>NW_024344378.1:50461014-50677252 GCF_902729225.1 Pteropus medius | reverse complement strand
CTCCAAACTGGCCTACAGATTCAATGAGATCTCAATCAAAATTCAAGCATGTTTTTTTGAAAGGGTAATTCTAAAATTTATATGAAAATTCAAAGTACATACGTAGCAAAAACAATTTTGAAAAATAAAAATATTAGAAAATTTATACTACCTAACTTCAAGGCAGTATAGCATAGCAGTATGATATTGGAATAAAAATAGACAAAGAGATAAGTGGAACAGAATAAAGTCCAAAGTGAAAGGTTCTAGAATAGGAAAAGTAATCTATAGTGATAAAAGTCAGAATAGTGTATGTGTTGAAGAGAGAGTGGTATTGACTGAAAAGGGATAAGAGGAAACTTTCTGAGATTGACTGGAGTTAGGTCATTGTGGTCTACATTTCCCCTCTAAATGCAATCTCACCTTGAAGAGATAAATTAGATAGGTCTAGGGGAAAGCCAAGGCCATCCAAAGAACTAAAGGCCCATATACCTTGTCTACTAGCAGAAGTCTGTAAGTCTCTAGGAAGAGCCACTCCTAAAATCTTTCCAACATGGCAGAGGGGGATGGCATAACAGTGACTGCAGGAAATAGCCAGGGTAATGATACTAAGGCAGCATCCCTGACTCTCCCTCAAAGAGGAGATCCAATGAGGGCACACAAAGGTATTGAGAGGGCAGAGACCTAGGATCCAGAGAAAAAGCCCTCCATGAACAAGAACTTTGTGACCTGAGAACAAATGGCCACCACCACAGACTCTACTAGCACATCACCCAGGAGACTGGAAGAAACCAGTCATACCTTAGTAGCCACCAGTGAGGAAGCAGACAAGACTAACTCTTGGATGTGGAGGACACTATACAGATCTCAGGCCCCTCTCACTACTGCCTTGAGAATACAGTAAACCCCTTAAATACTCAGGTGCCATTTTGGAGAGAAGAAGTGAAACTCTGAAAGGCTAAGCACTTACTTAAAGAGTTATTCAGTAACCCCAAAGGGACTATTTATATCAGGTCTAATAGGAAGATAAAAATGAAAAGTGGAAACATTTTCACTGAAAGAAGACTGAATAGACTAGTAGAGACTGTCGATTGGAATGTTAGGTTTCCCTACTGCCCTGCAGGAAAGGGGCTCATTAAGGAGGTCAGATAAACCAAAGGGGCTACGTTTTGAAGCATGTTAAAATAAAGGGAGGAAATTTGCAGGTTCTCGTTTGATTTCAGATCTTATTTTATTTCAATGTCATTAAAGCTAAATTATGTGCCCAGGGTCACACAGATAGTAAATGACAAGACTAACTCTGGAAGAGGTCTAATATGTGCCACATTCTTTCTGCTGACTTATGCACCCTCCCTGCCTCAGTGCCCTCCATTCTTTGTCCTGTTGTATCTGGAATCTTCCTCCATTGATGCCCCTCAACCCTGACCATGCCTTTGTCTTGAGGGATGTTTCTACCTAAACTAGCCCCTTCCTATTGTTTTCTATTTGCTTAGGTGATGATGACTCTGTGGGCAGAAAGCCCCAGCACTAAGGCTCAGGGGCAGCCCCAGAAACCCCAGACTCTGGGCTTCCCATTCCTCCTCCAGCAGCACATCAGACCTCACTCCAAATGGTTTCCCATGGTCTGAGAGAACAAAGCCAAACTCCTCAGCCTGACATTCCAAACAACTCCCCATTTGGCTCCAGCCTGCCCTTCTTCTTGCCCACACTGTCTCAGGGACAATCAGATCTACCTTCTCTTGGTCCCCAAATTCTCATCCCTGCACTTTCGCTTGCCAACTTCCTTGCTTCCACCACATCCTCTCACCCTGGAGGCCCTCCTCAAGACTGTTCCACAAAACTGTGGTCTCCTCTTCCTCTAGTTCTTCTAAAACTCATTCATTGGGAAATTGTTGCTGGATGGAGAGTTTTGAAAAACAGACTGAACTGGATTTTGATCTTGTCTATTAGTTGCTTGACATTGGGCAAGGCACATTATCTCTGGATGCTTCATTTTAGCTCATCTGCAAAATTGAAATGGAATTGCTTACGTTACAGAGTTGCCCTGGGAATTAAATGAAATAATGCAGGCCAAATATGTAGCAGGGCTTGGCACATGGTAAGTGTCCCAGAAATGTCAGTTCCCTTTTGCTACATTCTGAGGATCTTTCTAATTTTACCCTCCTACCCACAAAGGGATAACTCACAGTGTAAGCGTGTCTCTCCTTGTCTACTTCAGGAGGGTCACTTAGAGTAGTGTGACACGGTAAAGCAAGTATAGCTTTTTTAAAGTATACTTGGATACAAGGGACATAGTTAGAGCACCCAGCTCAGGTGACCAGAGAAAACTGTGCCACTGGGCTCCACAGCACACCTACTACATAAGGCCACTCTATTAGGATGGTGAAATAGGTAAACACTGTGCTTTTCTCCTCTCATGACTATATTAAAATTACAACTACAGAATAGCCATCACTTGGAGTTGCCTGGCGTCTAGCTCAACAGAAGTCCTACAACTGGAGACACACCAAAAGGCCATCTTGAAACTGGTAAGAGGGGCAAAGATGCAAAATAAGCTAGTCCCACACCTATACGTATGGCGGTTGAGAATAGGGAGAAATAACTCGGCTGCAATGTTCCCTTCAGAAGAGCAAGGGGTCCCAGCCCCATACTGGGCTCCCCAGCCCAGGGTTCCAGTGATGGAAAGAGAAGTCCCCACAACTTCTGGATGTGAAAATCATTGGAGGTTGTGACTGAGTGAGACAGATGGCTGAGAGACTTACCACTGACAAACTCACTTGCTCTGAGCTCCAGTAGTAGGGTAGCAGCTCGAAAGGTGTGAGGAACATTCCGGGAGAAACTGATTTTTCTGGCTGCAGGGTGAGGACAGGAGGAGCAGCTTTCTCCCAGACAGAAGTGCTGGCAGAGGGGATCATTCCTTTGTTGAGCCGTCCCCCACACATCTTGCCGACTCAGGTGGCCACCATATTGGGTCTTCATTAACATAAATAACACAGGTCACCCTGTCCTGGTGACTCCCTGAGACCCCACTCCTCCCAATGTGGGGTCCCATCCAAACCACTTCCAGTGGATTTTCCATACAAACGGCCTGTCTTGGCTCATGCTGCAGGATTTCCTAAAATCTCTTAAAGATTCGCAAAACCTAAAAAAGCAGCATCTGGCCTTGGCATGCCCCATACCTCTTGCTCAGTAACCTCAAGCCCAAAACTAGCAGCAGCCAGCCTCGGTTTACAGGTTGGCCTCTGGAGGCACTTCCAAGCCCAGCCATCTGCGATTTCCTGGTGGCTCATGCCAGGTGGCTCTGAGCAGGGCACCGGCTTCAGCTGAACTTGGCCTGTGGCAGGGCCCCTCCCAGGAGGCCCCGGCCTACATACGTGTGCTGAGCCAGAGCACCACGTGGGGTCACATCAGAGGACAACACACCTAAAGGGCAGACAGGGCAGGCACCACAGCCCTGTTAAAGCAAAATCTGCTCAGTAGGGTCAGCCCCAGCACAAAGGTTCGTTCCTCCACTGGTATTGGCCAGTCATCACAACCGATCAGCCTGAGGGTCAATCCCTCACAATGATGTGCAAACAACAACCAAAGCTCAACCACGACAGGAGGGTACACATAATCCATACGAGGGACGTAGTTGGAGCACCCCGTTCAAATGACCAGGGAAAACTGTGCCACTAGGCCCCACAGCACACCTACTACATAAGGCCACTCTACTAAGACTAGGAGACATAGCAGCGCTACCTAATACATAGAAACAAACACAGGTAGGCAGCCAAAATGGGAAGGCAAAGAAACATGTCCCAAATGAAAGAAGAGAGCAAAGACCCAGAAAAAGAACTAAACAAAATGGAGACAAGGCATCCATCTACCAGATGCAGAGTTTAAAACACTTGTTATAAAGATGCTCAATGGACTTAGGGGAAAAGTAGAGGAACTCAGTAAGAACTTTAACGAGGAGATAGAAAACATAAAAGTGGAGATAGAACACATAAAAAAGAACCAGTCAGAAATGAGGACTACAAAAACTGAAATGAAGAATAAATTAGGAAGAATTAACAGTAGGATAGACGAAGCAGAGGATCGAATCATCAATTTAGAAGATAAGGTAGCAGATAACACCCAATCAGAACAGCAACAAGAAAAAAAATCCAAAAAATGTGTAGTTTAAGGGACCTCTGGGACAATATCAAGGGTACCAATATTCACATTGTAGAGGCACTAGAAGGAGAAAAGAGAGATTAAGGAATTGAAAACCTATCTGAAGAAATAATAATGGAAAACTTCCCTAACCTGCAGAAGGAAATAGACATACAAGCCCAGGAAGTGCTGAAGAGTCCCAACAAGATGAACCCAAAGAGATCTACATCAAAATACATTATAATCAAATGCCAAAGGTGAAAGACAAAGAGAGAATCTTAAAAACAGCAAGAAAAAAGCAATCAGTTATCTACAAAGGAGCTACCATAAGACTGTCAGATAATTTCTCAACAGAAACTTTGCAGGCCAAAAGGGACTGGTAGGAAATATTCAAAGTGATGAAAAGTAAGGATCTACAACCAAGATTACTCTACCTAGCAAGGCTATTCAAAGGATGATAAAGAGCTTCGCAGATAAGAAGAAAGTGAGGGAATTCATTACCACCAAGCCAGTATTATAGGAAATGCTGGAAGGGCTTCTTTAAGTAGAAGAAAAAAGAAAAACAAAGATCAAAAATATTAATAAGAAGAAAGTAATAACTATATATCTATGGACAATTCCTTTAAATTTAAATAGATTAAGTGCTCCAATCAAAAGACAGTGTGTCTGAATGGAAAAGAAAACAAGACTCGTACATATGCTGCCTATAAAAGACTCAACTCAGATCAAAAGACACACACAAACTGAAAGTAAAGAGATGAAAAAAGATATTTTATGAAAATAGAAACAAAAAAAAGCTGGGGTAGCAATACTTATATAAAACAAAATAGACTTTAAAACAAAAGCTATAATTAGAGATAAAGGAGGACCTTGTAATCCCACTTCTGAGTATTTATTTGAAGAAACCCAAAACACTACCTTGAAGGGACATATAAATCCACATGTTTATTGCAGTATATTTACAATAAACAATATATGGAGGCAACCTGGGTGTCCATCAATAGATAAATGGATAAAGGAGAGGTGGTACATATATACAATGGAATAATACTCAGTCATAAAAAAGAATGAACGCTTACCATCTGCAACACATTGACAAACCTGGAGGGTTGTATGAAGTAAGTCAGACAGAGAAAGACAAATGCCATATGATTTTGCTTATATGTGGACTCAAAGACAAAATAAACAAACAAAACGGAAACAAACTCATACATACAGAGAACATTTCGATTGTTGCTAGATGGGAGTGCAGTTGAGGAGGATGGGTTAAAACAGAAAGAGATTAAAAAATTCAAATTGGTAGTTAACAAAATAGTCATGGGGATGTAAAGTATAGCATAAAGAATATAGTCAAGTCAATAATACTGTAACTACTACGCATGGTGTCAAATGAGTACTAGATTTATCAGTGTGATCACTTCATAAGTTATATAAATGTCTAATCATTATTTTGTACACTTTAAATTAATATAATATTGTATATCAACTATCATAGAAAAAATAAAAATATAAAAATTTTAAAAAATTAAAATAAAAGTATACTTCGAGTCAGATGATCTGAGTTTAAATTTTAGCTTGCTGCTTGAGCTGTGTGCTACCAGACACATTACTTAACATTTCTGAGACTCAGTTTTGTGATATATAAAATGAAGATAATAATAGTGGCTACTTTAAAAGATTGTTTTGAGGATTAAATGGATAAGTAGTTGGTTTACTAGAGTCTGAAATTAGTGGGCCACACCAAAAAAAAAACAGCTTTGTTTCTCTATAAATACTCTCTTCAACCATGCACTGATGAATCGCAATTTCCTAAAAACAACATAGCAAAAGCCCCCAGTCTCCTTTCATTTTCAATACCTCAATGGAAAGTCCAGTCTGGTTTAGAATCTCAATTACATATCTAATTTATCATTCACACCCTATACCTTCTCCTATCCTAGGTAAGCATCAACCTGAGAGTCTTGCCATGGGAAAGAGCACATGCTCTTCTCTTTCCTTCTCCCCTTCCAGCCCTGGGGCCCTTTCTCTTTAGGAGATTTTGGGCCTGGAAAAAAGAATAGAAAGGAAAAGGAGATTGGCAGACATTAGTGCTGGTCAATAAATATATCCATTTCTAACCCCAGGCACATGGTAGGATTACACTTTCTTGTCCCTTTGAAATTAGGTGGAATCTAAAGTGAAGGGATGAAGAAGTACAAATTAGTAGTTACAAAGCAGTCACGGGGGCTTAGAGTGTAGCATAGGATATTTGGTCAATATTATTGTAATGGTTGTGTGTAGTGCCAGATGGGTGCTAGAATAATTTGGGAGATCACTTCATAGATTGTATAAATACCTAACTTTTTTTTACTTAAAATAAAAAAAAATAAAATAAATATTCCTGTGAAGCAATCCAAATATAGAATTTTCCCTTAATTTTGTAAGAATTCTTGCTTAAATCTAATTTAATTGCAATTCACCTTCATCAAGTTTTCCAAATTTAATTTCATAATGATGCTTTTCCTTTAAAAATTCTTAGTTTACAGAAACATTTTCAAAATAAAAATAAATAAATAAATATTCTTATTTTATTATTTTATTGGATATTTAATTAAAGGTATAATTACAATTGGAAAAAAGAAATTAGGTGGAAATACGTGCCTTGCTTTAGCAAAGAACATGTAAGCATGGATCCCACTAGAATGGATAGAGACAAACATGGAGAATGATCTAGGAATAAAGCTATAGGATTTGGAAGCTGTTTGTTACTTAGCATAACCTAGCCTATCAAGTCGATACAGGTGGCTAATGGATCTTTCATGGCCCACTCTTCAGTGTCTCTGGTAATAATCTCTATGTGGTAGGTCCCGAACTGATCTTGAAATGCATGCATAAGCTCTTCAGGAAATCCTACAGCAGAGGTCCCAAAGCCCTGGGCCATGGAACAGGTACTAGTCTGTGGCCTATTAGGAAGTGGGCCACACAGCAGGAGGTGAGTGGCAGGCAAGCGAGCAACACTTCATCTGTATTTGCAGATGCTCCCTAGTGCTAGCATCACCGCCTCTGCTCCACCTCAGATCATAAGACATTAGATTTTTATGGTAGCAGCGGTCTCTAGGGCCAAAAAGGTTGCAACCACTGCCCTACAGGAAAGAGGGCTCGCCAGTACACATCCCTAATTGCTGCTCTAACCTGACCTTATCTGAAGCTCCTCACCTACTACCCTTGGTTGTATACCCCAAAGCCTCTTGCTATATCAAGGCTCTTGGATGGGTCTTCGCAGAATGTCTCAAGCCTGGCTGTATTCCAATATGTCCACTCAACTCTTGAATAACTCATGCAATTTTACTGTGCCAAAATACTATACCCTCTTTCCAACCCAATATCTCTCTCTCTCTCTCAATATCTCTCAATTTGTCATAACAAATTACCACAAACAGTGGCTTAAAAGAACACAACTGTATTATCTTACAGTTCCATAGGATAAAAGTCCAGCACAGGTCTCAGTGGGCTAAAATCAAGGTGTCAGCAGGGCTGCATTCCTTTCTGGAGGCTTTAGAATTTGTTTAGAATTTGTTTCTTTGCTGTTCCCAGCTTCTAGAAGCCATCTGCTTGGATCATGTCCTCTTTCCTCCATCTTCAAAGCCAGCAATGACAAATTGACTACCATTCACGCTTCTAATTTTTGCAGCCTCTTCTTCCACCATCCCAATCATCCCACCTCTCTCTGACAGCAGCCAGGAAAGGTTCTCCACTTTTAAGGACTCATGGGATTAGATTAGATCCAGCTGGATGAACCAGGGTAATCTTCCCATCTCAAGGTCCTTAATGTTAAACAAATATGCAAAGTCCCTTTTGCCATGTAACATAACATATTCATAGGTTGTTGAGATTGGGACATAGACATCTGTGAGGGGGCATTTTTCTGCCTACCGCATACTCCAGTTATCTTTTCCTCCCTTTCAAACAAGCACAGAGAGCAGATCAGCAATCCCACTGCTAAGGAGAAGTTAAGCCAAGAAATAAGATGCCAGTCTTCCTTCATCCAGCACCCCTCCATCTCTATGAGCAATTCTCTTAAAACCCCTTGTAGGGGGTGGAGACAAACTCCCCTCTAGCTTCCTCCATGAGAAATGGGAGGAGAAAGCCACATCAGTACCCTCCTAGTAACTCCTACTTCCATGAGCTAAATTATTCTTTGAAAATATTTAAATATTTCTATTTTCAAAAGAAATATAACATATAATTTTAAATTTGCTGCTAGTCACATTAAAATAAACAAAAAGAAACAGATAAAATTAATTTTAATAATATATTTCATTTAACTCAATATATCCAAAATACTATTTCAACATGTAATCACATAAAAAATTATTAATGAGATACTTTACATCATTTTATTGTACTAAATCTTTGCAATTCAGTGTGAATTTGACACTTTCAGCACATCTCAATCTGGACAAGCCATTTTTTAAATGTTTAACAGCCACCTGGTGCTAGTTGCTACCATATTGAATAGTGCCAGATCTAGAATTTCATTTGAATAGGCTGGGACAGTTGGGACCAGTGTCCAGGCTGCAGTGATTCATGGAGGTAGAAGAACCCACTGAATAGCTCCTGGAAGATTGTCTGTGCCTCTTTGTTTTTGGTATTCTTTATATTACAGCTGTTTTCTGCCTCTTATCCCTACCTTTAATTCATGGTGGCCCATTCCCAAGCAATGGGAATCTCATTCGCCATGGTCTTAAACATGTGAAGTGCTTAGCTCAGTGCTTAGTACATAGTCTGTATTAATATATGTGACTATTATCCTAAATAATGTCAAGTATAGGGACAGACACACAATATGTGTCCCAAAGAAGTTGTTGAATGAACTGGCTTTTACCTAGTGCCCCAGTAGAACTTTCCAAGTTCCATCAGATTATGCCAATACCAGGCCCTGGGTCTGCCATAGGTAGGACTCAATGACATATTCCGCCAACCACAGGGCCTGGTCCTAGGCACTGACCTCAGCGGGTGTTCAAAAAGAACATGTTTTTACTCTACAAATAAGCTAGAAGGGAGGGTTACAATCTGAAAATGGAAGCTAGACTCCCTTCTCAAAGAATGAAGCCAAAGCCAATTGAGAAACTTAGAAAATAGATGGCAATATGGAATGTCAAAGCTAAAATAAGAGATGTGTCTGTAAGGTCACCTCATTTAACCCCTTAGTTGTACAAGTGGGGAGGCCTAAAAATGGAAAGGGTCTGCACATCCAGGAAAGAAACCCAAGTCCTCTGACATGAAACCTAGGGCTCAGCTCTGAAATAAAGACTCAGAAATGATTCCTGTGGCTTTTAGTGAAGTCGAAAAGCAATGTTCTGACTTAGGGGTCAGAGGGGTCATGAAAAGTGGGTCTTAAAGTTCTCTTGATTCTGTCTCCAACTTCTCATGTGGTCTTGAGAAAGCTCTTTCCCTTTGGGGACCCCATCAGGTTCTAGAGGACAAAGAGTAAAACCCAAGCAAACAAGATGCTCCTGAGCTTCTACTAATATTTCATAAAATCATACAGACTACCCAACCCAAGACCCATTTTTCAGATGGAAAAACTAAAGACCGGACATGGGAAAGGACTTATGTAAGATCACCCAGCAAATTATTATCAGGTCTTCACCTAGGGTTCTTTCTCTATGTCAGGAAGCATCTCCCCAGATAACAGCACTCACCTCCTGTCTGTTCAATTTCTTTACTTCTGAGCTCAATAGCAGGGGCAATCGCCACTTCTTTGGAAGGCAGAGGAAAGAAAAAGGCATCTGGAGGACGGGTGGGCAGTCGGCTGACTTTTCTAAGAAGAGCCCTGATACTAGGGGAAAAAAATGAGAGTTCAAGGGCCAGGCTAAGGCGAGAGCTGGCAGTCAACAATCAGGCCTAGAGAAAAATGCAAATAAAATGCAGCCAAGGAGGATAAATGCAGAGACCTGAGGCTGGTTCCATCAAGCATACGCACGCGGCCTTGGCGCACACACACACACACACACACACACACACACACACACACACACACAACACACACACACACACACTCACTCAGCCTCAGCCTCGCATCCCACGTCATTCAATTCCCCTGCGTGTTCTAAACCTAGATGATCAGATAATAAGAGGTTGAGTGGTATGCATAACATCAAGTTGATTAAATTTGTTTACTGATAATTCTTTCAGGTTCCCATGAATATCATGTAATTTCCTTACTGTATTTCAAACAGATTTGGGCTAATGCATTATTGACAGCACCCTTGCAGACCATCTCGACAATGTCATTCAGGATAATTATTTCACAACAGATTTCCAGAGCCCCTGGTTCCTGTTGGGATTCACTTGGGCATAAATTATAGAGCCGAATATTTAATCAGTGTCCCCATTAGAACCCCGTGGCTTATTTTTAGGAATTGAGGAGGGAGAGCGGGTGAGGGAGAGGGTATTTGTATTATTACAGCATGAATACATTTCTTCTGTTCTGGGTGGGGGTTTTTTTGTTGTTTTTTTGTTGGGTTTTTTTTCCCCAGAGCTTAACCAAGCTGAAAAGCAGCCTGAAGCATCCTTGCCTTTTTTAGAAATAAACACAAGCATTAATCTTTTGACTGCATTAAATTAAATATTAATGTTAACGGATCACATAATGTGAAGTTAAAAAAACGATTAACATTTATACTGCATTCTCTCTCCGTGACTTTTCTATTACACAAATTAGTCCCTCTTTTAACTAATAATACCTAAGCAATGGTGCCTTGAAAAGGTAGGACAAGGAGGCAGGGGCTGGGTGATTATTTTTAGCATTTCTAAAGGAGAATTGTGGGGTAGGTGTCCATGGGCAGCCTCTGAACAGATCTGCCCTGCTCAGTTAGTTCAGCTGGAATTGAGGTGTGATATCTTTGCTCCCTTGTAAGGAATAACCTCAGGGCTAATTAGCAATGCCAGGGGCACTGTGTAGGATCCAGCAGTGTTTACATTTCTGGCTATTTGTGTTGTTCAAGCAGCAGAATCAATCAAGCAGTGAGCCTGTGTGTGCTGAGAGCCCACTCCCAGCCTAGAGCAATGCCTTGCCTACCAGCCTCCCACCACCTTTTAGCTTCGCTACCATCACACCCCAGAAAGGATCACATCAGGCTGCCAGGGGCCTCCTAACTGTCTGCTCCAGCCACCTCTTCCCAGCACTCCACAGACTGACTTCCTCTGAAGCCCGTGAAGTTGGCCGTCACCCCTCCTTTTTAAAAAGGATTGCCCCTTGGTTTCTGAGACTTCCTCTGACTCCTCTTTTCACTTGAAATTCTGTATTACCAACTGCCTGGCCCATCAGAGGACACAAGGCAATATAAGTCCCCTCCTGCCCTTTCTTCCTTCCTTCCTCCTTCTCCTCTTATCCTCTGACTATTCTGGCTGCTCCCCCACATGCCTTTCCCACTGCCTATTTCAGACCCATCCAGCATCCCCAGGCCTCCTGAATCCCCTGATCATTCACATTGAGGATCTCCCTGTAGCCCCAGGCTTCCCAACTTACCTCTGCCAGAGAGACCACACGGTTAATTCAGCACCTCTGATGGCTCATAAGGCCTCCAGAATCAAGTCTCCCCACAGCCTGCAGGACAAAGGGCCTTGAAATCCAGCCCAGCTCTGAGCACTGTCTAGCCTCTGGCCCCTCCCTGGCAAATACCCTCTGTTCTAGCCCTATGAGACTCATCACCATAAAGGATTTCTGTCTACAGAGAGGAGAAATGAGGCCAGGGGGAGTTTTCAGCCTTCATAAAACATGACTGTGCACCTATAATTTGCCATAAGGTGGGCAAGCTCAAGGAATCCAATCCTGGCTCCTCTCTCTGAGGAAGGAATTCACTCTGCCTGGGGTTCTAGCCGTGCATAAAGAAAGAGACCTAGCTCAGAGAACCTTCGTGGAGGATAGGCATTCGAACTAGACCTTGAAGGAATAACAGGATTTCAAAAGGCAAAGAATATTCATTTTATTCATTTTCTGGCCTGATTGGCACCTGGCAATGAGAAGGAAAAAATGAGGCTAGGCCATGGCAGAAGCACCTGCAGGGTCCCAGAGGCATCTCCCTTCTCCCTATGAGGAAGTAGCTGCAGCCCAGGCCTAAAGAAGTTCCTGTAGTCCACAGCTGCCTGTGAATGGTCGGCTCTATGAAATCCACTCCTCAAATCTGGGACCCTGAGCTCTTTCATCCTGGACTCTAAAGAGGGTGATGCCCATTCCCTGCCAAGTAATTAACAACCAACAGCTTCTTTTCACCATTCATTCACAAGATTTAGAGCCAGCAAACTGAGTTCCAATCCTAGCTTAGCCATTACCAGTGATGTGATCTTGGGCAGGTCCTTGGAAGAAATGAGCTTACATTTCTTCTTGTACAGAAGGAGGTTAACAATAATCCCCTTTCATAGGCAGGCCGGAGATTGCACAAGGAGAAGGAAGCCATGAGTGTGAAGCCCTGTCAGTAAGCCACCATGCTCCAGCATAGACTTACCACTGGCAGCTCTGGGGGCCTGGACTGTCACAGAAGTGCCTGGCTGGAGTCCATGTGAGGCCAGTGCCTTGATTGCCCAGCAAGCACAGCTCTGCCTTCCAGAACTTCCCTGCTGAACTCAGTCCACGGCCCTCAAGCAGGGGCCCTCTGAGTGTCCACATCTCCCTTTCCTTTGCAAAGTGCAGATAGAGACCCTTAGAGCTGGGTCATTTGTAAGTGTGCAATGGCGAACTCTGCCAAAACCTGCTGCCACACTTCCCTCTCCTACTCTCTCTTGAGGTACCACATAAGCCTCTTCCATCTTTGACTTGCAGCCTTGGCTGTCAGTGTTCTAAAGATCAAAACGTCAGAGGACCAGACAGTATTGTGGTTCTCAGTTGTTGTTGCTATTTGTTGCATTTTCATTTTTTTAAGAAGTACAGGTATATGCTTTAAAAACTCAAACAATACCAAAGGGAATATAGTGACAGTAAGTCTCACTTCCAGCCATCTCCAAACCCAGTCCCTAATGCGCCCTTTTCAAGAGGTATCTATCATAGCCAGAGATATCTTACATATATATTCAACTTTATTTATATATTTTTCACACAAATTTTAACATACATAATGTTCTCTGCCTTAGTTTTGTTCACTTACTGTGTCTGAGAGATTGGCCCAAATCATTACATATACATTCTCTTCATTCTTTTTGACAGCATAGTATATTTTATTGCATAGGTGCACCATAATTTATTTAAGCAGAGTCCTATTTGTGGATACATAGCTGTTTCCAGTCTGGTGCTTTGAAAATCAGGGCTACAGCAAACCACCTTTGTGAAAACACTTGGTCCTATATACCAGGATCCACAGGTGGCCCACAGACATCATCTAATCTAGTCCATGCCTCAGGCACACCTCCGTGAAACCATCTAAGTGCCTTTCCTTTAATGGATAACGAAACTGTGCCCAGGGAGGTTTCGTGACTTACCCAATGACACTCAGCTAGTTTGTGACATAGTAGAGTGAGGAACCCATGATTTTCTACTCCATGGAATTATTTGAATTTGCAATCAAAAAATCACTCAAATTCTCCACTTTGCAGATGGGGAAAATAAAGCCCTTCAAGAAGGGGCGCATCTCCTCGAAATCCTAAGGCACTGGTTCTCGGGATCCCCTGAAGGGCTTGTTGAAACAGAGGGCTGGGTTCCAGCTCCAGAGTATCTGATTCGATGAGCGTGGTCGTGGGATCTGAGAATTTGCATTTTTAACATGTTCCCAGGTGATGTTGAAGTTGTTGATACAGAGACCACATTTTGAGGACCATTGTCCTAAAGGTTCATGGTGTTGTTTGAGATGATGCAGGGGAGGCTGTGTGGGTTCTAGCTCCCAACCCAGCCATCTTACCAACCCATGATTTATACAGAGCAGCATTACTTTTTTCTGTTATGTGAATACGATTAGCATTGTTTTTTTATTGGTATTCAACTGCTTAAACACTGTTTTGGGGGAAAAATCAAAAGGTATCATGAAGAGTCCTTATCATTAGGTGATGGGAAGCCATCTTTCATTTCCCTGGAGCATGATGGTCACCCCTTGTGGGGTGGGGAGCCCCTGGGAGACGAGTTGCACTGTCAGAGCAAGAAAAGGGCCTTTATGCTCAGTCTCCTCCCCACTGGACACCCTGCATCATACAGAGTGGGGCTTGATGAGGAGGGGTGTCACAACCTTAACATGTCCCCAGAATGGCATGGCTGCTCCCCACCATGGCAGCACTATTGGCTCTCCCTCTGCCCTACACCCTTGGCTCTGGCTCACTGGTTCCCTAAATAGCTAGACTCTGCCCTTGGCCTCAATTTGTTGACCAGCTGCCTTAAAGGCAGGGAAAGGCTCAGCCATCTCCAATTCCCTCACCCTTCTTCTCCAACTGCTAAGCTCCCCAGTAGCCTATCATTGCCCATCTCAAGGTCTGGGCCTCAACTTCCAAGAGTCCAATTCCCTTTCTCAACACAACAAGAGATGTGGCGGTACCAGTCAACATAGAAATACACCAAATATATGCCAGGTAAGGTTTCAACATCATCATTGTCCACTGGATGGGGATTTTGAAGACCTCTAGCATTTGTCATTGACATATATCATTTTATGGCTGCCCCACAACTAAGTCTTCTTACTATGTAACATCCTACTGTGAATCTTCAGGAAGCAGAGCCATCCTCCTAATCCAGAAAACAATGCAGGCCTGACAAATGTTTCGTATTTCCCTACTCCTCTTTGCAGCTGAAGTCCAGTGTGTCACTAAGGAAGAGCAGGTCAGATACCCAGGACTTGTAATTGGCACAGAGGGGCAAGGTCAGGAGAGAATTTGTCCCGGAGGGAGAGGTAGCTTCCATGTCCCCAAGGCATCACAGTGAGAACAGAGATAGCACCAGCTCCATGGCAAGCCTTCCCTGTAGCGTGGTTCAGACTGTGGTCTTGGTTCTCAGCCACCCTTATCCTGATTTCTCAGCTTTCCCACTGATGCTCTGATGTCATATTCTCTTTCCTACTTAAACCAACCAGAGTCCATTTCTGTTGCAGGCAACAGTGAAGACTCACCCCATCAGAATCTTCTGAAGCTGAGAGGAACTTTCGTTCTGAACTTCCATGTCATCAGAGCAAGCCAGCTATCCCCGGAGTAAGGTTCTACATGTGGTCCAGATGAAAAGCATGGTAGCCTTATGAGTTAAGTACTGCTCTAGTTCATTGTTTATGCTGGAACTTTTCTCACCCTATGGAATATAAGTAAAACTTAGTGTTTGTCACTAATAAATGGTAATACCAATAAAATAGTTTTCAATTTAAAATCCCTGAATGATTCCGCTGTCTTCGACTTAGCTTACTGGTAATATTCATCCCATATGCTTAAGCACCAATGTCCTTTACAAAGCTGTCCTCTTCACTCTTCTGCCCACCGTGAGGTAGACAGGGCAGGTATTGTTATTATCACATGAGGCTGAGAGAGGCCAAGGGGGAGGAAAGAATAGAGACTGGGTCAAGATGCCTGAGGTCATTTTTTATTGTTATCCCTACTATAAACAATAATAATAAAAGCCATCATTTGTTAAGTTATCCATTTGCAAGCACTGTGCTAAACATTTCACATAGATCATGTAATCCTGTGAGGTATTTTGATACACATTTTAGTAATAAGGAAACAAGCTAAGAGAAGTTAGGTAAATTGCCTAAGGGCATCCAGTTGCTAAATACAGAACTTGGACTTGAATCCAAGTCCATTTGGCTCCAGAGCTAGAATTCTTAGCCATTATATTAAATGGATTCCTACTGTCTGCCGCTGCCTAGCTGACAAGTGATTTAAGCCCTCCTGGAATCCAAAATCCCCAACTACAGTAACTGCAACACTGAAGTTTAGATTCTCCAGAAGGAAACCAAGTACCCTTGAGAAAAGGTTCTCCTGAGCCAAGCTCTGGTGGGGGAGAAAATTTAATTAGAAGCCAGGTGTCCCAAACCCCAACACCAAATCCTACTGGACAGACTCACATCTAGCAACAACGGAGCCCTGATTTTGCAGCCTCGGCATTAATAAATTGTCTCTCCTCCTCTTTGGGCTGTCTTGGAGGCAAAGTGGCTGGCTGGACAGGTGGGCATTGCCATATTATTAACTTGAAATCTGATTCACTTCACCTCCTAATTGAGAAGGATTCTAATAACTAAGTCCTGGAAAGTGGCAAGTCCTAGGGGCTAGTGGGATCAGCCCATTACTGCTCCTTCTCTTACCTTGCCCTGAGGCAGTATAGAAAGGGGGCACAGAGCACAAGGAGTGTTGGCTGGAAGGACATTGAGGGAGAGGATAACAGACCCCACAGAGGAGGGGGGCTGGGTTCTGGGCAGCTCATTTGGGGGCCAAGTAGCTGACTCTGTTCTTTCACAGTGCTCAGAGGAGGCGGAGCCACGTGCCACCTCCAGCCCAGTGGGACCAATTATAGCATTTACAGTAAAACACAGGAGGGGATGTACCTGCCTGTCTCCATCTTGTGGTGTTTGCTAAAGGAGAGCCTATGACATTACACAGATTAATACTCCACTAAGCAAATTAATCCTTGGGATTTCACTCAGTACCTGTGGCTTATAAATTTTAATTGGCTCTAAACCACCACCTGAATTGATGTGAGACTGTAGTAATGCAAAGAAAGACATCAGAAACAGTGGCAGCCACATGTATAGCCTCTGGAATGAGGAAAGAGAGGAGGTGCCATATTCCAGGTGCCAAAGGGATGAGGGAAAGAGGGAACATCTATTAGGATAAAGAGGCAACCCCTGGCCTTCTCCTTCTCTCTGCTTGTTTCAATCTGGTCCATTGTTCAAATCTCACACTAATCCAACAACTCGACAAGCTTTGACTGAGCACCTGGTATGTGCCACTTCCTGGGCTGGGCAGTGAGGAGTCAACGTATTAAGAGATCCTTGGGTTGTAAGAAAGGGAAGCCCACTGAAACTCCCCTGGTTAGAAGTGGAGGCAGCATTGTTGTGAAGATGCTTAGGTGTCAGAAGGAGAGCAGAGTTCCTTGTGGGAACTGGACAGTGATTAGAGCCAAACTCTATGCTCCTGTCACTTTCAGGGGTGTGGGCCTCTTCCTTTTCTCTACAAACCTGCTGTGTGTTCCTCTCTTTCCATAGAAAGGCTTCTCATATTTCTGCGCACAGCCTTCATAGCATCTCAAACATGGCAGTCTCAGGCTCCGTCTCTTGAGCTAATGGTCTTGCAACTTAGCTCCTGCAGTTAATGAACTCAGTCACTATGCCCCAGTTCGCATTTCCAGGAGAAAGGAAATGACTGGCCTAGGTTGTCTCCTGACCACCCCTGCTGTTGTTAGACTCACTAATGACTACCACTTCTTGAAACTGTCCTTCTTGGTTTCTAGGACACAGCTTGAGCCATCTTTCCTCTGACTTCTGACTATCGCTTCTCCAGCCACTCTTATTGTTTTCACAGTCTGTTATCAGCCTCTGAGCACAGCTTAAACTCCACTCACATACTGTCCTTGACCTTGGGCGACTAGCATGTTCTGCACTTTTAGAGGGCTCTACTCTGGTGCTCCTCTGCTACATCCCTCTCTCCCTGCTGTAAGGAGTCCCTGGACTCAAGAGAATATGCCCATCCAGACAGCATCATTCCTTTCTAGATTAGCACTGTCCAGTAGACCATTCTGCAATGATGACATTCTATCTATATACGCTATCCAATGGTAGCCATTAGCTACATGTGGCAAAGAAGCCCTGGAAACATGACTACTACTGATGAAGGTTTTATTTTAATTAATTTTACCTCCCACTAGTCACCCAGACTACCAGACTTCTTTTCTAATCCTACTCCCACCCATCAGCAGTCCTGAGTCACTCCCCCAATTATAAAATATTAAGTGATCCTCTACCATTTTATTCTGTATTTCAAAATAAAGTTTAGCTTTTCTACCTAACAATTAAAGTTTTGTAATTCTGCTTCATCTCTCATCCTTCCTTCTTCCTCTGCCCCCACACACAGTTGTAAAACAATGCCTGTACCCCTTCACTATATTCTTCGATCAAGCCTTACCTTTTCTCACCTCTGTGCCTTGCAAAGACTGTTCCCTCTGCCCAAAATATTCTCCACCCTACCCTTACTGCAGTGCTATAAAATTCCTATTCATCCTTCAAGCCCCAGGTGAATTGTCACCCCACCACCTCCCCCAGGGCCTTCCTTGATCCTTTCCTCCTCTCTCCAAGTTAACCATGCCTTCTACAGTGCCCAGATATCAAGCCCAGACCTACATAAGCTTTGCCTAGACTTGGACATATATAGATTTAACACTAGGATGACATTCCGATCACTGCTATTTAAATATGAATTCCACTCATTTTCCCATATACATTCCTGGAGGTCTTTGCAAAGGAGTCATTTGTCATCTTGCACAAGTGTGGATCTGAATCTCATTCTAGAAGGCTAGTGCATAGGGGAATTGTACAGGTATTTCATGAGCCCAACTAATCACTCGACATCCATTTCTCAATACATATTGGTTATTCTCTATTCATTATTTATGAGATAAAGTAATTTTTTAATGGAGAAAATTTTATTTGTGAAAAAAAAATGCCCTTCTCATCAACCACACAAAGCTCTGTGATAGTGGTATATATAAATTTAGATCCAAACCAAGATGATCTTGGATATAACCTCCTAAATCCCATGATCCTCCTGCAGTGGTTCTCAGAGGTTGATCCCTGGACCAGAGCATCAGCATCACCTGGGAACCTGTTAAATATGCAAATTATCATCCTTCCCTAGACGTGCTGAATCAGAAACTCTGGAGTAAGGCCCAACACCTTGTGCTTTAACAAGCCTTCCAGGTGAGCCTTATGCCCTGGTCTATTTATGTATCATGAGAGCTCTTAAGGGTGGTGATTCTGCCATCGTCAGCTCTCCATGCCCAGCCCCTGGTCCAGTGCTCTCATGTGATGGGCGGTCAATAGCTCCAAATGTGTGCACTGAATGAGTGAATAAATGCATGCATGAGTGAATGAACAGAAAGTTAAAAACAAAGAGAAAAAAAATTGAGCAAAAGATGCAAAAGAAACTAGGAGAACTTCTTGTTAGGCATTCATCCAGACCTCCAATGAGTCGAAAGGGTCTTGTGAATGGACAATGCAGGTGTTGTAGACCCCACCCCCAGAACTTTTCTTCTCCCATCCCTCCACCTCCTCCCCTGCACTGAGAACTAAGTGGTACTACTTGGTCACTCAGCCTCTCTAACCCATGACCCAGGTGAAAACTCCTGTCCAAGCAGCTTCCTCAAAAAAGAACCCCAGAAGCAAGGGAGTACTTGGTCCTAAATGGCCTGTGCAGGACCCATAAATTAATTACTTAATATCATTTACAGAAGGCCAGTTGGTCTCAAGATGAATGGAGCTAATGCTGTTCTTGGCATCTAACTTAAAGATTCAAGGCGCCAGAAATACAAAGGAAGGCTTCTTTCAACTTCCAGACTAGGCTGCTGAATAAAGCTGGAAGGATGGGATGGGGGACCCTATTCATAGAAGGAATAAAGGTTTCTTTGGTGAAGAAATATTAATCTCAATATTCACATGGCATTAAAATATATGTTTGAGATCTCCAGAATGAGATGTTCATAAATAGATAAGCTCTAAGTGGATGATTTTTTAGCCTTGATTTTCCTTTACTGAAATATAATTAACACTTCCTGAAACCAGCTAGCTTGGAATAATTTAGTTCAATTGTAAGTATGCAAAACACTTAACAATTAGCTCCATGAAATGAGAGCAGCCAGCACCGAGCCGACTTCATTAATGCCCTAAGTGCATATGCCCTATTATAAGAGCTCTCAGAAATATTGTATAAATCTGAAATGCCCCACAGAATGGAATGGGAAGGGAGTTTCCGATTATTTCCATTCATCTGAAAGCTACATCTCATAAACGCAGCAGTCTGAAAGATGATGGCAATTGGTTTTAATATTTTTACAGCCACTTCCGAGGTGGTAAAAAGAAAAGAAAGTGATGTATTATAATGGGGTCTTTAAAGCCAGCATGATTTAACCCGCCATGTAGAGGGGCAGCTTGGGCAGCAGGAAAAGCTCAAGGTCCTCAGAGCCAGCGTCCTGGGTTCAGCTGTGTGGCTTCCACATGTCCTTGACCTATATGAGTTTTCTCGTCTGTTAAATGGGAATAAGCAGGGGTCCCATGCCAAAGAGTAACCATCAGTGCAGCACATGCCCTGACCAATCAGAATGGATGCTGGCAGTAAACAATCAGAACCATAGGCATGGTAGAGCACCTGCACAGCCCGTTTACTTGCCTGTTCATCCTGGCACAGCCTGTATACTTGCCTATTCATCCTGGTTGAACAACGGAGCAGAAGAATAAGAATATCTTTCTCAGAGATCTGTGGAGAGCATTACAGGAGATCATGAATGAATGGAATGGGGCTGCAAAGGGGGAGGCTTCTATTCACATGTGGATGATTTAGATATTTTTATTTTTTTTACTTCTTTTTCAGATGCTGGCTAGAGGCAAAGCCTCCACGAGGTTAAAATCATCTCAGTCTGCTTCCATTTCTTGAAGCTCTGAGTAGAGTGAAAAATGAAGAATTGCCAAAGCCAAAATGAGAAAGAAAAAAAAAACAGTGGGGAATTTTAATGTATACATTTACCAAAATATTGTTTTAATCCCCCAATCTAAAAAAAGCACAATGCAATGTGATTTGCTGGTCATGAAATAAAGCTTGTATTCCTGAGAAGTATGGAGCACCACAGCTGATAAAGGCCAGAACTGAAACACAGGTACAACACTGCAAGATGTACATCTTTTTGTTTCAGTCCCATCATTGTGTTCTATAACTGTATGTGTGACCTCGTGGGGTGACAGCATCAAAAGTCCACATCTGAAGCCCTTCACAATGTGAGGCTTGAGCCAAATGTCCCTCCCAGGTCTCTGGGAGCAAGGCCCTGGGGGAGCAGTCATAACAACTGAGTCCCTCCACAAACAAGGAAGTTAGAAAGGAGCTGGTTCCACCTCTGGAAAGCCCTGGCAGAAAGAGAGTTCTTCCTCACTGCCTGGCCCTAACTCTGTCCTTGGGGCTGCTGCACCAGCTGCCCCTTCCCCTAGGAGAGCCCTAGAGACAGTAGGCACTGATACAACACCAAGAGTCTTCATTTGCCAGACAAGAGGGCTCTCACACGGAAGAGAATTATGGTGCATCTGAATCTAAGATAAGTATGCAGCAACACTGGATTAGGATCTACTGAATGTCAAGCTTGTGTTTTCATGTGTTAAGCTCTACAGATATGGAAACTGAGGCTCAGAGAGGTCAGTTGACTGGCCCAAGATCACACTGCTAATGAGCGGTAAAACTGGGATTCCTGTTCAAATCTTCTATATCTAGACCGACACTCTCCACACCCATTCATCATGCTGTTAACAGAAATGCATTTAGGTAGAAGTACCTAGCACAGTGCATGGCTTGGTGGAGGTGATTAGAAATGCCTGTGTAATTTGAATACAAATTATTAAATAAGGATCTTGTATTGATTTTCAACTGCTGCTGTAACAAATTACCACAAACTTAGTGCCTTAAAACCACACAAATTTATTACCTTATAATTCCGCAGGTCAGAAGTCCCAAATGGGTTGGCGAGGCTGCATATTTTGCAGAGTCTCTAGAGGAGAATCTTGTTTCCTGGCCTTTTCCAGTTTCTAGAGGCTGCCCCAATTCCTTGCCTCATGGCTCCTTTCTCCATCTTCAGAGCTAGCAGCAAACCATCTTCAAATCTCTCTCTTTGAACTTTGCTTCCACCATATCAGCTTCACTAACACTCTTCCTCCTGCTTCCTTCTTATACGGATCCTTGTGATGACATTTGGCCCACACAGATAATCTAGGGTAATCTCCCCATCTCAAAATCCTTAATTTATCCACTTCTGCAAAGTTTCTTTTACCATGTAAGATAACATAGTCACAGAGTCTGGAATTAAAGCATGGGCATTTGGGGGTCCCATTATTCAGCCTACCACAGATCTTAATAAATGAAATCATAATAGCCATTCCTTCTTTAGAAATTAGCCAGAAGTTTTAGCATATGGTTACAACAAACATAATTCCAGACTTTCAGAACAAGACTCAAATACTGGTCCTCCTTATCAATAATAATAACTTAGTGGTTACCATTTACATACTTGGTATCATAAATGCCTTCCAAGGATTGACTCATTTTATCCTAAAAAAGTACCTTATGATTTTGACATTATTACTCCCATTTTACAAAATAGAAACAGAGACTTCAACAATTGCACAACTTGCTCAAGGCCACAGTTAGTAAATGGTAGAGCTTGGATTTGAACCTTGATTGTCTGAAGTTGGATTGGCCATCTTGATTGTTGGTTCAGGAATTATGGCCACAGGACAGCCTGTGGATAAAAGAAAAAGTGCTCTGGAAAATACAAAGAGATCTTAATATTAAAAGGAAACACAAATAATAATAAGGATGCATTTGGGGCCAAATCCCTGTTCTGCCACTTTGGCCTCAGTTTCCTCATCTGTAAAATGGGTTTAATAGCACTCATCTCCATGGGTTGGTATGGAGATTAAATGGAGATAATGCATGCAAAGTGCTGTAACAGTCTTCCACATATGTTAGCTGGGCAGGGAGAAAAACCAGGTGTGGCCTGAAGAATCCCAGTGCTGGGACTAATGCTAGTCCATGTTGAGCCAATCCCTTCTGTTTGGACCCAAGCCTCCCAAGTACAGTGAAAAAGATGGATTAAGCCACTCTCCAAAGCCCTCCTTCTCTCTGATTTCCTGGGAGAAGACTGTACATGCCTCCTCTAACTCCAAACCAAAGACCTTCAGAGCACAGCTTCCAATGCTGCAAGCATTCTCATTTCTTGGTTCCAGGGAAGACTCAGAATGGATGAGAATGTGTAAAAAGGTCTGAAAAAATCTTGCTCACAACGACTTTTCACAGATGCCCTTCAAGCCTCTTGTAACAGAATCATTTATCAGGCACACGAAAACATGGCAGTGACTATGGGGTCTGGAGCCTGGTCCCAAACTTTGTTTTACATAGGAATTAATGAGTAGTGTGATCAACCAGGAAAGGCTGGCTCTGTGGCTTAATGATGACATCATCTGGGCAGCTCATTTGTCCCTGAAAAAAGAAGCTCCACCCCTTACCATCTCATACCCTTGGGCCAGATTGCAGTGTCAAAACAAGACAACAGGAGAGGCACTGCCAGACCAGAGATACCCAGGGGCCTGCCCCAAGTCATGCAGCGGGCTGGCACCAGGCATGACTGTCTTCTCATCCACTAATAGGCCACATGACCTTGGGAAAGTCATTTACCCTCTCTGTGCCTCAATTTCATCAACTATAAAATAGAGGCAATGATGTACCTATTTCAAAGGGTTGTTGTGAACATTAAATGAATTAAAACATGTAAGATTCTTAGAAAGAGTACCCAGCCCATAATAAGTGCTATGTTATTATTAGCTACTATCTCCTTAGAACTTAGTACCAAGCGCCCTGACTCCTACATTTATGCTCTTTCCATGGTGTCAAAGCATGTGTTTCTGCCAGGTCAGTGCTCTGACATTGCCATGTCTCCTCCCCTCAGCTAAATAGAAGTCCTGGGCTAACAAGAACCCCAAGGTCCTCTTTAATTCTCCCAATTCGTCTGAAGCAGAACTGTTCCTTCAACAATGCTCTCGCTGGTGGCTTCTAGGTTCATTATAACATAAATCGTTAGTTATAACAGCCTAGGAGTTAAAAACACCCAGCCAGAAGCTCCTTCTCTATGCAGTGATGAAGGCAATCAGGCAGAGGGAGAAGGCCCTCACCCTGTACCAGAAAACTGGCCAAGGCAGTTGGTCCCTGCTGGGTTTAAGTCTTCTGGATTCCCAGAGCCAGAAAGAAGGCTGCCCCT
This sequence comes from Pteropus medius, assembly GCF_902729225.1. NCBI lineage: Eukaryota > Metazoa > Chordata > Mammalia > Chiroptera > Pteropodidae > Pteropus > Pteropus medius. Next base: position 50,653,200 of record NW_024344378.1, on the reverse strand, counting down.
TGCTCTCCAGCCCCTCCAGATTCTGGCTGAGCTCTGAGAGTTGCCTGCCACATTGCTCTAACACAGCTGACCTTCAAGGAAGCAGGAGGCTTATATGGATATAGCAAGACTCAGTGGGCTGCATGAGAGCCAATTAATGGTCACCTTGTCACTTTGACCATTAAAAGCCCTGATGCTAAGGCCTCTTTTGATGTCTAATCCTCTCTGTCTCTCTCTCTTTCACACATACACACAGTTCATTTTTTCAGTAAAGACATGACCCCAACACAGAGGAGATCCACAGCACCGGGGAACTGGTTGGCAGGGGCAGCCACAGACAAACATGGCCCTGCTTAGCCAGCTGGGCCAGCAGAGCCCCCAGACACAAAAACAGTGTCCTGGTCTATTCAAGCTACTATCACAAAATACCACAGACTGTGCAGCTTATAAATAACATAAATTTATTTCTCACAGTTCTGGAGGCTAAAGTCCAAGATCATGGCATCAGCATGGTCAGTAAGGGTCCTCTTCCAGGTCACAGATTTTCGCTGTGTCTTCTCATGGTGGAAAGAGTGAGGGTGCTCTCTGTGGTCTCTTTTATAAAACACTAATCTCATTCATGAGGGCTCTACCCACATGACCTAAACATCTCCCAAAGGCCCCATACCTCCAAATACTATCACCTTGGGCATAATGATTTCAACATATGAGTTATGACCTAACACAAACATTCAGATCATAGTACATGGTATGAAAATGTGGCCTATGAAGATCCCACAAGTCTTTGTGACCCTGCAGTAGGGAACATCACATAGAATGGAGCAGGAATAGGGCCAGGAAACAAAATTAAGCCCTGAAAATAAAGCAGGAAGTTGGGAGGGGCACACCCAGGAACTCTGCTCCCTGCCAGTCCTTCGGAAATTGAAATAACCAGCTGAGGCGAAAGCTGCAAGAACATTATTTGCCAGGTGCACCTTGGCTAGCAAAATCTGACTTTACCCAGAATTCCTGAATCACATAAGAGGCCATTAAGCCTGGGTTCAAATTCTGATTGTGCCACTTATTAGTTCTGTGACCTTCTACAAGGAACTTATCTCTCTTGACTTCAATTTCCTTATCCGTAAAATGGGTTACTCAATAAATACTTGATGAACAAATAAATATTTCCTCATTGTGTGATGATTGTAATCAGGCCCATCTTTCCTGGCTGGTTATGCAAATTAAATAAGATTCCATGGATAAACTGTTGAACGCAGTACCTGGCACATGGGAGATGCTCGGGAAATGGTATTATTAGATTCTTGACGAATGGGGATACATATCTCCCACAGTGCCCTCCCTCCTCCCTCCCTCCTGCTCGAATGACTTGAAGTCGGGTAGAAACTCTGCAGTAAACTGTGGTCTTGCAGGACTCCTCAAGGACACAATCTTCCTACTCAGAACTTTCACTAGGAAGCTGCCTACTCAAAAAAAAAAATAAGAACACAAGAAACTGAGCCTGGTTTTGCTCTTCTGCCCATGGTTTGGAGTGAGACAAATGGTTTTGGCTTGCCCTTGGTCTATGGCAGATGTATTTAGGCATACTTGCCCTCTCCACAGCCTCAGCTGAAGGGGTGGCCATAAGTGGCCATTGTTGTACCACATGTTCTTCTCCGATTGGGCCAGAGATGGATACCTGACCTAAGGACATTAAGTTCATTGACTCACTAGCGACTAACCAGATTTTTCTCTCAAGAATTGAACCAAGTTAAAAAAAATAATCAAACCAAGTTAGATAATGATGAGCATTAGGGGTTGCGTGGAGTCATGGCCATGGTTGGTCCTATAGCAATAGTACAAACAAGCTGGAGGAGATGGATGTGCAGATCAGAGAAACCGTGAGTAAGCAGAGGAATAATGCCTGCAGAAAGGAAAACAGAACAGAGGCTGAGAAGCAAAGAACAAAGGCCACACAGCCCAAGAGAGATGGGAGACTGGATACAGAGAGAAGCTACCTCACTCTCTGGCAGGCTCCCAGACCCATTTCCCATGAGTTGGCTGGCATCATGTTCCATCTAAAGAATCCTATGCTGCTCCAGCAATCATGCCCTGAGCCCAAACCCCAGTTCATGAGCTGGAACACATGGATTATGTTTCATGCAACCCAATGGTTCTTATCTACAATAATGATGTAAAGAAGAATCCACCAAGAAGCAGGAGGACATCTTTCAGAGGCCTCTTGGCCCTGGTGTAAGGAATCTGACTCCATACCGGTCTGAATGTCCTTCTCTCCATCTTTTTTAGGAGTCCAAGCCCCATATGCCTGCAAGGACTTCCCGGAATTTCAAGGCAGTATGCAAATTAGGCTGCCACAGAACTCTGGGTGCCATGGCTTAGCTGTCTCTAGAGATAAGAGGAGGTACTTGTAAAATATTCCTAGAGTTACTACACTCTACTGAGGAAGCTTTAGTGTAACAAGGACATGATGAAAATAATTGTTTTGGTCTCTTGGAACTGAAAAAGTCTCCTCCACCAAATAAAAACATAACTCTTCAAAGCCTCTAATCATTAACTAAGGAAGCCATCTGGTATCAAGAAACTTAGGTTCAAGTACTGGCTCTGCTACTACTACCTCTGTGATCTGAGGCAAATAACCTCTCTATTGCTCAAATTTCTCATCTCCTATTGTGATAGTATATGAGGTACGGTTTAGAAAGGATTCAGCAAAATAATGCATCTAATTAAAAATATTATAAGAGGTTGTCCATTATAAGTTGTCTTTCATTATAAGTGACTGGCAACAAGTACTAAATAAATGTATTGCGATGGGCAGGTGAGCTGTTTGGTTGGTTGGTTGGTTTTTTAAAAAAAACCATTGATGATGGGGGAAGCCCACTGAAATGGGAAAAATTCAGGTAGAAGTATGAGTAATATTTTACATTTTTAAAGAAGTTGATTTTTCTCAACATTTTCACAAATATTGTCTCACATACTCATCACAAACAATATGGGATACAAGGGGAGGCATAACAACTACCCCAGTTACAGATAAAGCATCTGACTCTTCGTTGCCTTTCCATTCCTCACCAGGAAGATCTAATTCTGTTTCACAGGAGGCACCAGGAGAGAACCCTGAGTGGATTCAGGTAAACCATTGACCCTATTTTGAGCAACTGTCTCTTTTCCACCTTCAGGACTATAGGAAGTCTCAAGAGTTGGCGCTGCTACCTTTTTGCCTCTGGGTATTGAGTGGCCCTTAGAACAGGTCCAGGGTTAGGGGGACCTGGCTCTGTGAATCTCTGAAAGCCAGGCCAAGAGCATCTACCCAGTGGAACAGAAGATCACTTCTGCAAACTCTAGAACTACTCTCAAATTCAGGGCCTTCCCCTCCTGGGGGCTCCCTCCAATTCTGTCTGTGTCACACAATATGACCTAGAACTATACCATAGTCTGCTGCACATTAATTGTTTCTGTAGATCAGCTTTCCTCCACAAGTAGATTGGAAGTTGCCAGGAATTAAGAGTGGGATCTCTAGAGTTTGGCTGTCCACATTCAAAGCCCATCCCTGTCGCTCTATACTGTGATTTTGGACACTTTGCTTACCCTCCCTGAGCACGTTTCCTCCTCTGGAATAGTACTTATCTCATCAGTCAGTTGTGAGAATGAAGTGAAATATTTAGAAGGAGAGCTCAGCCCTCTTCATCCTATAGAGGTGGCTGGCTATGATGCCCAGTGCCATTAAACACACACGTCACAGAACCTGCTCCCAGCCTACATTAGACTATGAAATTCTTGAGAACAGAAGCCGTATCTTATTCATCCTGCTATCCCCCAATTCCCAGTGCAATCTCTGGCACAGATTTAAAGAATGATGAAAAAAAAATGAATGGGTTCCTTACAGCACATTCAGTTCCAGAATTGTTTGGCTCTGGTTATCATGAAAAGGCATTCTGTGAGTCCACGCATTCTGTGAGTCCATACCTGTTGCCTAGGAGAGTCAGAGGCCAGGACATAGATTTAGGATTAGGACCTCTACTCAGGCAGGATGGAACATTGCCCCTGTGGATAATGCACGTATGGATGACTGAGAGCCAGGGCCAGTGGGCAGGGACACCCAGCTTCCTGTGAGCCTTGGGAACACATTCTCAACTGAGACACTGGTTTTCTGCCAACCTCTCTCCACACACACACACACACACACACACATCAGGCCAGCAAGTCTTCATGCTGGCCTCATTTAGAAGGTCCCAATCCTCCTGGACAGTTGGGTAGAGGTCAGAAGTTGTGGAAGCTGAACCAAGCAGGGACTTATAGGGATCCCTTGGGGTCCATGCATGGGTTGTTTTCACAGGGGGTATGTCCTGCCACGTGCAATATGTCAATATCAACAGAGGTGGGTCCAACTAGGATTCTATTTCTAGGGGCCATATGGAATCTGGCAGCCACATTCTAAAACAAACTCAGGGACCAAGAAAGTAAAGAGAAGTCACAGATGAAGGAGATTCAAAATTCAGACCAAGAGCTGAGTACAGAGGAAGGTCAGGGTCAGGACATAGGGTCTAGACTTGGGTCAGCTGCCTTACCCCAAAGAGCTTCCCATCCTCAAATGTTCCTGCAGTCCACATCTCCTGGGAGAGACATCACTGTACTCACCTACTGGTGACATGATGTTAAAGTAGGAAGATACCATGTGAACAGCTCCTATGGGGAGATGGATGGCAGAGGTGAAGTCTTGCTGAAGAGGAGTCAGCCACAGCTCTGCACATGGAGTACTGGGAGGAGGGAAGTGCTAGGAATGAAGACAAGAAACTAGCCCATCTCTTACCACTCTCTGCCATGCACATTAGACCCCAGAACTGCTCCGAGTTCTCAGCACACTCCATGCTATTCCATGCCTCCATGTCTTTATTCTTAATGTTCTCTTTCCCCAGGTTGCCCTTCCTACATTCATTACCCTGCTAGTAATTATAATTCAAGATTGAGTTCAAAAATCATCCCCTCTAGGAAGCCTTTCCTGAGTACCCAAGTTCTCAGAGGTTAATGAAATAACCTCTAAGAGCTCTCCACCCCCATGCTTGCCTTAGCTCTCGCCATTTCCTACCAAGAATCTCTCCTTAAGTCTATGGTCCCCAATGGGCCAAGAACTCCCTGAGGATAGTCACCATTTTTGGTCATCTTTGGATCCCCAATACCTAACACAGGGCTGAATATATAGTAGCTGCTCAATTAAATGTTTGTTGAGTAAATTCTCACTGCGGAGAAAACACTGGTTTGGATTGTGGAAAAGAGGAGGGAGAGAGATGAGGAAGTTGGATATGAGCATAGCGAAACTGGGTGGAATGCCCAATGGAGACAGAGCCACAGTGAGTTCAGGGCTGGCGACAGAGGCCTGGGGACTCCCACATGGAGGTGATGATTAGAAGCATGGGAGCAATCTGAGCTTTTTGAGTTGAAAGGTGGTTTGTTAGGTAAAAGAGGAGGATGGAAAGCAGCATGATGCTCCTAAAATCATTCCAGTCATACACAAACCCTCACTCTAAATGTGTGCAACAGGATGTCAGTTGGGATTTTTACTGTAACCCCTGCCTAGACTGGACACTGGGGCACATAGCTAAGAGCAATGAGGTACTCACTATCACACATCTAGAGAGCCACCAGCAGCAGACACTTCCCAAAGGGTTTTATCAAAAAGAAACTGAGTCAGCCCCTCTAATACCAGGACCCACCCCACCCAATCCATCCATCCATCCATCCATCTCCATTTCTTTCTTTCTCTTTCTCTCTCTCTCTCTCTCTCTCTCTCTCTCTCTCTCTCTCTCTCACACACACACACACACACACGCACGCACGCACAGTGTGTGTGTGTGTGTGTGTGTGTGTGTGTGTAATACTGGGGAGAGGATAAAAAGAAGAGGGCCACTAAAAGAACTGGTCTTGCAGAAAGCATGAGTTTTGATGAGAGGGGCTCTAGAGAATCACTTATAGAAATGGTAGGTGCCAGCAAAATGAGGAGGCTGACATTTCCCTCCCCAGCTGGGTGCTTGCTGATCTACAGAATCTGCAGCCCCACCCTCATACTGCCATGAGAGGAACAAAACCTAGGGAGGGAGTGTGCAGGTGAGGCTGACTTATGTTCCCTGGACCTTGAGGATATACCTGAGCATGGAACATGGTGCCCGTTTTCCCCTGGAGATCTCTGAACACAGAATGCTTGTTGGAGGAGCCTACGCATCAGCAGTATAAGGGAAGCCAGGGGATAGATTGCCAAGGAAGATTTGCGGGGCTCTCCACATCCCTGATCCATGGCCCCCAGGAGGCAGAGAAGGACCTCAGATCCTCCTGTGCTTTCACATGGAAGTGCAGAGGAAAGAGGATAGGCCAGAGCCCAGGGACAGCCCAAGAAGCAGCACCCCACCCAGAAAGGAGATGAAGCATGCACCAGCCATGGGGCTGAGGGGAGAATTACTGACTACGAGGGCATCCTCAGTGATGCATGGGGCTGGACTCTGCCCCAAGGACACCAGCCCCACCATCTACGCAGATCATCAGGTCAGCCATGGCAGCAAGCTAAAGCACAAATCCCACCCGCCACCCTCCCGACCATTTCTCTAGATAGTCCTGCCTACCCAGCCCATCGTCCCTGCCCCTGAATCAAAAAGAGTGAGACTCAAGACTCTGGAATGGGAGGAGTGAGAGATCAAACATTTCCCCCTCCCCACTTCCATCATCTGAGTACAGGTCTGGCCTACAACGGGCAAAGGGTCTGAGAGTTTCAATTCAGAAATGAGTCAACAGTTTTGAACCAGCCTGGATTTTAAATGACCAGGAAGCTATGGACTCCACTCAAGCTGATGTTAAAGGTAACTTGACAGAGTTCAGCAGAAAGCAGCAATTAGAGGAAAGTAAAGCCATTTCACATTTCTATGGCACCAAGTTGACACTGGTCAATAAACCAGTTACAGAGACCAATGTGGAAGCCCTCCCTAGACTGAAGGGCAAAGGAAAAATGAAAGAGGTGGAGAGCTCTCTGGCCCCCACTTCTGTTTCTCAGCAAGACAGAACTTAAGTCAAAACCCTCTCAGTCTTAATTACCAAACAAAAAAATAACCAGACGAGCCTCTCACTGTATGTCTTTATTTATACTGTCATCTGCTCTGGCATTTTAATATCCAACTTTCCGTTGAAAGACAGATGCCTGGATGTTCACACCCCGTTCTAATGGCTTAATACTCTGGGTACTGGAGCAGGGAGTGGGCTGCGAGGAAGGAGGGGGGATGAAAGCCGCCACCACATTGAGCACAACTTTGGAGCAAATGGGTTTGAATATTCATTAAACAACATTTAATTTAAACACCCAAACTCTGAAAGCAGCAACATATGGCCTGTTTTATTTTACATAAACTGAATAGGAGGTTGGGCCATTAGTTTCTGCAGACATAATGTTCATTACCAATGAAGAATGCTTTCCTTTGAGGACACCCCTGCACTGTACTGTGCCCACTGCCCCGCTGCCCCCACCGGTTCAGAGAGCCCAGGCTGAGGGCTCCCTTGTGGCACAGAGACATCAACCAAATCCCCATCACTCATCAGGGGGCAGGATTAGGACTTCATTAAAGAAAGAAGACTCTGGAGGTTTCCTGGCTTCTTGGTTTGTGCCTTGGGAAAGTAGATTGGACAGAATTCTCGTCCTCATGGACTGGGCCTCCCTGGTGCCTAGGGGACTGCGCGGCAGTGCCCAGATGGCATAAGCTTGACCTCCTCTGCCCATGCACAACTGCCATGCAGTGGTCATGCCAGGCCCCAGGACTCTGCCCACCTACCCTGGGACTTAGGATTGTGTACATGTTTATACAGAAGGCTCTGGGTAAAGAGCAAGATATGTATTTGCGTGCTTTTGTGTGTGAGCATGAGTGTGTACTTCTGTGGGGGGATGTGTACACATGGTCCCATGTGCTAGATAGTTATGTGTGTATATGCATATATATGCAGTGGCTCTCTGGCTGTGCTTCTAGCTGTACATGTGTGTGTTCATACATAAAAGATTTACCTGGGGAGGTAGGAGGTATCCTCTGCAAGCCCTGTGTGCAGGTATGAGGATCCTGGAAGGTGTGTAGGTGCATACATCCACATGGGGGTGTGTGTGTGTGTGTTTGCTTTTTTTTATATAACTACCTGTCACTCAGGGATTCTTAACTTGAGGCCACAGACATTCCCCATGGAGTCCATGGATAGAATATAGGGAGGCCATGAACTTGGATGGAAAAAAATTACATCTTTATTTCACTAACCTCTAACTTTTTTCGACTATGAATGTAGACAACAAATCCCAGCAGTTTGATCAGTTCCAGTGACTCTGTCACCAACAGAAATCAGAGATATTTTCATATAACATCACAGCTGTTACAAATATCTTAAAATGTCTTCTGCTCTCTGTAAGTACTTGGAATTATAGTAGTTATTAGACCTGCCATGAGATACCATTATCACACTAATAAAGAAGCATATATGATACTGTGTCAGAATATTTGAATATTTTGCTAAATGTACTTGAACAGAATTGGTTTCCTTTGTAAGTTCATTTTTTTTATGCATTTTACAGAATTCTAGGAAGGAGTCCCTGGGCACCAGCCTGCCCAGGGGCAAAGAAAAGGCCCTGTGTGGGAGTCTGGAATGAAGATGCCTGTGGTCCAGCAAGCACTCACAGGAGCCCACATGGATGTGTGCACAGACCACCAGCGCAAGTGGGACCAGTGCCTTCCATTCTGAACACCCTCCCAAGAGAGCGAGTGTCCATGGGGGTAGGAGGGTCAGAAGGCCTGACTCTATAAAAAGATAGATTTCTCCCCATGTTCTCAATAGTGCTAGAAACCATGAGGACAGCCCAAGACAGCCAGCTCTCCAGAAGAAACAGCTTCAGAGTATCTCCTTGACACTAACCCTCCAGGCCTGGGAGAAAAAAAGACTTCTCAGAGGAGCAAGGACTCAGGCAGGGCTGTGGAGCACATTTCCAGTAAAAGCTATCCCAGGCTCTTGCCACTCCCACTCATGTCTCCTCATCACTGCTTATCCATCCAAATATCAATTAGGCTTTCTTCAATAACCAAGAAAGAAAAGCCAACTCAAACTACCTTAAACCATAGACATTTATTTCCTCCCGTGACTAGAGTAAAGGACAATGAGTGCTTCAGGTAGGTTTGAGTAGGGATCGGGCTGTTTCCGTGCCATTCTCCCAGCTCTGCCCTGCTCCAAATCTCAACTTTGTCTTCAGGCTGGCTTCCCTCATGGTAACAAAAATGCCTGTGGCAGTTCCAAGCCTCATATCTGCACATCATATCACCTGGAGCAGGAATGATATCTTCCCAGCCATCAGACAGAAGCCTTCCTGCCAACTCTGATTGGCCCAACCTCAATCAGTCACTGACCAGGGGCAATTCCATGCACTGATGGCTTAGGTCTAGGTCACTGCCCATCATCAAATTATCACTACAGCAGGAGTGGATGCCACACATTTATTGGCTCATGCCAAGTCAAGACCTACCCCTCCACATAAGTGGAAAAGTGGCAGAGATAGAATGGATGCCTGAAGAGGTAACTGGGAAATCCTCCAAGATCTCTTTCCACAAATTGCTAAGCAGGCACCCCAGCTTCCAACCTAACTAGCAGCACCTGGGGCAGGGGCCATCTTATGCCTCCCTATTCACCAACCCCAAAGTTGGAAACTCCAAGTGAGAAAAGCACTTCCTATGTGTCCTTAGTCACCACGACAGGCCCTCAACCTGCTATCGAGTATACTAGTGGCCACTCTCAGTTACTGCCACACAGCTCTGAGGTGTTTCCCCTTCCCCACAGACAGCAGAGTTCTCTAGTAAAAAGACACCATCTGGGAGACAGGAGGGCTGGCTTCTCCTTAAATTAGTGCGGAATTCCTTTTGAGGGCCTCAGTTTCTCCACATTGTCAAAGAGGAGACTGGACAAACTAAACCTAAAAGCTCTCCTCAACTGACAATTCATGCATCACAGCAAGGGAAGAGCTCCTAAACTCTGGCATTTTATAGACCCAAGAACCTCCATCACCTCCTATCTGAGATTCTGCCACAGCTCCCAGCTGGTCTCCATGCTCCCCAGCCCACTGTGCGCCCCACAGCCACCATTCGGTTGGTCAGTCATTCAGCAAGTATTTATTTATCCTGCTGGGTACCACGCACTGTTCTAGGTGCAAGGGATACAGCAATGAACAAATTAGACACATATACAAAAAAATCCTGCCTTCATGAAGTTTCTCTTTTAGTGAGGAGACAATCAACGAACAAGAAAATATTAAAAGTGAATACTGAGGAGAAAAAATTAAAGCCAGAAAGGAAATTTGAGGAAGGTTGCAACCTTCGATAAGATGATGAGATGTCTCTGAGAATACCTGAGCAAAGACCATAAGGAGGGAAGAGCATAACCCACAGACTAGCTGCGGAAGAGTGGGCCAGGCAGAGAGAATGACAAATGCAAAGGCCCTGGGCTGACAAGCTGGAGGAGCAGAACCAGCAGCCTCAAGGGGCATGGGAGACCAGGTCTCTGGCCATGCGGAACATGGAGAGCCTTTCAGCATCTCATTGAGATTTGCAGCCCCTGAAGAGTTCTGAACAGAGGAGTGACCTCATCTGACTGATTTTCCATGTACTCCAACTGCTGCATGAAGAATAAATTGAAAGTGTACCAGTGAGAGGACCTCGGCAGTAACAAGGTGAGATGTGGGGACTTGGACCAGATAAGTCATAAAGGTGGAAAGAACCAGTCAGTTCTCGATATATTTTGAAATAAGATCCAAAAGATCTGTGGATGGACTGGACGTGGGGGTGAGAGAAAGAACTGAGACTATTTACAGGGTTTTCAGCCCCAGCAAGTGGAGTACAAAGTTGCCATCCACAGGTGAGAAAGGTCAGCAGAGAACAGGTAAAGCAGGGAATAGTCTGTTCCTGGCCGGTGCCACTTGTAAAACTCAAACCTAATGGCACCATTCCCCTGCTTAAAATCCTTCGGTGCCTTCCCCTGCCCTCCAGGTAAAGTCTGACCTGTAAATACCTGCTACAGCTCTTACAGTGTAGGGCCTACACAATCCAGCCCTACCCACTCCAGGTCTTGGAATCTGCTCTTCTCTCTTCCTGGAAAATTCCTCTTCATGTTTGCAACTCTGAGCCCCAATTCCCTCATCTGCAAAAGGCAAAATGAGAGTGTGGAACAAGATGATTTTCAAATCATCTGGGTGCACTGGGTGTAGCAATCTGTAGTCTGTGGCCCTGGGTTTCTGTGCCCTGCCCCCTTGACTGATGCCAGGGAAGACTAGCAGCAGTCAGAATCCAGCCAAGAGTGTCCCTACTACAAGCGGGGGCATTCACCAATAATCAGCCTGAAATACAAATGCCAAAGCTTGAAGGGAAGGAGCTTGGAAGGGGAGAAGCCAGGTGCCCATGAGAGTCTGAGTAGAGGAAGGAATGACAAACAACATAGGCTGGAGTAGACAAGAACTCCAAAGCCAGTGTGCCTTTGCCCAAGCAGAGTCCCTCCATTTGGGGTACTCCCTCTACCCAGGCTCATCTTTCACAGGGATTCCAGCAGCCTCTTCCCTGAGCTAGTCCACAGTCCCTTCCCTACATGCCCAGGTTCTCAAGCCATCTGTGCAACAGCACTCAGCTCACAGGCTTCGAATACTAAAAAGCCCCCTAAGAGTCTTCCCCTAGGAAAAGTGAGCCAGGCAGGCAAGGACCCTACCTACATTACACGCCTAGGAGGTAGGAAAATCAGATGTAAACTCCAAGCTCCAAATTGCAAGTCCCAGTTCAGGGTGCTCTCCAGGACTCTTTCCAAACTCAGCTCAAGTCCCCTCACCCAAAGAAAGTCCTCCTGCTGTTTTTTGTACCCTCCCTTCTGCAAGTCTTCCCCTCTGCAAGCCACTTAGTGGTGGACGCATTGGGGCTCAGACTTCATTTTCTCACCTCCATGCCCACCCACTCCCACTCCAGAGGATCAACCTGGAGCCTTATGCACAGCGGATGTGTCTTAAACTTTTTATGAAATCAGATCACCAATATATAGTATTGTGCTCAAGATGTGAGCTTCCAGATGGTCAACTTGTACTTTTTTGGGGAGAAATGGGGGAGCCAGCATGCCTGAAGGACTGTGATCTAGGCCACTCCCCCAGCCCCTGGCTTGCTGCTAATCCAGCCACCTCCTGTCACCTTCAGGATGTGAAGAAGCCAGAGAGAGATTCCTTCTCCTCCCTTACCCTCCCTCACCTTCCGCCCAGGGATGTTATGAGAATTAATGAGATAACGGATGAAGTGCCTCCAAGGAAACAGGCTACATAAATCCAAAGTGTTGTTATTAAGTTCCAAATTTAGCCCTTGGGATCAGTGAGGCCTGACGGATCTGAGCTGGGAGCAATCCCAGCTGCATGCACAGGAAGTCCCCGTAAAACCAGAAGCCACAATGTACAGGCTTTAGGGGTCAAAGGATACCCTAAAAAATCCCCCAAGCCTATACCTCACAAAAGTCCCAAAGAGCCACCACAGTAATTCCACAAAGTAAGCAGCTAAATTTTTCTTGTATCCCACCAATGACAGGAAGCTTACCATGCACTAAGGCACTCCCTGCCTCCTTCCATTAGCTCTAAGTTCTAAAACTGTCTCCTGTCCAACCAAACCATTTCACCATATTTTCCACACTAAAGAACAAATCTCACCCTTTTCAATAGTCCTTAACCAACAGTACCTCTCTGCTCATTTCCAGCGAAAAACGTCCAGACCTTTCAAACAGGCCTCACGAGCTATCATCTGAAGGCAGGCCACCATCCTGATGCTCTTTTCTGGATGAGCTCCACTTCGTGGCTTCCGAAAAATAACATATCTTCCAGGAGTGATCTAACAGGATAGGGCAGAACAGGATCCACCAGGAAATGTAGAGTGACTACTAACTAACACAATTTCTTTCAGGCATGATAAAAATGTTCAAAAATTAGGTGGTGGTGATGACTGGACAACTCTGCAATTATACTGAATTGTATACTTTAAAAGAACGAATATTTTGATATGTGAATTATATCTCAATAAAGCTATATTCTAAAAAGCTTTTAAAAATATAGTTTTGTTTTGTTTTTTTTAAGTGGCAACATAGCATAGTCTGGGGGTGACAAGGAGAGAAGGTAGAAGTCTTAGCAACCAGCAGCCCTGTCTATTTTCACCCCCCTCGACCTGTTAACCGGGCAGTAGCCTCCATGAGCTGACAGGAATAGGGGACCCCTCTCCTGGGCCGAACCAATCAGCATCTCATCCCTGGGAAGTGATAAGTAGGATGTAGAGTCTAATTAATAGTTGGATGCTTGAAATGGGAAGTAATGGGAAACCTGGCATAATAGCCATGGGAAAAGAGAGCAAAAAGAGCCAACCTGCAACGAAAGAGTGAAGTAGCCTCAAAGAGCGGAAAGGAGGAAGGAGAGCGAGCTGATTTGCACTGGAATACCTTCCTGTCCCGATCTCAGGGAGGCTGCCAGCACTGCCTACATTTTGGTTGTTTGACACCTCCCAGCTTTCCAACTAATCCCCCCTTTTGCTTGAGAGGCTTCTGTTTGAAGAGTCTTAATGAAGCATCAATTTACTTCTTCCTACTGTGGCAAAGACTGGTAGTTGTTCCCCAAAACCATTCTCTGAAATTTCACCTGGGCTAGAGCTACCCTATATTTCCCAGCCTCCCTTGCAGTCAGGTGTGCCAGGAGACTAAGTTGCAGCCAATGATAGAAACAGAAATGACAAGGGTGGACTTCTGGCCAGGCTTTTATGCAGAACTAGGTCCCTCTCCTCCACCTCTTTTTTCCATTCTGCTAGACAGATGCAGTTGACCATGATGGCCAAGACAATGGATAGGAGGAGCCTGGGTTCCTGAATCACCAGATGCAGAGGAAAGCTTCATGATGACCACGAATACCCTGCCTTGGACTTCTAGAAGAGTCAAAAATAAATATGTATTGTTTATGCCAATCACATTTGGGGGTCTATCTGTTCGAGCAGTTTAGTCTGTTATAACTGAAACAAGGCAAGAGGGCAGTCTCTCTCCTACCAACATGAAGAAGGGCACAGTTAGCCCAGGGCAGGGATTAGGGTGAGGTACTTTTAGGGTCATGAAAGTGTTAACTCTGCATCTGTACCACTGCAAGTGAACACCTCCTTAGATTTCACATCCTAAGCATCTCTTTGCCTCACCCTAGTCCCAGCCCTGCCAGCCCCCACTGTAACTGGCAGCAGTCTTACAGAATGGAACCAACACTGTGAGTAGCAAAGCAGAGAAAGAAAATGTCTAGGTCCTGATGACATTGTTGAATTGCTGCATTAATCAACCCTGAACACCCTCTGCACTTAGGTGGGTTCTTATATAAGCAAATAAATGTCCTCATTGTTCAAGGCAGTTTAAGTAAAGTTGTCAGTTACTTGTAGGCTGAAGGCCTCCTACCTAACACCATCTAAACCAAAGACAAAGCCAGATCAGAGAGCACCAACTGCAGATGTTTCAACTCAGCCTCCAAAGAAACGGTTCTGTTCCAGTGACGCTCTTCAAGACAGCACAGGGCAACAAGGTGAACAGCATGAAAAAGTACCTCCAACAATAATGCAGTGCTTTGTAACCATATAAATAGAAGGAAAATGGTGTTGTGAAAGCTAGACAGCCATATGCTAAAGAATAAAACTGGGCCTCTATCTTACACCATACACAAAATCAACTACATAGATTAAAGATTTGTATGTAAGACCTGAAACCAGAAAGCTCCTAAAAGAAAACATAGGCAGTAAGGTCATCGACATCGATCTTGGTGGTGATTTTTTGGATTTCACACCAAAAGTAAAGGTAACAAAAGCAAAAATAAACAAGTGGGACTACAACAAACTGAAAAGTTTATGCACAGCAAAGGAAACCTTCAACAAAATAAAAAGGCAACCTATCAAATGGGAGAAAATATTTGCAAACAATATATTGAATAAGGGGTATCTAAAATATATAAACAACTCAATCAAAAAAAAAATCCAATTTAAAAAGCAAGCAAAGGAAATGAGTAAACATTTTTCCAAAAGAAGACATACAGATAGCCGATAGGTACATGAAAAGTTGCTCAACATCACTAATCATCAGGGAACTGCAAATCAAAACCACAATATCACCTTAAACCTGTTAGCATAGCTGTCATCAAAAAGACAAAAGATAACAAGTGTTGGCAAGGATGTGTAGAAAAGGGAACCTTTGTGCACTGTAAGTAGGAATGTAAATTGGTGCAACCACTATGGAAAATTATATGGAGATTCCCCAGAAAATTAAAAATACAACTACCATGTGATCCAGCAATTCCACTCTTGGGTATATATCCAAAGGAAATGAAATCACCATCTCAAAGAGATCTGCACTCCCATGTTCACTGCAGTATTATTTACAATAGCCAAGACATAGAAACTAAGTGTCCACAAATGAATGAGTGGATAAATGTACACACACACACGTACACACACACACGTGTACACACACACACAGAAATATTATTCATTAATAAAAAAGAAATCCTGCCACTTGTGACAACATGGATGGACCTTGAAGCCATTACTCTCAGTGAAATGTCAGAGAAAGACAAATATTTTATGATGTTATACATGGGATATAAAAAACAAAACATGAACTCATAGAAACAGAACAGATTAGTGGTTGCCAAAGGCAAGGGTCGGGGAAATGAGGAGGGTGGAAGACGGGTAAAATGAGTAAAGGGGGTCAAAAGGGACAAACTTCCAGTTATAATGTAAATAAATTCTGAGGATGTAATGTACAGAACAGTGACTATAGTTAACAAGACTGTGCTGTACATTTGAAAGTTGCTAACAGAGTAGATCTTTAAAGTTCTTATTATAAGAAAAAAGAAAATTTGTAAGTGATGGATGTTAACTGGACTTACTGTGGTAATTATTTCACTGTATACATATATATATCAAACAATTATGTTACATAAACTATGTTACATCAATTACATCTCAGTAAAATGAAGAAGAAACCATCTAAGGGTGGAATGTTCAAAAAAGAGAAAAAAAAAAAAGGAAATGGCACCTGAGTAGCAAATGGCTCACGGGCTGTCAGGAGAGGAGCCAGCTCAAGGTGAAGAGGCTTGAAGCTCAGTCTTCTCCCCACCACTGATGAGCTAAGGAACTTGGAAATAGTCACCTGACCTCTCTGTACCTCAGTGGACTCATCTATAAAAAGAAAAAAAAATGCAGTGCAAAATGGCAGAGTCAGATCAACTGAGGAGCTTTCTTTCCTTCTGCAAGGAGGCCTGAAGGAAAGAGGCATCCTATTTCACATCTCCTGCACCAAGGAGAACAGCAGCTTGATGGTGTTTGCCTACGGGTTGGGCAATTTCTAACTAAACTGAGTATTATTGTGAATAGTAGGAGCCAGCAGAGGGCTGGACCATATCCGGTCTTGAATCCCCTCTGGCTCTGAGATGAGCACATCTACAGCTTTCTGAAAACACAATTCCAGAAACTAACTGCAGAGGGGATCAGCTGGGTGAGCAGTCACTGCGAGGTGTAGGACACCAATCCCTGGATTAATGAGGTGAATGCTGAAGCCCTCAAACTGTCGCAGCCCCTCCCTCTGAAGCAACGTATTTTCAGAAGAAAAATACACTGCAGCTGAGAACAGGGTGTAAATCTTTCCTTCCTCCTAGCAATGCAGAATAAAAATCTAGAGGCAAATCCTTGATGTCCAAAGATCTGTATTTTTTTAAAAAATCCAATTTGATAGGTTCCACGTTACTGCCTTGCACTGAGTTCCTGCTAAGGCTTACTTAGGGATATACGAGATGGATGTATTGCAGCAGAGCTTACAGCTGCCCTGCGATCTGAGTTCTTTGAATAGGACAAGTCTGTTTCCATTCGCCAGGGCAGCATTTCACATGTGGAGATAAAGATGCTGAAAGCCACCTTCTCAGTGCCATTCTCTAAAGAGTAGGAAACTGAGTCCCAGAGAAGAAAGGGGACTTGCCTGAGATCAGTACATAATGTTGGGGCAGAGCTAAGGCTTGAAAACAGGTCTTATGACCCAGCACTCTGGCCCCCAAAATTGTCAAAGAACTAGACAGAGGCATTGCACTAAAGGGAGAACACTAAACCAGAATTGGGCCTCTGAAGCTCTAGTGTTCTTCCTCCCAAAGAAACCGTAAGCCCTTTGGCTGGGCAGCTACAAGAGGAATGCTTTCTGTACAGGATCTGCAGAGACACTGCAGCACAGATGGACAGACATTGCCATGCACATGTGAACAGCAGGAAGCCATACAGGTTGAGCTTCCCTATGAGGGCCGAATTCTATAAACAAGATTATCACCCCCATTAGACCTTCTCTGAGAAGAAAGAGTGACCTCTCCAGTTGATGTGGCATCAGGCTTTTTTCATGCTTCCACAACGGGAGCAACCAGGACAACAAAGCAAGCAGCATCCAAGCCTGTGCCAACAGTGCCCCCTCGTGGGAGTCTATGTGGCTCATTAGAACTCTATTCCACCAAAGGGAAGGGTAATGAATGATAGGATGGCCTATACTACTGCCCTTCCTGGTCTTCACAACTGTTCCCTCTGGAATGTCCTCCTCTCCCTCCCCCTGGTTCAGTGGTTCTCAAACTTCAGCCCACGTCATAATCACCTAGAGGACCTGTTAAAAACAAGATTGCTGGGCCCCATCCTCAAGTTTCTGAGTAGTTCTGGGGTGGGGCCTCAGAGTTTACATTTTTAACGAGCTCCCAGATGATGCTGATGCTGCCTGTTCAAGACCACATTGGGAGAATCACTGCCTTAGCTACTCTCTGCACCCATCAAGACTCAGTGTAAATAGTGGCTCCTTAGTGAGTTCCACAAATGTCCCCAGACATATCACAGAATGTCAAAAACTATAATTTTGACCAAGTTCCTTAGCTTCTTTGAGCTTCGATCTCATCTGTAAAATGGAGTTAATAGTACTTTCTTCATAGAGGTAGTTATAAAAGGTAAATAATTTATACAACATGCTTACCATATACCTAGCACATAGAAAACTGTCATTACTACTAGCAGTAGTAATAGTGTTACTGTTCATTTACCATTTATTGAGGACACCATGTCTTCTAAGACACAGAATTCTCAAAGGCAGAAGAGACCTTACTCTTTATCTTTAGCTCAAGTTCCCTTAACCTAGCTGATCAACAGCATCACCTGGAAAATGTTAAAACTTCAGATGTTTGGGTGCCACCCAAAACTAGTAACTCTGGAAACTGGGACAAAAGGCCTGGGCACTTCTGTTTTGAACAAGTCCCCACATGCCAGGTTTGGGAACTACTCATCTAGCCCTTGTACCTCATCTAGATAAAGGGAAATGGAAGCCCAGAAAAGGGAAGTCCTTTGCCCATTCATTGATAGCTGGCTGGAAGCTGGGTGGGAATCAAAGTTGTCTCCTCATTCCAGTCTAGTCCTTTGTCAAGCTAAACTGCTTGGATGCTATCTCATCAACCCCTAACCTCCTGTACAAATCCTCTCTCCTATGTACACGACAAGGAGTGCAACAGCTTAAGTATCTCCCATGCAGAATTCAGCATGTGACAAGGACACGCAATCTATTGAACACTTAATTCTCCAGCATGTTTTCATGTGACTAAAATATTGAATGAGAAACCCATAGCCTGGCATACATAGTCCTCTCTGACCTGTTCCCTGTTGACCTCTCCAGTCTCATTCCCCACTAGAACCTCACTTGTACCATAACTCCCAACCAGACCATGGACAGTTTGTTGTTATGGGGGTATCTTCTACAACACCTGGTATAAAGGAAGTTCAAGGAGTGAATGGAAGTGGACTAGAACTCAGGAAAGTCTGCTTTACCAGCATAAATGAAGCAAGTGATACTCCTGTGCTCTTGCAGCCAACCTGGTTTATTTTCGAAATGGAGTATCTATCAGAAATGCACTATGCAAACTCTGCTGGAAGCCTCCAGTTACCTCAGGACCTTCCAGCTCACTGATTACAAGAAAATGCCTACCTGAACACTCTGCTCCCATGCTATCCAATCCAATCCCCTATTCTCTGACAGAATGAATGGTCTTACCTCATACTGCCTATTCCCAACTCTTTTGTTCTTTTTCATTTTTCGCGGACCCAAATGGGATCTCTGGTCTTACCTCATTTGGTGTTACTCTTGGAAGCCAGCCAAGACCCAGCCCCTTGCACTGATTCTCACCTCTGGATTCCTATCTCAATGCAATTTATACAGTCTGTTTCTTCATAAGGAACCAGGACTTGAAAGAGTGGGTAAGCTGCTAAACTTGGAGCTTTGAGGGCAGGGGTTGCTTCTTACCCATCTCCCAGGACAGTAATTACAGCTCAGTAAATGGAGAAGTCAGTTGGCTATCTAATGACTTGTTCAATAATTCCCTGGCAACAGGCACCTTGCTGAGCACATAGGTGGACAAATTATGAGTCTTATATATTATATGCCCAGCAAAATAACAGCTGCTCAATAAATGAGTCAAGGAATAAATGCTTCACAATGGATACTAGTCATACCACTGTTCCAATCCCTGCCCCACCACTTAGCAAGATGAGCTGCTTAACTGCTTTAAATGCTCTCCAAGATGGGTCCAGTGAGACTTGCCTTAGGGTTAGTGTGCAGACTAAAGGAGGTAATAGTTTAGAATAGCACCTGCCTCAGCTCCAAGACTATAAAATATTGGAGTTTTTGCCTTAAATACTTAAAAAGAAAAAACAAAAAATGTTGCCTTTAAGAACCCAAAATAATCCTGCCAGGAGAGCACTGTTAAAAGCTGCCTACCAGGACACCTGCAGCTACAAATGGAACTTAGGGGTGAAGCTCTAAGCCAAGCTGTAAAGAAGCACCCCAGTATTCACTGGACTCTTTAGAACTGCCTCCTTTTCAGAACCACCTCTGGCTTCTTGCCACACTTCAAAGATCCTTTCTACTCTGACAAAGCCACAGCCCCAACCAGTACAACTTGAGGAAAGGGATATGGCTCTCCCTCCCTCACTGTTGACACTGATTAGTAAAGTCAACTTTGCATTTTTATGGAGGCCTTTCAAAGCTTGTTGACAGCAGAGTGTGGTCTGGTTACTGTCAGGTCCAAAAAAGTGCTGAATCTCCAAGAATTCAGAAGTGCAACAGCACAATTGTACACGATTCAAAGAAAGTTCCTGCAGTCCCTGCTTCCTGTCTCAGATGCTTAGCACTTCAGTTTCCAAACTCTTCTCACAGATGCTACATCATTTGAGCTTCAAAACAGCCTGGGTCAGGTCAGAACAAGTACCCTAGGGAGCCCTAATTTAAAAAGAAGTTAACCTACTCAGGGGGCCAAGTAACTTACCCAGATTCTCAGCTGGACTAGATGGAAGGAGCATACAGAAGGGACACAAGATCAGAGAACAGATAGATGAGGGTGGCAGGATAGCTGTAGGGGCAGAAGCCATGGTAGACTGGAGAACAAACACCCATTCCAAGGTTCCTCTAAACCTTACCGTCGTGGCCCAGCTATTAATTCCTGATAGAGGCTAGAAATCTGGATCTTTAGGTAAAATCTTCCCAGTATCAAATTCCTTGCCTGTCTAACCAAAGCTTATGGACAAGACTACCAGTTTGTGACTTCTGCAACATTCCAGCCCAGGCAGTTCCCGTGAAAAAATGCCAAAGAGGCTACTGGCTGAATGACTACAAACTGTCCTGAGTTCACTCCAATTTTAAAAGCCTCTACCATTTTGTGACTTTGATGCCGACCTTCACCTCCACTCAGGCCTCCAGCAGCTGTGCCCTCTATCTTCCCATCAGTCCCTACTATCCCACTCTGAAAACCACCTCCTACTCTTCAATTTCTGCTCCACTGCTTCCACTAAGCCAGCCCCTGAACTTTGTGAACAGCTCCTGGGACCACACCCCTCCCACCCCTGCTGCCCTGTCCCACAGCCAGCCCAATAAAACCTTTCCCAGCACCTTCGGTCTTGCCCCTGCATTGCTGCTCACCAGTCCTCTGCCCCTACACTTGAGCTCAGTCACAGCAAACTGCATTCCCCTCACTGCAACATTTGCCACCAGGCATGAATGCCCTCTGTCCTCCATGCACTGCTCATTTAAACATGTCACTCACCTCAAATCCCCTACACTCCACATCCCCCATTAGTCATTTGGGTGAAAACTGAAGCTTGCAGGCCTAAATTGCCCAGTCGTCCACTCACTACATACAAGTAGACCACCTGGTATTTCCTGGTCCTAGCAAGAGAGCATAGAGCAGATTTCCTAGCAAGGGAACCGAACAGGCTACAGGTCCCACAAACTCAATACGCCACATCAGCATAACCTCAAATGGTGCAACTACGCTCACCCCACCCTCAACCAGCAGATTCAGCCCCTCATGTCTATTCACATTCCTGCCCTACAGTCTGTAGTTCCTTCAGTGGAGGGTTCTAACCACCCTCTCCAAAATATCATTCCTTCCTACAAACCTGATATGCCTTCTTATTGCCATGACTCTTGCTTTTTCCTGGATCCCTTTTCTACCCAACCAGCCAGGTTTCTCTGGAGCATCTCATCCACCGCCATGATTCTTAATAGCATTTGTAAGCTTGACTCCCAGATGGACCCACCTAAAGCATAAACCAATCAACTTCAGAGAATAAAATAGCATTCAAAATCCATAAGCCATCATGTCTCGGCCTTTTGGCTAAGATCAAGTGCAAAGTCCTTATATCCATTAATACCTTTTCCCCACGTCCCACTCTCTCAAGCACTCTAACTCATATTCTATACTCTCAAAAGGCACCTCAACTGACACAGTAACCCTAAAACAACTCCTCAAATCTCCAAACCCTACACAACTGACCAATAACCTACATACAGTGCAGGCCCTTAACTCCGATGCCTGAAAAGCCAACTGATAATCAGCATCTGGCTAAGAAAAAGTAGCACTACATAGCCCTCGATGTTTCATAGAAAGTATGCATAATCACATTTACCAAGCAATTACATCCAAATATTCATTACACTAGAACATTTTTCAAGTTCCCCACTCATAATAAAGCACTCACTTTTCCCAAACATAAACCTGCAATGCAAATAATTTTGACATCCTATTGAGGATAAATGAAAATGTGACCTAATTTTAATTTCTATTGAGACCAGCAAATAATCTTTTCAGTAACAAGTAGTGGGGCTCTATGAAGACCTAAAAAGAATTCCGATTTTAAGTGTCTCTTTCAGAGACTGAAACTACAGTAATGGCAAATATTAACACGAGCATCCAGACTGGTCCTATGTGCTCCCATGTTGCCCATACTCTATACCTGACATCTTTGTGCTATTAAAAAGGACCAACATCACCCTATCATACCAAGTTTGCAGTGAAAGCTTAATGGAACACATGACCTTGGGCGGCAATCTAAATCTGCTAAACAGCAGACTAATTACACTCTCAAACAACCAGACACATAAAAGTTATTAGTTTATTAATCCTCTCATGAAGAATCTGATCACCAGAGTCACTGACGAATCTTTACTCCTTCTGTGAATCAAAAAAAAAAAAAATTAGCAACTGCTGAACTGAACTTTAAAAATTAAAGTTCAAAGTCTTCGACAAACTCCAAAATTAATGACACTCATGCAAAACAAATATTAGTAACCAGGAATCATGTCAAGTTTAAACGATCACAACAATGTAAGCATCAATTAATAAAACAAACATCAAGTTAGGAATGAAAAATTAAATATTACTAAATTTTAAAAACAAAACCATGTCACAAATAGCATTTAAGATGCTAAAACTCTTGAGAACATTTGTAAATCTACTTCTAAATCTATTTCACATGCTCTACATTTAAATTACTGCATCAGTAAACCAAGAAGTCTAGTGATCTAAATGAAAAGCTTGAATTATACCTGTTGTCCAATCTCCAGCTCACTGAATCAGTGGCAGGGAAGGGAGAAAGGAGGGAAGAGGGAAAAGAAACAATATTCATTAATAGTCCCTTTTCAAACTTCAAAATAAAGTGCATATAAGTGCATGCAATCAAATACCTTCATATTGATCCTTTTGTTCTTTGCAATTGTATATAGAATACTTCAACACACTGATTTTTTATTTCTCCCAATTTTAAGACTACCTTGCCTGATTACCATGGTTCTTATACAAATAAAGCGATGTAACAGCTTCACAATAAAGAGATTATGGTAGTGCCAACTCAGGTAGCCACTGCCTATAGATGATGAAATAGGCATACCTGAGTCTTGGCCCCTCTGCTCTGCCCAGCATCACTATGCTGGGCACACTAGCACCACTGACAGACCTGTTAATCAGTCCAGGCTAAAATAAGTTAACCACAAAGGGAGAGCTCTAAATGATGGAGCAAGTCTTTTAAAACCTGTCTCAGTTCAATACGTTAAAAGCCACCATTCACAGCCAATAAAAGTAGTGTAAACTGGTATTTAAAAAGAGGCAGAATTTAGCTAAAGTAAAAATGCTTCAACAGTTCTTCAAATATAAGACTATTTATTCTCAATTTAAAATAACTTATTGCACCCAAAAGGTAGATCAAATATCTTAGCAAAACCTGAAATAAAAGTAACACTAATATGCTTAACTCCTTTTGAGACAAAAAAAAAATACGTGTGCTCCTTTACGCATTCATTTTCCAGACAGGTTTTCAGAGCAGTGCTAATGAAATGCATCAGTGCTACTTGAAATAGGAAGTGATGGCTCAGGTCCCCCACAGGTAGCCCCTCTGCACTTGTCACCTCCTAGTATTAATACATGAAGCCCAAGAGCTAAATAAAAAAAATGTTAAATATCTTTCAGATCTAAATAAGACAAACATTGATTTTTTTTGTAACCTCTAGGACTTCTGTCAACAGGTATAAGCCTCACAAACAGGGAGTGGCTCTAAGCAGCAAGTATTTCTTCGGGTGGTTTGTCATCATTATAACCCCATGGCACTGGGAAGTCAGTGTGATTAGAATTCTGGGCAGGCTAACCAGGTTTACTGACTGGCCTGGCAGAGTCATAGATAAAGGAAGCACACAGGGGCAGTGACCACTACTATTTCAAAACCCTACTACCCTAGCCCAGATCCAACCCCCTTTACTTACACGTTACTGGTTTAGGCTGCTTAAATATGCAAAAATGTATTTAAAATGGGTAGTGGACCATTCTGACCAAATATTTGTAGGGAAAACATATTTATCAAAGGCTTTAATGCGAATGTACAATTATATTGGAAATTTTTCAATTAAAAACTATCAGGTGAAGTTGGAGATCAATAAAAAAATAATAGAATAGTAAAGGAGATAGTAAAAGGTGGCTTAGAGTGGATGATCCCAGGACAGAGGCTTTGTCAGATTTCCTGGATCAGTTTATTATCAGAGCTGCCAGAGAATCAACCAGTCTCCAAGGTCCTCAAGGGAAAAGACTGCTTGTAACTGGATGAGAGGCCCTTCCCAGGACCCTTATTAACTAAAGCCATTTGCTGGGTATATAACTCTGGGACACAGCATTTCGCAAGTGTTGTTAAAAGGTGCCTACTTAGTAGGGAGGGTATCCACCTTTCTCCACTGGGTCACTTCATAATGTAACATGCATTTTTGAGCTTCCAAAGTGTGATTAAAAGTTTCTCTTTTGTTCATAATATACTACTTTAATACATAGCAGTGGTGTTATACTAGACCATACTATAGAATTGTCGTTCAAATGCCAACATGCAAAGCATCAAAGCAAACTCAGTGAAGGTGATGCATCCCCACATCGTGCTCACAATCTCAGTACCTGCTAGATACTTCATTTCTGATGAACAAGAAATCCAAGAAAGTAGAGGGAAAAGGCAAAAAAAAAATTCATAGAACACTTGATTATTTGTTAATTTAACAAACCAACACCTTAATTCCATTCAATTATTTGCAATTAGATAGGCAAAGCTGGTAAAAAGCTGCTTATCATTAAAATCATTTAAGTCTTGGCTAACTGGAGAGGAAAGCAATCTAGATTTCATATCAGCTGCCTCTCCAGCATGCCAAGAAAACATGGGCCACACTGATTCTACTGCTTCTTAAACCAGTTGTCCACTTTAAAGTAAGTTATGTCTCAGGGAACTAGATCTGCTCCCCCTTTAACTCCATGCCAATTAGCAGTAAAATGAAAACTATTCCTGATAGAGCTTGCAAGGCACCCCCACCAGGATCACTGAACCGATGTGGCCCGTGTTGTGCTAATCTGTGAGCTGTGGCAAAGCTACTGTGGGAGAAGCTACTCTACTGAGATGTTAAGATACTATATTACGTGGTTTCTCAAAACACGTTACCTTCTGTAATCCAGAAGAAGTGGGGAAAAAAGAAACATTAAGAAAGGTTATTAAAAAAAATAAAACTCCTACTTTCTAAAAACTAAAGACCTGCAGTTTACATTTCTGTATTTTCCTTGATAAACTGTACCTTTTTGCCAGCACCAACATTGGCCTTTGCAGTCCCTCTAACTTTCTTCATTCTGTTCTTGCGTTCCTTTCGCTGTTTTCTTGAGGTCTTTTTCTTCTCATAAAGGCCATGCTAAAGGAGAAAGAAATATATAGAGAGGTGACTTGCAAACATCAACTTATCATCACCCACTAATCTGGCAAGGAAATGAACCAGGCTGGAGCTCAAGAAATGCAGCTTCTCAAATCAAAACTTTTTAAGTACACTTAATAATGCTTGCTTAATACAGAAAGGATCATTAAATTAAGAAACTAATAATGCAGAAAGGATCATTAAATTAAGAAACTATGTATAGAACAACAGCACAGGTGAATGGTAAGATTAGAGAACTACTACTGTCCAGCCTTGATCCCCATTTTGGCTTCCCTTCAGGGTCTCTTCCATTTCATCTCAATCACTCCCAGCTGACAGAAAAGCCTTTACCAAGAGCTCTTTCCCCCAACCCCATTGGAGACTGTTATAATCTACTCATTTTCACTGTCTACTTTTGCACTTGCTAATATTCCTGTTGCCTAGAGGACTGCTTCCAAATCTTTACAAGGATCTCAGCTACAATGTCTCTTCCTCAGCAAGGCCTCCCAGACTACTCAATTTAAAGAGTGCAGCATCTACCACATCACCAAGATTTCAGTCACAGCTCTTTTATAAAAAGATTTACCTAATAGCAGAAAGAAGGGGTTAAAAGGAAACAAACATAAGTACTTCAAAGTTACAATCCATTTGCTAGTTTACTACCTAGATTGTAAGCTAGCAAACTTGTGTCCACTGCTGTAGTTCATTCTAGTGCCTGGAACTCAGGAAGTATCAAAAAACTTTCATGGTTGCTGGCTACCTTTGAGAGTTAAGTCCAAACTCAAACCTTTAGTAATAAGAATCTCACTTTATTTGGTGCCAACCTACGATTCTAAACTCATCCCTACTTCCAGCTCCTATCTCCACACACACTACTTTATCTGCCCTTCTAAACCCAGCTCAGATGCCACCTCCTCAAATGCTACAGACCCCACCTCTGAACTCCCATACTCTACCTGAGCCTTTATCAAAGAACCTTTTCTCTTTAAGAGTTCTTTAGGTCTATATGCTGTCCCTCCCCAGACTGCTTGCTCTAGCGCATTCCACTGCACCTACAATACAATGTTATTGAAAACGCTTTAGCAACTGATGAAAATGAGGATACCTACTCTTGCAAGTCTATGTTTGGGTTCGTTTTTCTTTGCATAGTCCAAGGAATCATAAATCATGCCAAAGCCGGTTGTCTTGCCACCACCAAAATGGGTTCGGAATCCAAATACAAAAATGACATCTGGTGTGGTCTTGTACATTTTGGCTAGTTTTTCCCGAATTTCTGTCTTAGGTACTGTTGCCTTTCCAGGATGAAGAACATCGATGACCTAAAAAGAAGTATCAAGTTTAGTATTTATTAAAATGAAACATCTTTAAAAGCAAAGAACAATTAATCAAACCTGGATGTACTCCTGTCTTACCATCTGTTTCCGTTGAAGTAGCCTATTGGTCATGAACTTCCTGGTCCGGATAGTTACTGTGTCATTCTGAAAATATAACACACAAGTTAATAAAACTACTCAACTTTTTCTTCGCCTTGCTGTGATTTTCCAAGATCTAGAACTGCACTGCCCAAATTAGTAGCCACTAACCATGCGAATAATTAAATAACATTTGAAATGCCAATTCTTAAGCTCCAGGAAGAGCCACATTTCAAATGTTCAAGAATCACATGGACTAGTAGCAAGAAAGCTTCAATAAAAAGAAAAAAGGCACAAAGTCCCATCTCCTCCTCACCCACAAGACACATCTCACACAAACTCAGTCCCAAGAAAATGCACTCAACAGCTTTGTGTAAAGCTTACTTCACTGTTATAGGAAAAACTCTGGACCATTGTTTCTCAACCTCTCAGCACTGCTTACCTCTTGGTCCAGAAAACTGTGTTATGGGAACTGTCCTAAGCATTTTAAGTAGGCCGTTTAGTAGAAACCTTGGCTTCTAACTACTAGCTGCTGGTAGTACCCCCACGACCCAGTTTTAACCAAAAATGTCATTAGGCTTTACCAACTGTCCCCTTTGAGGCAAAAATCACCCCCCATAAGAACCACTTCTCTGGAGCAAAATTGCGACTCACATGTCACTGCACTGTGTTTACAGCACCCTGCACAAATTTGACACAAACGTTGCACTAACTCCATGTGAACTACCCTTCCTGAATGTCCAACTCTACAGCCCATAAAACAGTATTCCTTCTGAATGGCCCAATAGCTCTCTCTCACACATTACTAAGTAATGTGAGCAATTTACCATGTTTACACTGACGAAAAAAGAAAAATTTCATCAAAAAGATGGAGAAGGGGAGGCTTTCATGGCATGGCAACGAACGGTTGCTAGATTTCAATTTGTTCGAAAAACCACACTAAGTCTACTTCAACAGTACTAAATTCTTTTAAGAAAAAGGATTAAAAAAAAAACGGCTCGCAAATGGAGGAAAATTAAAAGCTAGTGAACCTTTCGAATGACGGAGCCAACTAGTTACAAGGCAAGTCTCTTTCAGGGCCTCAGTTTCCCCACTGTCAAACAAGAAGATTCAGTCAGCTGACAACATTCTAGCTTACACGTGAGAATGGTTTCATTTACTGCAACTCGCCCGGGAGCTGCTGGCACCCTCTTCACCTCTTGGGCTGCCATCACCTGCAAACCACCTATCCCAAGTTGCGACTGCAACTGCGATATGTTTCACCCCACTCCACCCCAACCACTAGGCTTCACGAAGCCAACAAACACAGCAACCGCTCCCTCTGTCCCCAGGCCTTCGACTCTGAAACCCGGCGTGTCCGGATCAGCAGCGCAGTCTGGACGCCCAGCCAGCGGCTCCGGGAGCCTCGGAAACCGGCCTCTGTCAGACACGGCCAGAGATGAGCAACCAGGTTTCGTGCATCTATACCACAGACGGCAAGACCGGAGGACGAAGGATGGCTCGGATATGCAGCAGATGACTGCACCGGTCCGTGGAAACTCACCATGATGGCAGAAGGCCTTCAAGCAGCCAAGGAGGAAAAGAGAGCCACTCTTCGCCGGCCAATCATATCAATGCGTACGGAAGGACCCCGGGCGGTGCCGGCGTGGGGGCGTGGCCGCACTGCGAGGTCGACCACGCAAATGCCGGATTGAAAGTGCCTAAGGCCCCGCCTCATCGATCTTTGGCTACACCCGGGCTGGCCAATCCGGAGGCGGAACAGCTCCGGCCGACTAGATTTACGCAAGCACGTGTTCAATTTCAGTTCAATTTGTTACGTATCTGACTTGTGCATACTTAAAATTCCGATAAACCGAATTATGGTTTAAATTATCTCCTTCCGAGTTAGAGGTCC
This sequence comes from Pteropus medius, assembly GCF_902729225.1. Classification (NCBI taxonomy): domain Eukaryota; kingdom Metazoa; phylum Chordata; class Mammalia; order Chiroptera; family Pteropodidae; genus Pteropus; species Pteropus medius. Next base: position 50,624,319 of record NW_024344378.1, on the reverse strand, counting down.
GTAAAGCTGGAAGGTTCCTTAGAAGGCCCTATTGATCGGTCTCCTCATTTTACAGCTAAAGAAGCTGCAGAAACCCTGACTCGAAACCTTTATTTCAAGTACACAAAACTGACCATTTTGATTTATTGCTAAGTATGATTTTTCTGATATTCTTTGTTGATTTTCTGATTAAAAATAAAAAACTTTTTAATTTATCTTTAATTCTTAATCCTTACCAAAAAAAAAAAAAATGAGCTTTTTATAAGCACTTGCTTTATCCAGAAATTAGGTTGTTCAAGGTGAAACATATATGTAAAGATAAAAAACATAATAAGAGTGCTTGTTCTAAGAAAGTCGTTAGGAAAGAACTCCCCAAAAGTTAGTGTGGACCACGGTGCAGGCTTTGAGGGCAGCTTTCATATATTCTTCAGAATAAGTGAATATTCATTGAATGATTGCTATGTGCCTGTTACATTCTAATTACATTTACCTTCATTATGCTATTTAACATTCCCACCAATAGGGTACCTATTACTTACCCCTTTTATAGATGGGGAAATATGACACAATGAGATTAAATAACTTTACCAAGGTCACAACTTTTCAGTGGTCGTACCTAGACTTCCATGGAGGCACTGTGAGTCCAGAGCCTTTAACCGTTTAACCTGTAGTCACTCATCAAATCTTGTTAGTATAGTATTGTCAACATTACTTCAAAATATATTAAGTGGTTAACTGCTGAAATAGGTCAGGAAAATCTGATTTGCTTTGCTCTTTGTGACGTTATGGTTTTACTAGTGGGGATCCATGGAGTCTAAAAATGAGATTGCATTCCTTCCAAAAATGCAAAGACCTTGAAACACTCTGTTGGGTTCTGTTTAGAATTTCTCACAAACAGTAAAGAAATTTCAGGTTTCTGTAGCACTGAGTCCTATGGTGGTGTGATTTCCTTGCTAGTCTCAAACACTAAGATGTCACACTAGGATCACCTCCCGTAGATTGTCGCAGACAGTAGGTGAGCAATTTATTTCAACACGTGAATGATCTCTTCCTATTCTCCCCTCATTCTGTTCCCCTAGTTCACCACTAGAGCTCACTTTTCACTCTAAACTGACATTTCAGCTTCTGTTTTTGTAATCAAAATATGAATTTAATTTTTTTTTTCAAAATACTTTGTGAACTGGAAGAGCATGTAATGTTTTCTGCCCTGTTTATTTCTTTTGTTGGTTGTCCAGATGGTGCCTTCTGTTCCTTGGGCGGGTTCATTTTAGCCTCCACCTTTTCTTAACACAATTGGAGGCTCTTAATTAAGATGGTATAAATGTCGATAAGAACGATTTTCCGCTTTATGCAATTTTTGGCTCTCTGGTTGTCTAAAACTCCTAGGCAATGTTTTGTAGTTGCTCTACAGGTGACATGACCTGGAGATACGGAACAGAAAGGAGATTTTGAAAATACGCGCAGGACTCGTTGCAGTTTGAAGGGGGTGCCGCTGGAAGGCGGTGTAGGGAGAACGCAAAAAGCTGAGCGCTGGAAGCCTCTCTTAACAGACGCGCCGGCGAGTAGCGGAAGAGGAAGCGACCACGTGAGGCGCTTTACGGTGGCCGAAAGGATCCCGCCGATGTGTTAGTAACCACTCCAGAAGTTACACTTGGAGGTGCGGGAGGGATTGTTTCTCTACCCCAGTGCCCCGAGTCTCGAGGAGGGTACTGCGGCAGCTGTCACCATGGTGAAGGAGCAGTTCCGGGAGACGGATGTGGCCAAAAAAATGTAAGATGAACAAGAATGGCCAAAGGGCGGAGAAATTAAGGGCAGAGGGGTCCGAGGTCAGGGGTCCTGGTTCTCGAAGGGTCAGAGACGAGGGTCAATTAAAAGGGGCAGGCCAGGGATAAGTGAAGGGTATGTGCAAAGGTCAGAATTATCAGGGTAGGTCAAAGAATATTAATCAGGCAGAGGGCATTTCAGCACCTAGGGGACTGAAGGCCATGGTGGTCCCTGGGCTTGGACGGAGAAGGCGGGATGTGGCGTGAGCCTTGGCGATGCGTACACCCTGGGCCGAAGCTCGAGTTCTCTCAGGATCAAACGATTATCCTTTTCTTGCCGCGAATCTTTGGCCACTGCAGCGTGGGGAGCAGTCTGGGGGGCAGGGACTTTCTAATTATGGTTATGCTACAAAGCACATGACAGGGAGGCAATATTGCTGACCAAAAGGATAGAGTGGCCAACTAGATAGCTGGTTCACTGGCACATGGTGGATAGCAGTCTTAGAAGTGAGGCTGCTATTTTGGGCCTTCTCTTTCAGAGCTTATTTATTAGGTCATGGCCTCTCCTCAGATCTCCCAGTAGAAAAATGAATTGACTCGTTCTTGCAGGAGACATTTCTGAAGAAGGTACTGTGTGTTAGGCCCAGTAACCTTAAAAGTACAACAGAAGAATAAGATCTTACTGCCTAGTCTGTTTGGAGAAGGTAGGTCAACTGTTGGGTATGACAAGTGCAAGGACAAGGATAGGCATAGGGGCTTCTGAGAGCACCGAATGGGAAAGGGGTTCAGGCAGAAGAAAGCAGACCAAACAGCCTTCCTCAAGGAGCATGTTAGAGGGAGATAGGGTAGGTGATAAGAAGGAAACAGGAGATTTGAACTTGTGTTCCAGAGTCATCTTGCAGGCAATGACGAAGGATTTTAATTAAGCAAGTGAGTGTCTTGATAACACTTCTTCTGAAAGATCTCTTGATTCTCTGAGGAACAGAACAAGAGAGTACTCTTGGAGGCCACTGCAGGGATCCAGGCAGGGGATAATAATGTCATGCACTAGAGTGGTAGAGTCATTGGAGAGAAGTGGGTATCAGGTGTTTAGAGTATAAAATTGGTAGGGATTAGGTAAGGGAGAATTGAGTTTGACACACAGAATTTCTTGTTTGAGCAGCTGTGTGAATGGATGCCATTCACTGGAATGGTTAATGTGTGTCTTACCTGGATGAATTCTCCCAGGTGGTCTCCTCATATTCACGTTGGACTCTCACACTCACTCCAATCCCCTGCCTGTATTCAGATGTAATCTGTTCTCACAAAGTAACCCAAGTAACTCTGTTAAGATGCAGGATAGATCCTTCACACTTCAGCTTAAAATCTTTTAGCAGCTTTACGTTGCACAGCATTTAAATTTCCTACCAAAGTTCTCAAGCCCTTTGTGACCTGGGCCCTGCACACCTCACTGATTTCGTCTTGTACTGTTAACTTTCTGTGCTCTAGTATACTGGTTTTATTTGGTTCCTTGAAAATGCCAAGCTTGTGCTGGCCCTAGGACCCTTGCCCTAGTTATGCTCTACTTCAAATGGTCACTCAGGATGGTGCGTGGCATATATATAGTAAACCCCCAAACTGGTGGGAAAAATCAATGAAGAAGCAGATGCAGGAGAAAGCATTGGGTTCTGTTTTAGATATGTTGAGTTTGAGGTACCTGTGGGATATCCAAGTGTAGCTGTCCAGAAGAGATGTCTATATAATCTCCAGCTGAGTAGAAGTTGCTAGCCTATAGATAGGGATTAGACAGATATCAACATATACTTGAGTAACACAATCACTCAGGAGGAATATGTGGCATGAAAAGAAAAGAGGATGAGGATTATAACCCTACATAGGGAGAGATGCTAACATTTTTTGGGATGGCAATTGAAGAAGAGTTCACAAAGACTACTTAAGAAGGAACAGCCAGAGTGATGAAGAAAACTCAAAGAGTGTATGGTGTCACCAAAGTGATGAGAAGAAGATATTCCAGGATAAACATTTCAGGGGGAGTTCACTGCCAATGCTACAGAGAGGTAAAATGAGACTATATTGGATTTAGTAGCAAGCAGGTGGACTTGGTGACCTTGGGGAGCACTATTTTATTTGATAGTGAGAATAGAAATGATTCCATCAGGAGGAAGGGATGCTTACCAAGGAAAAATGGGAGAAGTGTGAATATATTTAGTAACGTGGGAGCAAAGCCTGTAGAGAGCTGGAAGGACATAGTTGATTATGGCGGGACATGTGTAATCACCATTTTTGGTAAGTGGTTTTGATGTAATTGTTCTCCTGTTTCTTTCCATTCCAGAAGCCACATCTGTTTTGGAATGAAGTCGCCCGAGGAGATGCGTCAGCAGGCGCATATCCAGGTTGTGAGTAAGAACCTGTACAGCCAGGACAACAACCATGCCCCCTTGCTGTATGGGGTGCTTGATCATAGGATGGTAAGGCCTTGCCCCTTCCTAGCTCCATGTGTTTTGATTTGCCGATGAAATCAATGGTTATCAGATTGGTAGAAGCAAGGGTTCCTTTCCATCTCCCCTATTCCCCTGCATATCTCTGGGACTCCCACTTTTGGTCAGTCGGATGTGAATACACTTTAGCTTCCGAGGTGATTCTGATTCTGAGTCATCTGTCCACCTGTGAGGACTGGTTTCATTTTCCTGTCCAGTGGTCTCCATTGATTATTGGGTGTGCTTTTTCCCAAAGGGTACAAGTGAGAAGGATCGTCCTTGTGAAACCTGTGGAAAAAACTTGGCTGACTGTCTGGGCCACTATGGATACATTGACTTGGAACTGCCGTGTTTTCATGTGGGATACTTCAGAGCAGTTATAGGCATTTTACAGGTAAACATTTTTGTGTTCATTTCCCAGGCATGAACTTGGGAGTTTTCGAACAGGGGCATTGGCATGAGCTTAGGAATTGTAAGTGATGGGGGATACATCTAGGGAAAATTTTTATACTAAACACATAATACTTCATCTTGCAATAAATTAATTGCTTAAAGATTCTTTATTCCTTGATTTTTCTTGAGTAGGTAATAGACGTACATTGTAAAAAATAATTCAAGCAATACATAACAGCACAAAGAAAAAAATAAAAGCTAATAAAAATTCTCCCATCCATCTTGGACTGTGGCTAGAATTTGGTGAACATGAGCTGCCTCTTTGTGCATATCTTTATGTAGATCTGTGCATGTGGTCACTTTGATGTAGGACAGGGCAAATTCCCCTGTGTGGAGGGGCAACTCAAGCCCCACACTGAGAGAGAAGAGGGTTCTTTGCAGAGTATAAGAAAGAATTCAGATACACACCAAAGTTAGAGTCAAAAGGAAGATTTATTAGAAGGGGAAAAGCAGAGACAAGAAAAAGCAAGACAAAAAGCCTAGACAAGGAGATAAAAGTTTCTAGTGGGGAAATCCAGTTTATATATCAGTTTTTAGTTCCTTTGAGTTACAGTTTAAAGTCTTTGTTTACCCATTTTACTTTGATAATGGATATACAGTGAGGAAGGATAAGAGTATGTAGCATGAAAAAGTAGCTTGAAAGGCCAGCTGGCAGTTCCCAGCCTTTAATCTGTAGGTTCCCTATGGTTTTAGCCATAGGGAATGAATGATTTTATTTTGTGTAGGCTGCCACTTAAAGACTCTTTTTCTTGTTTTCCTGTCACAGTGTGGGGAAATGGATTGTTAGCAATCCCAGCAGAAACTTTCCTTTTTTTCTTCAGGTTTCCTTGTGATCTGGCTGCAAGGCTGATCAGTATATTGCAGTCTCAGAGTATAGTTTGATTTAACATTTTAGTTCTCTTGCCTCCTCCCTACATTAACTCAGTTCTGAGTTTCCTGGACAAGGGGTAGAGGTGGCATTTTAAAAAGAAAAGAAAAGATTTTTTTCATTCTCTTATTCTATTATCTATTTTGTTTAATGTTTAAAAGATGATCTGCAAAACCTGCTGCCACATCATGCTGTCCCAGGAGGAGAAGAAGCAGTTTCTGGATTATCTAAAGAGGCCTGGCCTGACCTACCTCCAGAAGCGAGGACTGAAGAAGAAAATTTCTGATAAGTGCCGAAAGAAAAACATCTGCCATCACTGTGGCGCTTTTAATGGTGAGTGGAGTGTATGAAAGGCTTAGTGCTATTCCTTTTCATTCTCTCTTTTCTGCTTAGCTTATTAGTTTTACAGAATGTTTCAAGAGTCAACTTTTTTCTTGCAAATTTAGGCATTAGAGCCTAGCAACTGATGCAGTGTTAGGAATTTCACCTCTTATCCCTCATTGCTGTAGCGGTTTCAGTAATTTCATTAACCAGACTGCAACCTCAGACCAGCTTTACCAAGAACCTAATTTTTTTAACCTTGACAAATAAATTCACTCTTATAGGTACTGTAAAGAAATGTGGATTACTGAAGATAATTCATGAGAAATACAAAACCAACAAAAAAGTGGTGGATCCTATGGTATCAAATTTCCTTCAGTCTTTTGAGACTGCCATTGAGCATAACAAAGAAGTGGAGCCCCTGCTGGGAAGGGCACAGGTGAGTCTGATATGCATGCCTGCCCTCTCCTGCCCCGCCCTACACACCCCCAGGTCTAACACACACACTCTGTTCCTGCCCTTTCTGATATACACACCTTCCATAAGAAGTCCATTTAAGTTAGATCTCCAGGAATATTTCATGTGACAGGTATTTAGCACTGAGTTTAATATGGACTGGCCTTGTAACAGATTTTTAATCGTACAGGTAATGTGTTAACATTTCTATTGTAAAAGATTGTAAAATTATAGCTGTGTAGAATATAAACTGAAAGACCATTTCTCCCTTGGATAATGAGACAGAAGAAATTGTAGGCAATTCCCATTACTTTCATTGGCACAAACTTAACCAATAGAATTTTATGAAGTTGCTTGTATTGCCTTATTCTGAATTTGATTTGTACTTAATTCTCATAGTACTGTCTAGAACCAATAATATTCGAAACTAACAAATTAGTTAAGTGGCTACTGAGTACCAAACTCTATGAGACCTATGGGGAAGCATCAGGAGCTGCAAGACCATCTGCTCACAAGGATCCACGGTTTAGATATCAGTAGCCATTAACCTGTAACTCATAAGGCAGAGTGCTGGCACACGAATGGCAAAGACAGTTCAGTGGGAAATCAAGAGGAAGGTGTCACTTTGGATTTGGTTAGGGAAGCCTGCAAAGATGTGATTTGATCTGGGCCTTAAACATGGGTAGAGTTTAAAGAGTCAAGGGCAGCAAGCTTGGCAAGTTCAGGTGACAGTGCCTAGGCTCATTCTGAAGCTTAGGCTTTGTTTGAAAGACCAAAGAGTGCTAATAAAAGCACCTTGCATTTGGTGACTGCTATTACACATATGCACTGTTTCAAGTTCTTAACATGGATTGCCTCACGTTTAGTCCTCATAACATCCCTAGAGACAGCATTGCCTAAGATGATGGAACAGGAATTCTAGCCAGCACAACTGACGTGCAGGCCTATGCTGTAGAAAAGACAAACAACTGAGACCACACTGTAGAGGGCAGCCTGCTCTGGGCAGTGTGGAGCTGTTGAAGGTTTTGAGCAGGAAAGGGACATGATGAATAATAAATGGTGAAATTCTGGAAAAGCCTGACTGCCCACTGCAAGACACCATTACAGAAGTGAAGAGGCAGGCCATGGAGTGCAGGGGAGAAAAAAGAGTCAAATCTGACAAAGGACTGTCATATTCAGAATGTGGGAAGCAGTTTTTACAATTTAGTAAAAAGAAAAAACCCAAGTTTTAAAAGTGGGAGCTAGACTTGAATTGGCACTTCACAAATGGTCAATAAGTAAGTGAAAAATTGCTCATTGTTATTAGTCAACAGGAAAATGCTAATTGATCCTCCCTCTCCCCCACTCCCTGTCCAGCAGAAAAATTAAAATGTAAAAAAACTGAAAACCAAATGCTGGCAAAGATTTGGAGCAACCGGTGCTCATATATTGATGGTAACAATATAAACTATCACACCGCTCTGAACAACAGTTTGGCAATTTTTTATAAAGTTAAACCTACACTTACTATGTGATCTAACAGTTTTACTCTTAGGTATATACTCAAGAGGAGTAGGTGCATAAAATATTTGTATAAGAATGTTCATTGCATATTTATTAATAAAACCAAAATTGAAAACAGCCCAGATACTTGTCAGCAGAAGAGTAAACGATGGTCATAGATCCACACAATGGAAGACTACCCTGCAATGAAAGAAATGAACTGATACACACAGCCTGGCTGACTCTGAGAATCCTGCTGAGAGAAAGTAGCTTTATACAAAAGGGTACAAAGCATATGATTCCACTGAGATCAAGTCCAAGAACAGGCTGGACTGATCTGTTGTAATAGACAGCAGGATAGCCATTACCCCTGGGCTGAGAGCTTGATACTGACTGGAAAAGAGGCATCAGGGTACTTTTTGGGGAGATGGAAATACTCTCTATCTTGATCTAAATGGTGTATACGTGTAAAAATTTATCAAACTCTTTAAGATGTGTACAATTTACTATTTATAAATTATGCTTTGATTAGGAGGGGGAAAAAGGATAGGGATAACAGACCCTGAACCTGGGTAATGATAGTGGAGCCAGAGGCCAGAGTCTTTGTATACAGTAAGAATAGATAAGAACTGATGACCAACACTGTGGAGTTGTACATGAGAGGGAGTAACCAGAGGTGAGCAAGTGCTCGTGCATGGGCATCAGGAAAATAATAGTTCCTTGTCCTACAGTGTGAAAGTGGGGCACACTCCAGGCTGGTGACCATGTAGAAAGCTATCAAAAGCCTGGCAAGCAGTCTTGGTCAGTGAGTATGAGGGTTCCCAGGCTTTCTTGGGTGCAGCTTACTTGCAGTCTCCCTTGCACTCATTCTGCTGCTCTCAAATCAGCCTCCTTGACATCCCACCAGCACTTTGCCCTACTGGCTCTCTGCCTGGAACCTGCAACCACTGTCCTTGCTTGACAAGGACTACTCTGACACTCTTCACAGTAGCAGTGATTCTCCTCTAGGCCCCGAGAGGCATCTTGTTTGGGAAAGTCTCCTAGATGACCTGGCCCAGGAGGTAACCCCCTTCCATTTAAGAGTCACTTGTCTAGCACATCAAGCTGGACTCTCAGGCATGCCCCCACTGCCACCACACCCCACCCCACTTTACCTAGGTTGACACCGTAGAGGTGGTTTAGGGTAGTGGTTAAGAGCTTTGGCTTTGGGGTCAGACAGACCTGAGATTAGAGCCCTGCTCTACCACTTGTTCTGTGACCTTAGACATGTGATCCAACCTGAAACTCAATTTGCTGAACTAAAACAGGGATTACAGGAGTGTCTGTTTTAGGGCTTTTTGTGAAGATTAAGAGATGAATTCCAGATCCAGTGCTTACCACAGTACCTGGCACATAGCAAGTGCTTAGAGCATATTGCCCAATTGCAGTAGTAATCATCACTGCTACTGACATTCCTATAAAAAGAATCATGATAAATATAGATGAGATTTCCTCCTACCTTTGCTGTGTTCTCAGACTCATAGTGTCCCTTCAGCATTCTCTCCAGTCTGGACCCCCTTTGAGATCTCAGCCTTTCCCTCAACCATATGTATGTTTTCTGTGCTCCATATAACATTTGTGCTCTGTCTTGTACTTTTTGCTGGTTTCTTCTACTTAAGCTTGGTCCATAATAATATCCATTTTTCTGAGGTCCTCTTTGGTGCCCGTCATAGTGCTTAAAGCAGTGGCAGGTCTTCCAAGATCATCAGCTCATCCTGGTTCATTTAATTTTCAGGAATGTAGAACCCTTTATGGGTAGCATAGTATGATTGAGTTGGAAGAGATCCAAGAGCAGAGGTTCTTGACCCATTTAGGAATTAGACAGAACTTCTGGACTCTATCACTAGAAGACGAATGTATATCTACTCTCAACTTTAATACAAATCCAGAGGTGGCAGACCTGCACACAAGAGTCCCTCCGTAGAGGACATCAGTCCTGTCTTCCTACCAGGTAGAGATGCCTTCCTATCCCTGGGAGACTGAGTGACAGGCTGCCCTGGCTGACATCCTTCCAGCCACATTCCCTTACTACCACTCAAAGCAGCCCACCTTCCATTGCTACAGAGCTAGCCATTAGGATGTTCAGCCCTATACAAAACTGATCCCTTTTCTACTATCTCACCATTGGTCCCTAATTTTTGTTTCCTAGTTCATAAGAGAATAAGTCAGCAGCCTCCTCCAGGTGCCTCTTGGGAGGCAGTTGTTATATCGCTCTTGGAGTAGCTGCTCTTGCTAAGAAATGGTTTCTAGACTCTTACCAGTCCTGTCCTTTTGGAGGCCTTCAGTTCCATGATGTTCTCGTCTAGTACTGACTGGTACTGCAGATGATGTCTGGCTTCATCCTCTTCCTAGAATTCTATGAACAGTTTTAGATTTTCTCCCTGACTGCTTCAGGAGATAGTCGAGGTGCCCATTGGTGGGAGACAGGGAAACCGAAAAAGGGAATTCTTCTCTGGGCAAGGACACAGACTAGAAAACCTTCCTTCTCCTCAAATTCACTGCCATCTCTAGGACAACTACAGAAACTTTGTCTTGTGATGGTGTTCTGACAGCAGTAGCTGTTCAGACATTTCTCTTTTTTACCAATAATTTTTTATTAGTTTCAGGTATACAGTACATTTGGTTAGACATTTATATAGTTTGTAGAACAATCCCCCAATTGCTCCTTCTCCTCTGTTTTCCACCTCGCCATTACATTAATGCTAACTGCATTCCCTATGCTGTGCTCCCCATCCCTGTAACCGTCTATCAACTACTGGTTTGTACTTCTTTAACTCTTCACCCCATTCTCTCAGCCCCCCAATCCCCAATTCCCTCTGTCACCAAATTGTCCTCTATATTCGTGAATCAGTTTTTGATTAGTTTATTCTTTTTGTTCCTTAGATTCTGCGTGTAAGTGAAATCATATGGTATTTATCTTTCTGACTCATTTCACTCAGCAAAATAACCTCTAGGTCCATCCATGTCATTGCAAATGGTAGGATTTCATTTTTTTTAATTTAATTTTATTTTTTTAATTGAAGAAATGATTTAAATTTCCTTCCCCCTTCCCCGCTACCCTCTGGTAACCACTAGTCTATTGTCCATGTCCATGAGTCTCTGTTTATTTGTCCTGTTCATTTGTTGCTTTTAGGTTTATATTCCATATGTAAGCGAAATCATGTGCTTTTCAACTTTTTCTGTCTGGCTTCGCTTAGCATGATTATCTCAAGGTCCATTCATGTTGTCGCAAATGGCAGCAAATGGTATCTCTTCTTATGGCTGAGTAATATTCTGTTGTATATATGTACCGTAGCTTCTTTATCCAATCATCTGTTGATGGGCATTTAGGTTGTTTCCACATCTTGGCTATTGTAAATCGCACTGCCATGAATATTGGGGTGCATAGAGCTTTACGAATTATTGCTTGGTTTTCTTTGGATAAATACTCCGAAGTACAATTGCTGGGTCAAAAATTACATCCATTTTTAATTTTTTGAGAAACCTCCAGACTATTTTCCATAGCAGTTGTACCAATTTTCAATCCCACCAACAATGTATGAGGGTTCCCTTTTGTCCACATTCTGACCAACACTTATTTTTGATTTATTGATGATAGCCATTCTGACAGATGTCAGGTGATATCTCATTGTGGTTTTACTTTACATTTCTCTGATGAATAGTGATCTTGAGCATCTTTTAATATGTGTATTGGCCATGTGTATTTCCTCTTTGGAGAAGTATCCATTTTTTAATTGGATTTTTTGTTTTGTTGAGTTGTCTGAGTATATATTTTGGATATTAATTTCTTATCAGGTGTTTCATTAGCAAATATCTTCTCCCAATCAGTTGGTTGTCTTTTTGTTTTGTTGATGGTTCCCTTTGCTATACAAAAACTTTTTAGTTTGATGTAGTCCCATTTGTTTATTTTTTCTTTTGCTTACCTTGCTTGGGGAGACATAGCCAAAAAGTAATTACTGTTAGTAATATCAGAGAGTTTCTTGCCTATGTTTTCTTCTAGAAGTTTTATGGTTTCAGGTCTTATATTTAAGTCTTTAATCTATTTTGAGTCTATTCTTGTATATAGTATAAGAAAATGGTCCAGTTTCTTTTTTTTTTTTTTGGTATGTATTCACTACCAACACCATTTATTGAAGAGACTGTCTTTACCCCACTGTATATTCTTATCTCCTCTGTCATACATTAAGTGAGCATATAGGTGTGGATTTATTTCTAGGCTCTCTATGCTGTTCTGTTGATCAATGTATCTGTTTTTATGCCGGTATCATGCTGTTTTGATTACTGTAGCCTTGTAATATAGTTTGACATCAGATAGTACGATACCTCCAACTTTGTTCTTCTTTCTCAAGAGTGCTGTGGTTATTTGGAATCTTTTATGGTTCCATATAAATTTTAGTATTATTTGTTCTAGCTCTCTGAAAAATGCCATTGATATTTTGATAGGGATTGCATTGCATCTATAGATTGCTTTGGGTAGTTTGGCCATTTTAATGATGTTGATTCTTCCTACCCCAGACATTTCTTTCTTAACTTTGTTCTCCTTCTCATTAAGTTATACATGGCAAATTCTGCTTTTAGCATATATTCTCAGTTACACAACCTTTGATCCCAAGAAAATTTAATAAGCAGCAATAAGACACAAGCTGACCATTCTTACTTTTGCTCTTTGAATGTCTCCAATAATTTTCATAGTTTTTATATTATGAGTAAGTTGTTACAGCATAGCACTTCCATTACATGAAGTCAGCACAAAGCCAATATAAGTCACTACACAAAATTTAAATTTAAAAATAGAAACAAAGCAATGATAATCCTACTCACCTAAAAACAGTACTGTTTAAACCTTGGTAAACTCTTCCATTTTCTCTTTTCTATATAGATGTACATCCCTACAATGAAATCATATCATACACATGCTTATTTTATTTACCAATATTTTGTGAACACCTTTCATGGCAATAGCTACGTTTCTAGTTTTTTGTTTTTTGGTTTTTTTTAATGGCTTTGTAGTTTTGCATGTATGGATATATACCATGATTTCATATAAACCGTAACCTATCAGGCTGTTTCCAACTTCACTACTAAGAACAGTTTTAGTGAACATCCTTGTAGCAGAATCTTGTGTTAATTCCTAAAGTCATACCCTTTGAAATAATTACGAGAAGCGGAATTATTGGCTTAAAGAATGGGAATAAAAGTCATGCACGTTTTTAGGAATAGCATATTAACAAAAATCTCTGCCATCATTTACACTTATTTTAAGTGGTAAATATGCCCAAGCTATGGAAAATTGACATATGTTTCTTTTCTACCCTTTCCATAGGAAAACTTGAATCCCTTAGTAGTTCTGAATTTATTTAAGCGAATTCCAGCTGAAGATGTCCCTTTACTTCTGATGAACCCAGAAGCTGGAAAGCCCTCTGATTTGATTCTCACACGACTTTTAGTGCCTCCCTTGTGTATCAGACCCTCTGTCGTGAGCGATTTGAAGTCTGGTACCAATGAAGATGATCTAACAATGAAATTGACAGAAATTATTTTCCTAAATGATGTCATTAAAAAGGTCAGTGCTTCTCATTAGCATTTCCGAGCTGTAAGTTTCAGAGTATATCTATGGAAACAGTTGTGATAAAGAAAGTCAAATTGACAGGCTTGTTCCTGTTCATTCTTTGCTCATTTTTAGCATCGGATATCAGGAGCTAAGACCCAGATGATCATGGAAGACTGGGACTTCCTGCAGCTGCAGTGTGCCCTCTACATCAACAGCGAGCTCTCAGGCATTCCCCTCAACATGGCACCTAAGAAATGGACCAGGGGTTTTGTCCAGCGCCTGAAGGGAAAACAGGGTCTGTTGCCAACAAAATTCAGGAGATAATCTACCGCTTTGGTTTTGATTTTGCTTTTTTGTTTTGTTTATTTATTTATTTATTTTGTTTTGTTTTGTTTTGTTTTTAATGTATGTCTAGCTTCTGTAGTTGGAGATCACAGATTTTCCTTTGTCTTTCTACTCAAGTTACCCCCAAACAGCACACCTTGTGCTATGATATATTTTTATTTATTTAGGTCGATTTAGAGGCAATCTCTCAGGAAAGAGGGTAGATTTTTCTGGCAGAACAGTCATCTCACCTGACCCTAACCTCCGGATTGATGAGGTAGCTGTGCCAGTTCACGTGGCCAAAATTCTGACTTTTCCTGAGAAGGTAAGTACCATTTCGCCACTTAATTCTTTTGCCTTGAATCCTGGCTTTTACATTATATTTTGAGATTCCAAACAACAGACAGTGGAAAATACCCAGTAACCCACTCCACCCTCAGTTTAGTGTGTGTGAGTATGTGAATCTTTCCAGTTCGTTTCATACATGTATTACCATATATGATATTTACAACATATACAGTCACAACCGTGTCTGGTTTTAGGTGTATATTCTCATAGATACATTAAATATACCGTTCTGCAACTTTTTTTCCAAGTAATATTATCTTTGATATATTTTGGTGTTGGTTCATACCTCATGATTTAAAGTAACTAAATGATAAACAGCACACCTAGTTAATTTTGTTGGAATCGATTTTTGTTTTTAAAATCTTAGAATCACTGAGTCAAAGCCTTTAAATAATTTGAGGCTATTGATGCATAACCACAAAATTACAAATCTTTACACTCAGTTCACACTTGTGAGGATATAAAATGGTATTATAATACTTTCTGTTTTTAACTGATATGTACAGGCCTGTTACAGGAGAATATTGATTGGCTTGGCTCTTGAGAGTCATAATTGGTTCAGATCATAGATGCTTCTGGTAAAACTTGTGTAAATGCCTTTGAATTACTAATGATCCACAGTTTCCTTCTCTGAGTTGGTGTTCCATGAGACTGTTGTCCAAAAGGTTGCAGGACATAGCAATGGAGACTAGTGCCTACTGTGCTGATGTCACAGATTTTAAACCTTATAAGCTCATGGTGAATCATTATATATGACATTGTCACCTGTGTTTAGGATCCCAGTATGTGCCGGAAGGTCCCTACGGATCAGTCCAGCCCACTTATTTAACTAATATGGATATCAAGGCCAGTGAAGGACTTGGCCATGTAACCCAGCAAGTGAGTGACCACATCCAGACTGTATCTTGGGCTCCTGCGTGTCAGTCATTGTCATTACACTCAAGACCCTAGGCACGGTGCCTAGGGCTCTTCCTCTCCTCCTCCTAGAATCACACAAGAAAGTCAGGATTGAGACACAGTTCAGTATAGTGTACTAGCTTATAGAAACCTAACAGTATCATTGTTTTTTATTGTGGTCCTACAGGTAAACAAAGCAAACATTAGTTTTTTGAGGAAACTGGTTCAAAATGGCCCTGAAGTTCACCCAGGAGCCAATTTCATTCAGCAGAGACACACACAGATGAAAAGGTAATGCTTTCTAGTCTAGTTGAATATTACTACCTTCTCATAACCAAGTTCACTGTTGCCATACTTAGCCACAGAATGCAGTCCAAAGTATAATTTTGGGGACATTTTAGCATGTGGAAAATATCTGTATAAATTGCAGTGAGCCTAGGTGTATCATTTGCTCTGTTTGACAATTGACTGTAGAAGTATTAATTTGTTCTCTGGCATTTAGCGTTATTGGATCTATTTGGACAAGACACATTGGGATATGAAAGCAGATCATTTTCTGTGTCACCTGTGCTCTGGGATCACTTCAGTGTATTCATAACCCAGCAGGCACTCATTTTTCCAACTCTGGCTTTTCACAGCAAAACTAACTGGGGTAAACGTGATGTAAAAACATCAGCAGGGCCCAGTCAGAGAAGCTGATTTATTACTGTATTTCTGTGATTCTAAGGCAACTTTTTTTCACATTTTAGTATTTTTTAAATTAAGCTGTGTATTATAACTTGTCATTGTTTAATCGATGGCCTCTATAGACACCTTAGATTCAGTGAAATACGATCATTTTAGAAGATTGAATCCTGACATGAAGAGTGAGAAACTTGGTGAGGGAACTTTTTTCTCACACATGGTATTTATTATTGTATGTTAAGGTTTTTGAAATACGGAAATAGGGAAAAGATGGCTCAGGAACTCAAGTATGGGGACATCGTAGAGAGACACCTCATAGATGGGGATGTGGTGTTATTCAATCGGCAGCCATCACTGCACAAATTGAGCATTATGGCGCATCTGGTGAGTATGAGATTCTGGTTTTATTTTTTGTTGGGTGGATATTTGCTGTGTGTGCAGTGCTAAATTCCAGACTTCTAAAATTAAAATTGCCAGTAATTGCAGATACTCATAACTTTTGATTTTCCTCTTGTCTTTTTAGTTTGAGTAAAACTTAAATTTCAAGCTTTTCTTCAATATTTTTAATATTTATAATGTAATCTTCATGCACAACAGTAAAACAGGAACTAATTGAAAATTAGTGTGAAAGTGACTAGAATGATTTCACTTGCAAACAAAAATGTATACACATGTATGTCTGCACAAACTTATGTAAAATAGGTATGACAGAAAATTGACTTTTGATTTAACTTAGCATATTAACTAATGTTTAAAAGATTTTTCTTTTCAGTAATCCTCCAACTAAGACCCTAAAACCATATATTGGAGGGTGATTTAGTTTTGCAACAGCAGCAGTTCCTTTTTCTGGAGATTTAGAATGGAAATGGAGATGCAGCTTTTATTTACTAAATAATCATAAATTCTATCTGCAAAGCGATTAAATCCATGAGCATTTGCAGACAGTGTTTAAACAGGTTCTTTAAGTAGTGTTTTGCTAGATTCAGTTTTTCAATAGTTTACGAACACATTACATCAGTCTTTTTTTTTTTACCTAATGGTGGAAATACCGAAGAAGCAGTTTATGATTATGAGGTTGTGATCATGGGATCTAGGAGGTGAACAAAAGCCTTTTCTGGAAACTTCTGCTTGGCTTTGGAGCATTTTTTAAAATAGAAATTTTTTATTTGAAAATTTTCAAATATACACAAAAGTAGAAAGACTACTATGGTGAACTCACATTTTCTCATCCTCGTTGTTCAGTAATTTTCTAGATTTTTGCCTCACTTGTTTTATCTCCCCCCCCCCTCCTTTTTTTGATGAACCCAGATGCCATGTATTTTTTTTCTATGTGTATTCAGTTTACTTCTGTAAGACAATAACCACAGTGCCATTATCACACCTCACAAAATTAAGTCATTCTTTGGTATTGTCTAGTGCCCAGTCCATAATCAGATTTCCCCTCGTGCCTTAAAAAAATTTTTTTGTATCTAGTTTGCTTGAATCAGAATGCAAACAAAGTCTACACCTTATATTTAGTTGATACATATCTTAGGTCTGTATTGTTTTAGAACAGTCCTCCATCCTTCTGTTAATTTGAATGTCGTTGAAGACACCAGATCATTTGTCTTGAATGCCCATGTTCTCAGTTGGTTCGTATTTGTGTGCTGTTAAGTGTTTCTTCATTTTTCCTGTTATCCCTGTAAGCTGGAAATTAGCTCCCAAAGCATAATCAGATTCAGGTTCAGCTTTTCTGCAAGAATAGGAGGTGCTGGCTGCATCCTCTTGCCTTATTTCAGGAAGCACATGTTATCTGGATATCCCACTCTTAGCTATGCTATAAACGTTAGGGATTCACCTGATGTCTTCTTTGAAAGGTTCTTCATCAACCTTTTTTCTAATGGTTCCATCCACTTATGATCTTTGCCTGCATCATTTCACTGGGGCTGCAAAATGGTGATTCTCTAATTTTTCATTCCTTTCACATTTAATACACAGCATTCTTGTACTGAAAAACTAGAGCTATTTGCTTACCTACAAATACATAAAGGAAAGGCAGCCTAGATGCCTAATTCTTTTTTCTTTATTGTCAATTTGAGAAGTAAAAAGTTATGGCTTAGTTATTTCCAACTAGGTGTTTTTGGGTCGTGTTAGTTTTTTTTATTGTTGGCTTTCCTTTTTTCAGTGACAGTATAAACTCAGTGGGTTTTTATGTAGTCAGTGTTTTAATCAGCTTTTGCCATTAATCTTTGTCATATCAAACTGTTAAACCATTGGCCAGTGGGAGCCCCTTCACATGGCTCCTATGTTGGTGTTTGCCTCATAGTATTAAAACATTGGTTTGAGCTAATAAAGCTATTGAATGAGTCTACAGGTGACATATATCTCTTGACAGAACATACTAGAAAGTTATATCCTTAATCTGAAGTTTCCAATTTTCCAGGAAACCATTTTCAATGTTTTGAAACTAAGAAGTTTTGGGATAAACGACTAAATCCTTTTTCTGTTTTGTGTTCCACAGGCCAGAGTCAAGCCCCACAGGACCTTCAGATTTAACGAGTGTGTGTGTACACCCTACAATGCAGATTTTGATGGTGATGAAATGAATCTTCATCTTCCTCAAACAGAAGAAGCTAAAGCAGAGGCCCTTGTTCTAATGGGGGTACGTAGGATGATACAGCCCAGCTTACAGCTTCTTGAAAAGAGGGGAAAGAGTGCACATCCCATTGGAAAACACCCTATAGAATATAAGTGAATTAGTTTCTATAGTAGGTGGGAGGAGTGGATATTTTCTGACCTATAATGTGGGTTCCTGAGAAAAAATTATAAATGAGTACAAGTTATGAAAAGACAAGAGTGTAGCAACACCACAACTGTTGGGTATCATGGGAAAAGATGTTCTGCATAAGTAGATTTTCCTGTAGCTAAAGATTCTTTAAGCACCAATGCATTTTATTGAGCATTCTGAGTGGAAACCTTCCAAAGTGTATTACATGCTTCTTTGTCTTCTAAAGGGCACAATACACATAGTCATTTTTGTAATGACTCTTACCACCACTTTCTTTTACAAACGGTTAAGAAGTGCTCATTAGATGCTAGAGTTCAATGGTGAGGGAGACAAATGCCTGTCCTCAAGGAACTCTACTGTTGTATCATATGTCCCGTTCTCTCTTGAAGCCAGCCATAGCACAGTGGTGCAAAAAATCAGAAGAGTTATATACCCAAATCTTAAACACAGCAGTTCTTTATGCTTGGCAGTTCCACATATTGGGGCTTTTTGGTTTTTTGGTCTTTTTACATGTCTGTATTTTTAGGCTTTTTTATATAATGATTATATATTATTTTTGTAGTTAAAACTAATATTTAGAATGTTGCCGGTGATAACAGCTATCAGCCTGCAGCCAACCAGTGAGACTTTGTCGTTGACTTTGCTATTAAGGATCCATTTTGTTAGACATTTTGTTTTAATAACATATTTCATTGGTTAAAAATGACAACAATAAAAACAGGCTCCAAGGATGTTGGGATAGAAGAATCCATAGTCACTATCTGGACAAATCCTGTCAATTTCTTTTGAGAAGTTTTTTTACTATACTGACTCAACAATCCTGTCTCAGTGGAGCAGGTTGGGCTGTAGCTTGAATGTGGCCCAAATTGTCTAGGAAACTTTTTCAAAATACGCAAATCTCAGGCTCATGCCCTCTGCTTTCCCAGACCATTCTCTGTCTCACCCTAGAGAGATTCTCTAAACCACAAGTGAACAAATATGTCTCCCTGCCCAGTTGAAGGCTCACTGCTCTGGGAAGTGGTTCAGAAGAAGGCAGGAACAAGTCTCTGCTCTGGGCGAGAGAGCCCAGAAAACCCACAAGTGCACAGTAGCATCTCTGCATCAAGACTTGAACAGATGCAGTCTGATGCACAGAACCACCTTTAAATTTACCTATGTAGTGAACAACTAGCATGTTTTTTTTTCCTAGTGTGGCGCTTGTTAAAGTTTAGTTAAATCTTTTTGATAAATTGTTCGTTGTTAGAACCTAATGTCTTAAGAGAAATTTAACAGTTCTGCTATTGCTACGGAGAAGTGTGGAATTGATTCACTTGAAAGATAACACAGTACTAATTCATAGAAATGAATTTTCTTTGGAGAAATACAGTTATTAACAACAATAAAGTCATGCATGGTTGAGTTCTTTACAGAAATCCAAAAGAACTTCACTCAGTATTTTATTTTAGTGTTGGTAGAAACCTCTGACGTCAATCTTGCTTGAATTTTTTCTTTCCCCTTGACAGATGGAAGAACTGCAAGTTAGTGACAAAGCTGGGATTAAGACCCGTGGCTTCTGTTTCTCAGCCTCATCTTTTCTGCTACTCTCTATTTATTCATAACAATTCATAGTCTTTATCGTGCAGATCTTTGGACTGCATCATGCTTTTTAGAATGGCTAACTTATTGTGTTTATTTTTCCTTCAGACTAAAGCAAATCTTGTAACCCCAAGGAATGGAGAACCACTGATTGCTGCTATTCAGGATTTTCTAACAGGTGAGTTTGTGAAATTAACGTGAAAGGAGACTGGAACACGGTGATTCTCATTCACAGTGGTTTCATGTGATTACTTGAAAAGCTATTTAATTGCCTGCGTTTAATTCTGTTGTTTGTTTACTAAGTTTAACTGTGAACCTACTTGAGATATTTAGTATAGGTTGATTGAATTGAATCATGGAATCAACAAGCATTTATTAAGCTTCTACCATAGACTAGACATTTTTCTAATCACCAGGACTACAGCCGTGAGTAAAAGTCCCCTTGTGGAGCTTGGATTCTAGTTAGAGGACAGAGCCAATAAGCAGCTGTATGTTTTAAGTCACTTTTTTAGTAATAGTACAAATTTATTTTAAAATCGAAACATGATTTCCTCACAGTTTCATTCCTTTTGCGTGTGTGTCATTTCTTAACATTCTTAGGTGCCTATCTTCTCACTCTTAAGGATACTTTCTTTGACCGAGCCAAGGCTTGCCAAATCATTGCTTCAATATTGGTTGGCAAGGATGAGAAAATTAAAGTTCGCCTCCCACCCCCTACAATATTAAAGGTTTGTACAAGAGGTGTGTGTGTATCTGCGTGCATGTACCTATGCTGCTACTGGGTTTGAGTATGATTGCTGTACAGTCTTGCTTTATTTGCATGGTGGGTGTTTGAGGCCAGGCTCGGCCAGCTGATGCTCTGACTTTCTTTCCTCCTTCAGCCTGTCACCCTGTGGACAGGAAAGCAGATCTTCAGTGTCATCCTCAGACCTAGTGATGACAATCCAGTGAGGGCCAACCTCCGAACCAAGGGCAAGCAGTACTGTGGCAAAGGAGAAGATCTCTGTATCAATGATTCCTGTGAGTTAAAGCAATGGGATGGGGGAGAGGGGACAAAAACAAATTACCAATAACTTACCTTCACCTAAGGAGCAAATTCAGTTTCTCTAAGACCTTAGCCTAAAGCAGGAAGTTTGTTCTTCAGGGAAATGTAGCTAATGTTTCTCCTCTCAGATATGATTCTCCAGTTCTCTAAAAGGTAGAGATCCTGTAGAAATGTGATCCAGTGATTAGAATATTCTTCTCCAAATGTGTTTTGTCTTAAGTGACTGGTTTCTGTCATTTAATTCAATTTCCTTTATTCTGCCATTGATAAGGGTATCATTTAAGGTATATAATTTATTATTTCATATCCAAAAAATGTGTTCATTGACCAAAAGTATGACTAAAAAGTTTTAAAAGATGAACTTTTTTCACCTGCCTCACCTGGTCATTGGATTTTATGATAACATGAAGATCAAGTGTAACGGTGAGAGTATTTAAATGCAAGCCATCTTAGTCATCTAGACTAATTCAACCCAAAATATGGTCCATAGACCAATGCCATTCAGCCAGCATTTACTTTCTGGTACAAGCTCCTTAGTTCATCCCAGACCGCTAAGAAGCAGATCCCCAAGAGGCTACTTTGAGTAGCACTTTTAGAATGGGCTTTGCTAGCAAGGCTTTGTCACAAGAAATGGATCTCCAGGACTCGGCACTGAAGAACTGAACTGCAGAGTCTCTCTGAAGGTCAAAGTTCCTACTGTCTTGTAATGAAGAGTAAATATTTTGAAGAGCACTGATTTTTCTCAGGTTTATAACCATTCCTTTGAAAACAAACACTCTTATCTTTTAGATGTTTTGGCTTCTTATTTTAGACTGTATTCTGTTTTTTTCTGGATTTGAATTTCATTTTGTTATTGTATAGGCTATTCATGGTGGTGCCACTCTTAGTTTTTAGTATCTTAGTTGAATAACAGAGTTCTCTACACTTTGTTTACAAAGTGCTTTGCTGTGCATAATTTTATTGATGCCCAAAATGTCCCCACAATGTCAAGATGACAGGTGCTCAGTATTGTCAACTACAGTTCACAGATTAAGAGAATAAGGGTCAACTACTACATTTCAGAATTAGGACTAAAAGGTAACTAACTGAGCCTTTCATGCTTTTTTAAAGTCCCCTAGATTTCTTTTCTCAAAAAAAAATTTTAAGGAAAATATCTATTTGGTCTGCTTTAACTTTCAACATGGAAACAGATTTTTTTCAACTAAACCTTGTTTTGGAATGAAGCAGTGTAATAAATAATTATTTGTTTAACAGCATAATCATTGTTATCCTCCCAGACGTTACTATCCAGAATAGCGAGTTGATGAGTGGCAGCATGGACAAAGGAACGCTGGGATCAGGATCCAAGAACAATATTTTTTACATTTTGCTGCGAGACTGGGGGCAGAATGAAGCTGCCGATGCCATGTCACGGCTTGCCAGGCTAGCTCCTGTCTATCTCTGTGAGTATCTCAGCATCTTTATTTTATTGCAGTAGTCGTTGGGATTTAAGGAGTTTTTTCTACTGTTTCTTCTACTCTTGTTTTATCCACCCTGAACACTTACACAGAAAAAGGGTTACTTATTCAAGCTAAATCATATATGCTTTTCTTAATGAAATTAATTCAATACTAACTAGTTTGACTGAAGGTTTGAATTTGCTTTTCAGTTCTCTTCTCAAAATTTATAGTAGCTCCCTGTTGTCTGCCAGGCAGGATTGTGTTATATAAAGGGCCCTTTGTGGGCTGCTTCCAAGGTACCTGTGCACTCAGTGGCGCCCTCTGGACCTTCGATGATTCAGTCCTACAAGGTTATTTAATATTTTCCTGCCTTCCTTAAACTGTCTTATTTCCTTTGCTTGCTCATGCTTTGAGCAAGCTCTGAGTGGAGAGTCTTTTGCATGCCTGGAAATATCTTTAGTCTACTCTTATACTTGATTGATTCTTTGGCTGGCTATAGAATTCTAGATTGAAAATTATTTTCCCTCAGAATTTTGAAAGTATTGCTCTACTCTATAATAGCTTTCAGGGTTTTTGTTAACATGTATTTCTGTTCTTATTCCCAAGTTTTTGTATTTGAATTGTTTTTATTCTGAAAGCTTTGAGAATCTTTTCTTTGTTTTTGGTGTTCTGAAAGTCCACAATGGTACATCCTTGGTATGGGTCTTTTATCATTCATTGTGCTAAGCGCTCTGTAAACGATTGTAATATGCAACTATGTGTTCTTAATTTCTAGAAATTTTCTTATATTATTTTTCTGATAATTTTCTTTCTGATAATTTTGTTCTTTTTAGAATTTCTGTTAATTACCTACTAAGATTCTCTGATTTTATCTTCTTGTCCCTGTTGTCCATTTCTTTGTTTTTGGATTCACTTTCTTTAAACACTTCTCTATTGATTTTAAAATATTTTTTACTATCACATATTTAATTTCCAATTACTATGCCTATTCTTGGATAATTCTTTTTTAAGGCTTCCTGTTTTTTTATCCTGATACATCTTCCTTATCACTCTGAGAGAATATAACTCAGTTTTATGTTATTGGCACCCTGAATTTTTTCTTACCTTCTAGTTGTTTTTTTTTTTTTTCCTATGCCTCAATCTTTCATGGTAAAGACTTTCCTTAAATATTTGGTCGTCATTGGCTATCATTCATATTTTATGAGTGAGGCACTAAAACGCTAATTAGAAATGGAGCTCATTGGCTGATGGACCTCTCAGTTCCTTGATTGAGCTGGAAGCTAGCTTTCTGATTGAGTAATTACCCAATATCCCTATCAGTAACATTTTTCTCTAGGGAGGCTTTGTTTCTCCAGAGGTATCTTCCAATCTCAGTCTCCTTTCCAAGGATAGAGACCTGGCTGCCAGGATTCTGGGAGCTGGACAGAGAAGGGAGCTTAGGGATTTTAGACATAGAATTTGAAAAGTCCCTCAGTGCCTGATTTTCAGTCATCCCCATCTTTCTGCACCTAGTATCCCCCAATCCAGAGCTTCTCTACTTCTATTTCTTGGGTGGTAAACTCTCATCTCCCACAGAGTTAAGCACCTATGGTACATTTCTCATACAGACTTTACACTATGGTTCCCTGTTTTCAGCACATACATCATTCCCAGCATCTGCAGAACTTGGTGATCTAGTTTCTGAGCCCTTCCAGGCTCATTGGTCCTCATTCTCATAACCACTTTTAGGGTATCTCCTTTCCCACTCTACTAAGCCACTCACTTCTTATGTGCCCACTTTCTGCCTCTGTTAGGATTATTGATGACGTGTAGTTCTATCAAGGAGGAATTTATGTTCGTTTCTTATTCTCTGTGTTTTGGAATGATTTATGAAAAGAAAAACGGGTTTTCGGGTGTAAGCATAAAGGTTCCTGTGATGCTGTCTTAGAAACAGACAGAAGTCAGATGGCTTCCTTTCTATAGCTGGCGTTCTCAGGCTGCTCTTGTGTTTAATGACAGTCTGCTTGATATTATTGTTAGTTGGGATATCACCATGTTCCCCCTAGATCATGAGATCTGAGAAGAATTAGAGAGTCTTAGTAGTGTTTGTATAACTCCCTAGGGACTAATATAGTAATTTTTTATTTAATTGAATTATAACAAATTCTCTGAAGGTGTAAACTTGTTTCCACGTAGTGGGTTGACTAACATCCATGGCCGTCTTCCTATTCTACCTGCCAACTATTCTACAGCTAACCGTGGATTCTCAATTGGGATTGGTGATGTCACACCCGGCCAAGGATTGCTAAAGGCCAAGTATGAGTTGCTGAATGCTGGCTACAAAAAATGTGATGAGTACATTGAAGCCCTAAACACAGGCAAACTGCAGCAGCAGCCTGGTTGCACTGCTGAGGAGACTCTGGAGGTGAGTCTGGCTCTTTGGGTCATTTCAGCCACTTCATGCTCATAGGGTTGTGCTGTAAACCATGAAGGGAAAATAACAGAGAGGTGTGGGAAGTAAAGGCAGTGGTTTTAGCCTCTTGTTGGCCCTGTGCTGCTTGTGTATGTTCTCATTTGTTTAATGAGGGGAGGAGGGCCTTCAATCAGGTCTTTTATATCTTCTAGCTTTCCCATTCTAGGTGAATGTGAACAGCCCTATCTGTTCATTTGACCACATGGGGCTGCTCTTGTTCCAACATCACCTTGGGTCCCTTCTGTAAATGGTACTTGAGTGCTTCTGCCTTTTCTATTTCCAGCATCCTTTGACTAGAGACTGGCCCCACAGCTTTTTGAATACAGAAGAGGGAAAATTCATGTATGAGAGTCATATACCAGCCTGCCCCCTCATGTTTGAAACGAGGTTAGCTGAGAACTGGACCAGCACATGTCAGAATTAGAATCACCATCAGCCTCTGAGAGCCCTACATTTTCTCTAAAGCAGCCCAGGTCAGCAGACTGACTGCACCAGGGTTTTGCCTGGCTCTCTTCTGCCTCCTCGGTAGCTCAGAGCTTTCACTTACCTAAGTATGGAAGAAAGGCTCTTTAAGCAGTAAGAAATTTTCTGATGAATTGAATTTTTTAAAGCAGATTTGTGTGAGGTTGTCACCATTAGCTCACTCTTAATCTCACTTAAATCTTAAAGAGAGATGGGGAAAGAGACCTTGAGACCTCAGCAGCACTCGTTTTTAATGGAACCATGCCTTGTAAGTGATTCAGCATCCTAAGTTGCAGGTTGAGGAATAACAATCTGGATAAGCTCATGGACTGGAATATTCCTGTAGAGTTACCTCATCACACGCTTAATTTGTAGGAATTCAAATGTGCGCTTGGCAAGAAAAAAACAGACAAATTTTTATAAATAGTACAAGTATTATTTTACACTTTATACATTTATTTAGGTGTGAGTGTATATACACAGTAGTATAGATGCAGATATATTGTTGTATAGGTTCCTATACAATAAGGCATATGCATTCTACTTCATTGCCGTCTAAAGGATTTTTCAGGGTTATTTTACTAATCATTTTTACCTTACACACTGACTTTGGAACCTTGTGGAAGATGTCAGTCTATATACATAGGGCATCCTATCCTGGTTTTCTAAGGCTCTGAAACCTCTCTTTTGGAAATCTGACATCTTTGCATAAATTTTTTCAAATTTCTTTAAATGTCAGATTGGACATTTGTGATCAGCAGAGCCAGTGAAGATGATTCAATCACATACTTTGCTTTCTCCCACCAGGCTTTGATCCTGAAGGAGCTGTCTGTGATCCGTGATCACGCTGGCAGTGCCTGCCTCCGGGAGCTGGACAAGAGCAATAGCCCCCTCACCATGGCTCTGTGTGGCTCCAAAGGTGAGTGTGTCCTCTCTGGCCACTGCTGTCATTGTATTCTCTGTGTGGCTACTGGTTCTGTTCCAGAAAATGTAAGAGTCATAAATTCAAGAAGACCTTTAATTTATAAGGGCATATCTTTTAAAATCGTATAAAGTAGACCCTAGAACAACACGGGTTTGAATCACATGGGTCTGCTTAAATGCAGATTTTTTTTTTTAAATCAACCATATTTTCGATCCGTGATTGGTAATCCACATATACAGAAGGCTGACTTAAGTTATACATGGATTTTTCGAATCTGTGAGCCGCTGGTGTCCCTCACCCCACATTGTTCAAGAGTCAACTGCATATAGAAGAATTATTTGCATTTGGGGGAGTTTAACTCTGGAAAAATTTGTTAGTAATGTGTGTGCCTTTCTGAGTTTGAGGGTGCTTTATGCTCACGTTTTAAAACAACTTCAAAAAATACCTAATGATCTTTAAAATAATATATTTACCGATTTCTTTAACTTTGCCGCCTTACCCACCCCACTCCTATTTCCTGCTCCTGGTATACCCCACACCATTACCATTCCTGTGTCTTTCCTTACCACTCTTCCACCTACTTTGGAATTCCTCCCCCTGCCCCTTATGTCTAAATCATAATGTCTTCCAAAATTCCAGTCTGGTTGCTGCTGTCTTCTTGAAGACTCCTCTCACCCTGAAGTGCTCATTTGCTCCTGGGCACCTCTAGCCCTCACTCCACCTTTTTTCTGTTACCAACAGCTCTGCCTTGTATTGTTGCAGTTCCTTCCGTCTTTTACTATCCCCACACTATGAACTTATTAAGGATAAGGGGCTGTGCTATGTTGTGTTCCTGTTTTATCCCGCAGGTTTGCTCGCACTTCAGTTAATGTCATTTCAGTAAATGACTGTTAATATTCCTGATCTGCTTCCCCAGGTTCCTTCATTAACATATCACAGATGATTGCCTGTGTGGGACAGCAAGCCATCAGTGGCTCCCGAGTGCCAGATGGCTTTGAAAACAGGTCCTTGCCTCACTTTGAAAACACTCAAAGGTAAGCAGTAGTGGATGAGGCAGAACTTTGAAGGATGTCTAGCAACAGTGCAAAAGGAAGTAACTGAAGCTCTGTGGTGGCCAACCAAGGGTCTCCTGGAGGCGAATTTTAAGGGCAAGCACTGCTCAGAGTTGCTATTCTCTCTTCAACCCAAACTCAGTCGTGTAGAAGGAGGCTTGTTAAACTCAGACCTATAAAACTTGGACCAGTGCCCTCTTATATACTTTCTCTCCAAGGAGGATTACAGGTTTCCCTCAAATTACCTTCAATAATTAAGACTTATAGTTACCTTATATATATGCTCAATCTGTATGCTTGTTTGGGGGGCATTTTCAAAAAAGTATAAGAGTTTTAAAATAGTGATAGTATGAACCACACTGAAATGACCAGAAAATTTCAGGTTCTTCTCTCTAGAATTCTCAAACTCAACTTTTAAATGCCTTCTGAGTTCCATTGTACTTGTGATTTGGGTGCTAGTGTAAGCAGAAAGGGTGGGAGACAAACCTGTGCTTGGGTTGTTCTGGGACTCAGAGTCAGGCAACTATTAAATCTGTAGTCAAGGAACTTAGAGTAGATTTGGTCACCCAGTAAATTCCACGTTTGGAGTCTCATTAAAGCACTGAGCCTCAGCTGCTCTTGACTTGTGGAACTGCAGGATTTTTGTCCAGACCCTCCTGGGGAGATAGGACTGCTGTACTGAGAGTATATGGACAGCCTCTGCATCAGGTAGCCCCAGGAACAATTCAGGTCCTCTGCATAACATCAGAATTCGCTAAAGGACAGGCAGATAAGTGGTCATTGGATTGGTACCTGCCTGTACTTGTCAGGCTCAAAGTTCAAAGGCAGCCTGACCAATTTAGAGGACAGGCCAGAGGCATCTAGATTTCTCAATCCATGAACCAGCTGCCCCTTAAACAAAATAGAAGAAGCAAAAGGTTGGCCTATACATCTAGATTGTCCTCTAAGGAACATAGACCTATCCAGATCAAAGGCCATTTGGCCATTTCACATGATGTTTTATATATGTATGTATTTTTTTACAATGTTATTGAAATCCATTTTATTTATCATAATCATCCATTTAAAGTGCACAGTTCCAGTGACCTAGTATAGATCACAGAGTTGTGTGATCATTGCCATAATCTACTTTTAGAACATTTTCAGCACCCCAAAATGAGCTCTCATAAACATTAGCAATACCTGGTTATGTTTTGGAGGTGGGCAGGCCCAGCCCATGGGGAGAATGTCTTTAAGGGAGTCATTTCCCAGGGAACAGGCATGATACTGCGGTCAGTGGGAGCTCTCTGAGGTCCTTGATTGCTTGCCTGCTCAATGGGTAGCAGCCCAGGCTTTTCCCTCTCCTGAGCTACTTGCCTACCACTGGCACCAGTACCTCCCCTGGCTGGGACCTCACCTTCCTTGACTTTGGTGAGGATGGGTTGTGCCACATTGTTTCTCCTTTAGGAAAGGGTGATAAAGCCTGCCACTTCATGCACGTGTATTGGCCAGGTATACTTATAGCCTAAAAATGGGTCATTTTCTGATTTGAATGGGTTTTGGAATTGTGGACCTTGGCTCTTTTTTTTGTTTGTTTGATTTTTCTCTTTTTTTTGCCCCTACCCCTTTAGCTCCCAGCTGCCAAAGGCTTTGTGGCTAATAGCTTTTATTCTGGTTTGACACCAACCGAGTTTTTCTTTCACACAATGGCTGGCCGGGAAGGTCTGGTCGACACAGCCGTAAAGACAGCTGAAACAGGATACATGCAGGTAACTTGAAGCAATGCAGGCCGTTAGCAACAGAGTGAGACAGGGCTCTGTGGGTTTTGACTGTTGAGTGTTTACACATTTTGTACATGAACTATAATGTATCTGGTCTTGGTATTTAAATAGAAAAATCAAGAAACATAGGTACTCTGGAAATAAATAACAAAAAAAGTAATGTTAATGTTCCAAATCATGCTGTGTACCTCAAGTTTTCAAGACTGGGCCAAAACCACACATACCGAGGCTCCACTAGAGGAGAACATGGACTGGAGGTGCATCCTGGGACTTGCTGTGGAACCTCACTGAGCCTCTGTTTCCAGTACATGAAAATGGGAGTGACAGTATAGACCTCCTGATTATTGAGAGGACTCTGCTTCTCACTTTGAACTATTTATGTAACTCATTAGTGTCATTCCAATTGACTCTACGAACCTATTCCAATGCCCACAGGAAGGCCTGAAAGGATGACTCTTTCTCCACTGTTTGTACAGTTCTAAGTTAATAGGTTCAAGTGGACAGGGCTAAACTAGAGGTTTTCTATACCTGTCAAAGATACTTCTAATGGGAGAGGAGTAGAAATACATTCCTACTTTTTTCTTCCATAAGACCACAAGCATAGGACTTCTTTTTCTGCAGTCTAATTTTCACTTCTACCCTGTGTGGTTATAATCTATGTTGTTGTTTTTTTAATTTCATTGTTTTTGTCTACTTCCAACACCAGATGAAGTTAACACTCTAAGTTGCTGGACCATAAACGTGCATGGCTTTGTGTCCCTTTTCTCCCCACTGTGTTCCCAGTTTGAGAAGCATAGTCTTTTGCATTCTGGGAAACCAGCATTGAAAGTCCAGAGATATGAATGAGTGAGCCAGAATAAACAAGGTTGACGAGGGTGAAAATGGACTTCGGTCAGTAGACACCTATTTTCATAACCTCTTTTGTGCCTCGTATGTTATTACTGATACTTCCCTTTTAATCATCTTTTGATGGGAAATTGCCCTTCAGTTTTGGAGTGTGCTGCTGTTGTCAGAAACCCAACAGACTGAAATGCTTTTACCACTCTTGCCAGGATGTCTTTTGACTCTGCTTTTTGTCTTTACCTTTTTGGAGTAGAGAGTATGACTTTCCCAGAGCAGTGTGTTACCCTAGAACAAATTGGTTCTGGCATGAGGGATTTTTGTTTTGAAGTTGCCTAGAGGAAAATTTCTTTCTCTTTAATTCACTGAGCCACCATCACATTGCTGGCTAGAGTGTGTTCTGCTGGTGGAAGGTTTTCCCTAAGCAGGTTTGAGAAATGGCTGCTGCCTGCTGATTCAAACACAATGCTCTCCCTGTTCTCTCTTCTTTCCTCTGTGTCCCAAAAGAGGGTCTGCACCTGATCCTCTGTAATTCATTTTGAAGTCCACAGGGGTCCTAGATTAAGTTGTGTTTAGAAATACAAAGCTATCGCATTAATTTATACCTTAGGGAACAAGAGGGAAGGCCATGCGGACTAGAAAAACAGTGTTTGCATAGTCCTTTGAGGGTGATGGGGTTTAAATTGCATGTATTCTAAAATACACTTAAGGGCTGGAGGTTGGAACATATTCTAAATCCCCCTAGATAGGCTAGTGAGGCACTCTTGGGGTCAGGGGGATCTTTTTAAGGGATTTCTAATGTTTTTATGTGATTAAAGTGTTAGTAACCTTGAAACTTAGAGTTGCAAATCTCATCCTCTGTACATGTGACTAGTCTCCTCAAAGCATCTGAGCTTTGTTTTTTCTCTTTTTTCCCTCTAGAGAAGGCTCGTAAAGTCCCTTGAAGATCTTTGCTCACAGTATGATTTAACAGTTCGAAGCTCTACGGGTGATATTATCCAGTTCATTTATGGGGGAGATGGCTTAGATCCTGCAGCTATGGAGGGAAAAGACGAACCCTTGGAGTTTAAAAGAGTTCTGGACAACATCAAAGTAAGACTTAGCATTATATCTGGGGTTAGAGTGTTTTCGAGGACATTTCTTTAGAACGGAGGTATCCTTTGGAATATCACACACAGTTAATGCTCAGTCATATCTACCCAACCACTGGGTCATTATTTTTCATTTTTGTGTTACTCTGCATAATTTTCCCAAATACTAAAGGAAAAATATTTTTTCAATTTCAAAGTCTAGTTATTGGTAGTAACCAAATGCCAGGAGAAGAGGGCTTTGGTTACTCTGTGTCTAGTAAAGTGTAATAGATGCCAGTGTTATAAGTCATGAGTATTGAGAAGCAGACACATTTCACATACTTCAACTGGGGGTATAATTTAGAACAACCATTTTGGGAAGCTAGTTTGACAGTACTGATCTGAATTTAAATGTGGGTACCTTTTGACCCAGTGGTTCTACAGAAAAGATCTGCCGTACAGAAAAGATCTAAATGTGCCGAGTGTGTTTCCAGCATTGTTTATAGTATAGGCAAGCCATCAACGAAGGATAGCTCAGATACATAATGGTCTGCCTGTACATTAGGATGACATGCAGCCATTAAAACTGGGGAAAATTCCATGAGCTAGGGAATGGAGAAGATTTTTCACTCTTGAAATGTTTAGGGTTTTTTAAAACAACAATCTGGGGTTGGGTAAAGGTTGGGGAGTAATGGAACAAGACTCACTGAACAACCCAGAAGCCTTAGTATAATAAGATGGAGTATTAGTTTACCCTGTTTTCGCCTTCACATTAAAGGTAAAGTCTAAAATTTATTTTGAAGGGAAAAAACATCACAGGTTGCTAAAAGCTAACTCTGAGTAAGGTCGTTTTGTCTCTTATAAATTCTCTCATTTAATACTGCTTTCTTCTTCACCACCCCCACACATCACACTGTTCCCTGTTTTTAATACTTGAGGCAGTCTTCCCGTGTCAGAGCGAACCTGCTCTCAGTAAAAACGAACTGATCCTGACCACTGAGTCGATCATGAAGAAGAACGAGTTCCTTTGCTGCCAGGACAGCTTCCTGCAGGTATGCTCCAGGGTGGTAGTCTTACCCGGCTTGGCTGTCTCAAAAAAATAGTTTGCCAAGTGCCGGCAGGTGAATTTTATAAGCTGAGGGGTTTTATGTAAGTGTTTCTTTGTTAGAAAATTCAATAATGGCCTAGGCAAAATCTTACAAGCCAATATGAAGAATTTATCTCGTGTCTTTCTTAGTTTATTATCTTTTACACAAGTGTTTCCCTGTTAGAAGAAAAATGCTTTAGTTAGAGAACTAAATTTTTAAAAATCCTATCCATATGAACACCCTTCTTATCCTGTGGAGTAGCTCTCTCCTCAGTCATTCTGAATCCTACTAATTTTTATTAGTAGTGGTATTTTAATACCATTTATTTTAAATTGTTCCTTCTCTTAACCATAGTATGGATCAGAAATCCATGGATTCAGCCTTCCTTTTTTTTCCAGGGAGCTGTTATGTTACATTGATATCTTAAGGTTTTTTTAGCTCGTTTGTTTTTGTTTTACTCATTTCACTGACCTGCTCAAGTGGCTCCTGTTTAGAGTTATGGTTGTGATCAAAAGCAAAAGGATGCGGAAATCAGTAAATGGTTTTTTTGTGTGTGTGCTGATTGGTAATTCAAATGCAGCACAAAATCAGCAGGAATGTATCTTTCAGTATATCAGAAATAAAAATCACAAAGTGACACTTTAAAACAATTAAGGAAGCCCTTTCCTCCTTTCTTTTTTATATGGAGGTAAGAATGGTGAAAAAGAGACTCTTCTAGACTTTAATATGTTTAAAGTCAAGATTAAAACAATAGCTTTAATATGGGTAAAATCAAAAGTGTGACTAGATTGCGTGCCTTTGTTTTTATTCCACAGATTTTTTTTTTAACAAATTAGGATTGTAATTTGGTTTTTCTACATAATTATATTTACTTATTTGTTTCTCTGTTTATCCTTGAAGACCTTAACTGAGACAGGCTATGAGAAATATAATGAGGTAATGCACTTAGCATGCTGTGACTGCTGAGCATAAAGGAGTGAGTTCTAGCAACGCTCCAGCTATTTGCCAGCACTGGAGACAACAAATTTCCATCCCAGTGCTGGCAAACACAACTTCTCTATTCATCATTTTGGACTGGTTCCTTTCTTGCCTTTGACAAGGTTTAACGGGTGACCCACTGACCAGCAGTATTTATTCAGCAAGCACTTGTTCAGCCATCATTATGTCACATGCCATGTAGATCCCAGGAACACAAAGATGGCCAAACATGTCCTTGCCCTTCAGTGGCTCACAGTTTGCCAAGAAGGTTCAAAATACACTGGCCAGATAGATTTGTCTGAGCCCCTGAAATGTTCTCTGGCCCTATCCTACGCCAGAGCTGAGGCAGCAGAGGCAGCTCCTGAGTGGCATTGAGCACTGGCCCTGCCAGAGTCCGGTGCCCATGCTCACAGACATACTATAGCATGAGTGTGAGACTTCGCTGGTTAATCGTGTGACTAATTGCCTGCCAGTTGCCATGTTTTGCGTTCCCTGTAGTATGCATGGGTTGATTTAGCCGAAGACTTACTAGCTTATTTCAGTTTTTATTTTTTCAAAATGAGCTTTTTTTTTAACCTCTAGAATATCTAACTTTTGTGTAAAGAAAATCATTCATTTCAGCAAAGCCACTGGAATCTAGTCCCTGTGGGTGGCAGCTGAAAGATTGCATTTCCAGTTCTTAAGGTGGGCGGGGGTGATGGTTTTAGGTTTGTGCTCTCTATTCCTATGTGTGCAAAGTTCCTCAGAGATGAAAATCACCCAGGTCTGCTCGTCCTCGTTCTGGGTTCCCTGCATCAACAGGTGGGGCAGCCTTTAACACCTGGTGATCAAATGGCAACGTCTGAGCCAAAAGAGCTTTCAGGAGCTTGCCATAAAGGACATAACAACAGCTAGACAACTAGGCTGGGGGAGGAAGTTACCAATGTGAAAGAAGCTCTTTACACTGAATGATACAGAAGAAAAGTTAAATGGCAGCAGGTATTAATGCCTCTGCATATTCCTACTGTTAAACAGAGTCATGCCAGGAGAGATCGCTCCACTGCCCTCTACAGTTCTAGTTTCCTCCTCTGGTTCGCAATAACTGGCTATATCTGAAAATGCAGTCTCAAACTCGTAATTAGTAAGTAAGCCTGGAGAGTTTCTCTTTAAAAAAAGCCTCTTGAGAATTTTCAAGTTTTTGCAAATTAATAAAAGCCCTATCTGTATAGAATGATGGCTGAGTGGCACAGTAACCCTGTGTGTATCTCCACGCTTTTTCAGTGAGAAGAAGGGCAGTCATGAGAAAGCTGTGTTCATGAACAAGAGATAGCCAAGGTATGGTAGACCCCCGCCGCAACCCAGGTAGCTCCTTGGTCACCTGGACTCCTAAGAGACAGACTGAAACTCTTAATGGGCAGAAAATACATTGCAGAAACCCCTGCCCCGAGAGCAGACTACTTTCTACCCGAGAGTAGGAAGATCTGACATCGTGAAGAAGCTTGTCACCTTAGCCACGCCCCTGACCTCCTCCAGCCCCTCGGTGCCTTCTACTCTAGAGTGATGGGGCTGATGCCATGCCACCTCATGGGAAGGTCTCACTGAACCAGGCAGCAGCAGACTGGGAAGGGTCTATGAGCCACGGACTGTTTTACTTTCAAAAAAGGTAGTACTAGAAATTACTAGTCTGTGGAAGGCTAAAGAAATTTACTTTTGCAGGGTTAGGAGAGAACTTGGTCAGTAAGTGTTAAGCTTTCTACAGGTGCCTTATAGAGTTTAGTTTTTGCAAAAGCAGGTTTCTGATTTAGTCTGCTTTTTAAAACACTGGTTTCAGACAAAACTTGAGGCTTTTTCAGCTATGTGATACTGACTACATGTGGGACAGGGCATGCTGCTCTTCTCCTTGGGAGCCCCTCAGCCAACCTTAGGATGGAGAAACAAGGCCTCATGAGGCACTATATGGTCCACCATATACTCAGGCCAGCTCACCGTTCTGTCCATGTGTGTGGATCTGTCCTCAGCCAGCTACATAGAGCAGCCGGATGCCTACAGTTGGCCAGAGTGCCATTCATGCTCACTGTCACCATGATTTATCTAAAACCATTGAGGGAAATCATAATTCCCAGAAAGCTGCTTGAGGTGAAGTGTACTCTGTTCACTCTCCCCATATTCTCACCTGGATAAAATCAGCAGCTGGGCCAGCATTGCCTCTGCTGTGACCTCTGAAGGACTGCTGCTACCACATGGTGTGCACCATCAGCTCACCTGAGAAGTACTCAGAGTTAGTATCACAGGGCTGATGTGTGGCCCCATGGGAGGAAGATTTTGGTACACGTAGCTCATCAAAGCACACCACACCATCTCCCCTCTGTAAGCACTCCCCAAAAAGGAGGTGCTGGCCAATCCTGGTTCTAGGAATGACCACAGGGCTGGGTTTATTTCACAGACACACAATCAGTTATAAACCAGATGGGTTTTCCTTTTTGAATGATTGCTAGTAAACTTCAAGTCAGGTGTGTAGCCTCTAGCTCTACCCTATGGACCGACCACATGATGCACTTTTCACTTTCCTTGCTCCATTTTGTTGCTGTCCCGAGGCTTAGACTACTGTTCTTAAGTTCAGCAAGAATAGCAAATATACCGATGTTTCATGTCTAGCTTTGAGAGTGGTTTCCAGGAATCCTTCCAAAGTTCTAATTGTGTATGGGAAGAGAGTATGAGACTGGGGGTGTAAAGCAGAGATGAGAGACGGAGGAAGAGAAGCTGGGTTTAGGAGCGTTTCCTTTGAAATAAAGAAAGCTCAGAACATGTGTTCGAAATGTATATATGTCTATGAATTTATGCTTTAGCTTGTATTTAAATTGATATAATGACTTCAGAAGAAATTCTCAAAAATTGATCAGTCTAGAGATTAAAAGTATAAATGGCACACTTCTACCTGCTCTGAGCTGTGTGAATGTGGACAGCATGGAGAGCAGAAGAGAAAGTAGCAGATATAAAGGCTTATCCTGGTGTGACTCTCATGTGCCATGGACGGGCGGCACAGTGGGACTGGGAGAGTGGCTGGTACATGCCATTGCTGAGTCATCATTGGAGTAAAAAGGCCTTAGAAATACCTAAAACAATAAGTTATGTGGCCAGAGTGTGGATGGTGTGGTGTATTCCTTGGAAAAACATTTTGTTTCAGAACCTATATCCATATTATGTCTCTAATAGTATATATTCAGCTGTCACTAAAATATGGACTCCTGTTACTAAAGTTTATAAAATGCATTGTGGCATCTGAATTACTAGGAAATATACAACTGATGTTTGCTGTGTAATCTTTCAGGAAATAAAAAAATTCATCAAGGGGGTCTCTGAGAAGATCAAGAAAACCAGAGATAAATATGGCATCAACGATAACGGCACGACAGAGGTAACGGCCTTTCCCAACAGGTTAGGAAGGACACTAAGGAATTATCAGGTGTTTCCAGCCCTAACCTGCACTTGGCTTTATTCTTCCAGCCCCGTGTGCTCTACCAGTTGGACCGGATCACCCCCACCCAAATAGAAAAGTTTCTGGAAACCTGTAGGGACAAGTACATGAGGTAGGGATGCTAATTGTCTTGGACTGCCGTGCAGTCACATGGGTCTCTTATATGCTTCCTGTTTCCCCATGGAAACAAAATCCTGCCCCAGCACCACTTATTGACTCCCAGTGGTTGAACAGGTTCTGTCACCTCTTATCTAGGGATTCCAATGGGTAGATTGACGAGATGTGCCAAGATGTGGAAATAATTGCAAAGAAATTTCTGAGTGTCTCTCCCCACAGAGAAACTGCCAATATATTTGGCAGGAGCTAGCTACTCTGTCTGCCTTCAGTACCATTTTTGCAGAGCTCTCAGATCTTCTCCATGCAATAGACGTTTGGGCCCAGTCATTGCACACTGACCACAGGTAGCCACAGTATTCACTTTCATTACTCTACCCCTCTGAGCATCACGTCCCCCTGGCTGCACTCACCTATTACTGATCTGTGCCAGGTTCTTCCTCTGTCACTAGTGCACCCCAGCTCAGTGCCAATTCCTTCCTGACCCTAATGGCAACTGCATTTTTCCTGTCAAAAAGAAATACCAGAAGCAGGGCTCCCCAGCAGTTTTGCCATACTTTTCATCCATATCTTTTTCTTCTAGGGCACAGATGGAGCCAGGTTCTGCAGTAGGCGCACTCTGTGCCCAGAGCATTGGTGAACCAGGCACCCAGATGACCCTGAAGACGTTCCACTTTGCAGGTGTAGCCTCCATGAACATCACCCTGGGTGTGCCCCGGATCAAAGAGATCATCAATGCTTCCAAGGCCATCAGGTGCCCTACTTCCGTTTTTCTTCTGTTCCCATATTGCCTGTCATGTTTCTTGAGAAACAATGATTCTCTTAGTCACATGTGATACTCAAGTGGGCAATATCTCAAACTTTAGTGGCATGCTTGTGTTAATCATATTTCAGTTTTTAAAAACCCCACTTGAGAAAAAATAAGTTGAAACTGTATACAGTCAAAATTGAAAAAGTAGTTCTTTGTGGCCACAGGTCACATGAAAGAGAGAAACATAAAAAACAACTGGAAAAATTATAGCAGTGTGTCACTGAAGATTTCAAACTTTCAGTGTCACATTTCCAGTCTAACTAGGCCTAAATAATGTGTCTACCACTTGGGTTGTGGCCATATTCTGTGATTGCCGCATGATTTCATGATAAGATCTATAGGTGATCTGAAACTAGAAAAGATAAAAATACATTACAGTGCATTTGATGGCAAAATAAGGATTCACCTATGATCTGAATCTAACAAAATAAATAACATGAAGCGAAAGCTGTAGTTGGTTCTAGGACAGCAGCTGTGGACATCAGGGTGGCAGGAGCTCTGCCTACCTCCTCTGTATTGGTCAGATCTCTTCCAGGAATGTGTGTTCTGGGGACACCATCCAGGACAATGAGGATAGAAGCTGATGGCTAGTGGTTGGTGGAGCTAGGGATATCCTGGAAAGGAGCTGATAGGGCCGAGGGAGAGGGATGGAACAAGCTGTAACATACGAAGGGCCAATTTACTCAGGGAACGGAACTAAAATAGCTACTTATTAGGACCAAAGAAGAAGACGTAGGTTCACTTGGTTAGGAAGAACTTTCTAAAAGTCATTTCATTCACTGGTAGAGTGGGTTATCTCATGAGCTCCTAAAATAGTAAATCCGAATGAGAATGTTGATAGGAGCATGCCCAACACACAGTGAATACTCAATAAATTGCAATTGCTTTTAACATCACAATTCTAAATAGTACTTGGATTTAACAAAGCAGTAGTCTTCAAATAGGCTTACCCTTTGCTGCAACTGTTTTTCCTTTCCTTCTCATAGCACTCCGATCATCACGGCACAGCTAGACAAGGATGATGATGCAGATTATGCTCGCCTTGTGAAAGGGAGAATTGAGAAAACCCTCTTGGGAGAGGTAAGGAGAAATCTCTCTTAATAACAAGAAAACTACATCAGCAGCATTGCAAGGAAGTCTAAAAACCAGTTGGCAGTAGATATACCAGTCAGTGTGTCCGTACTACTCTATGTCCTTAAAAAACAGCAAGCATTGAATGCTCTTAGGAAAGGGGATGGTGACTGATTAATGTTCTAATCTTCTGACACTACAGATTTCAGAGTATATTGAAGAAGTGTTTCTTCCTGATGATTGCTTTATTCTCGTCAAGCTCTCCCTGGAACGGATTAGACTTCTGAGACTGGAAGTGAGTCACGTAATTAAATGTGTAGAGGAAGTCATCCCCTGTTAGTCCCAAGATAGGCACTGATAAACTAGAGCAGGAGCAAAGCAAGACCCAAGAAGCATTGCAGATGCTTTCTTTTGGTTGCCGTTCTCTGTGAGTCTGCTGTCCCTTCACATTCTTTCTTACTAAACCTGACTGACACAGACACACACAGGAAATTAGTTGAAATTTTGTGTAGGCCAAAACACCCATTCACTGTGACAGAGTATTACAATAATTGGTGTCCTTTCCATCTTCCCAGTGTCTAGAAGGACCATAGGGCTGGCCGTGTCTTACATATCTGTGGCCCCCAGCACCCAGCACAGCACCTGTCTAGCTCAGTAAATGTTTTTGGATAGATGGGTTAACATGGCTTATTATATTGGCATTTACATAATAGGTAACAGTTTAAAGATTATCAGCATTTCTCAAGGATAGACTGAGGCGGGGATGCAAACAGAGTAACATACTGGTACCTTCCTCTTTCTCTCAGGTTCTTAAAATCAATACTAATTGTAAAGCCTTTTCTCTCAAGAAAAGTTCACCAAGTTCACATGTTATCCATATGACAGATGACCCAAATTGAGCAGCCAGTCCTCCAGGTTGGGGAATTCTCTAACCTGGCTCTGGCCGCCTGCTTTGTGGCTCTTTTACCAGAAGAACTGGGTAGCATTGAGGAGTGTAGCACACAAGCAGTTATGGTGAGGTCAGTAAAGGGCAGGCTCCACTGATGCTTTTAGATTGTTCTGGCCTCGAACCTCCCGCCTCCTGGGCCTCCCCTGGAGCCTGTGTTTGTTGCCATGAATTGAGCATGCATTTTTAATGAGGGAGTATAAAAAAGCTTTTTATACTCTATATGAATAAAGGACAAATTTGTATACAGTTACATAAACAAAAACATCTCTAGTATTAAAATTTCATGGTAGAGAGAGAGATTAAGGAAAAAATGACTAAAAAGGCTTCTTAGAGGGGCAGTGATGAAAAAAGTCTGAGAAACACTAGAATCGTAGGCTCCGTACCCATCAGTAACATCCTGGAAATTCCTCCCCTCACCCCCGCATCCCCGGCCACCTTGCAGGTGAATGCCGAGACGGTGCGGTATTCCATCTGTACGTCCAAGCTCCGCGTGAAGCCGGGTGACGTGGCTGTTCATGGTGAGGCTGTGGTATGTGTCACCCCCAGAGAGAACAGCAAGAGCTCCATGTACTACGTGCTGCAGTTCCTGAAAGAGGATCTCCCCAAGGTGAGACAAAAGTGGCCCCTTCACGGCCCTGCCCAGCCTAATGCCTGGGGATTTGTAAAGGAAGAGACCACATTTACCTCTAACGTGAATGTCCAGGCATCAGAGAACCCTAAGGACTCTGTCACTACTGAGACTGGCACCCCATTTCTTTATTTCTTCTTTGCCACATCCCTAAGGAATCAATTAGCACTCAGCACTGCCATGTTAGCTCTCCCTGTTAGACTCCTCTCTGTTCTCTTATCTAAAACTAATCACAGAATGAGGCAATCCCCTGAACTTCTGCTTTCTCCCTAATCCCCAAAGCAGGACACAGGCACTTTTAGGTTTGGTATGGAACTGATAATCACCACTGAGAAGCAGGGATGATCCGGGCAATAAACTCAGGGCGTGACATTCCAAGTTTTCAAGCCCCTGTGGTTTCTGAGGCTACCAGGTTGATGAGGGCTGCGGACACTACAGGGTCTCAAGCCTTCTGTCTCTCTGAGTCCAGGTCGTGGTGCAGGGCATCCCAGAGGTGTCCAGGGCTGTCATCCACATTGACGAACAGAGCGGAAAGGAGAAGTACAAGCTCCTGGTGGAGGGTGATAACCTGAGGGCAGTCATGGCCACCCATGGCGTGAAGGGCACCCGAACCACCTCCAATAACACATATGAGGTACTGCTAACACCCAGGGTCATGTTACAATTGTCCTCTCTCCTTTAGTGCCCCCTCCAGACCCT
Source organism: Pteropus medius (assembly GCF_902729225.1). Classification (NCBI taxonomy): domain Eukaryota; kingdom Metazoa; phylum Chordata; class Mammalia; order Chiroptera; family Pteropodidae; genus Pteropus; species Pteropus medius. The sequence continues at coordinate 50,583,498 of NW_024344378.1, read as the reverse complement.
CGGCTGGTTCCCGGCGCACTTCTCGGACCCTGCTGTTTGCTCTGGATCCACCACTAAAGATTCAATTTTAGAAAAGGGGGTGGGGCTTACTGTGAACCTATAGGGCAAAGGAGGACATAGAGAAGTAGTGTAGCACCCCGAAAGTGGCTGCTTCTACTCATCCTGGCTCTCTGTAGGTGGAGAAAACACTGGGCATCGAAGCTGCCCGGACAACTATCATCAATGAAATCCAGTACACAATGGTCAACCACGGCATGAGCATCGACAGGAGGCATGTGATGCTGCTCTCCGACTTGATGACGTACAAGGTTCGTGGGAGGAACCCAGTCTCAGGAGAATGAAGCTGTGAAGCTTCTAAATTTGTGGAATACACAGCTGTTTGTGATGACCACCAGTGAGGGAAAATAAAATGTCACCATCACCCAAAAACCAAAGCATGGTGGCTAAACTAGGTGTTCTGCTAAAATTCCGGTATGAAAATTGCAACACCCTGGCATAAGGTGGAACATGGTTTTTGTCCTTATTAGAAATTTTATCCTAAAGCAAAGCTAGCCGTTGCCAAAAGGAGTCTTCCCTGAGTCCTACACTGACTGCCCAGGGATTTCCTGGCAAACCAAGGTGTTCATTCGCTGTTAAACCCATTCATCATACTTCCGTAGCCATTTCCAGGTAAAGAATAAGTTAACATCTGGCAGGGAGGGGGTTGGTTGGTTGGTTATATATTTTTTCTTTTCCCCAAAAATGCCTTCCCTCTAGCAGTTCCATAGGACAACAGGTTTTCTTGACCCACCTTGCTCAAACCTGTACTGTATTGTAGACCATTCAGAAACTAGGTGGGAGAATGACCCATTCCTACCACCTACAATAAAAGCTGTCATTTTTACGTGTTCCCTTCCAGTCTTACTCTATATGTATATATTGTTACTGTAGTTGCAGTAAATAGTAGGCATGCTGTTTTTATCCTAACTTTTTATTTGATGTATTTTCCACATTGTTACATAGTTTTTATAAGTGGACTTTTTATGATGGCAGAATGTTCCTATTCCTGCTTTGAGGTTTTTAAATTATTTGAGTTGTGAGGTCTTTGAGCCTTAATAAACATATTCAGAAGTACTTGCTTTTTTTAAAAGTTAGATTCTTAATTCTAGTTCTCAGTTCTTAATTCTTTGTTCTAACAGCCCTTGGTGTGGGTGTAAGGATCTATGTTGTCAGTGACTAATGAATGGCTTCAGCGGGACACAAGTGGGACGGATAGCTGTTAGGACCCTGTTGAAACAACTACTTGGCTGATTTTTGCTTATTCTGTTGAGTGGATACTGTTTTGGTTTTGAGCTTTCATAGGTGGTGTGGGTGCCACTCTGACACATTCTCCCTTGACACAGGGTGAAGTCCTGGGCATTACTAGGTTTGGCCTGGCCAAGATGAAGGAAAGTGTGCTGATGCTGGCCTCCTTTGAGAAGACGGCTGACCACCTCTTTGACGCTGCCTACTTTGGGCAGAAGGACTCCGTGTGTGGTAGGTTTGGTGTTTGTAGGAGCATCACCAGAGGCCTTGGTTGTTTGTAGCTTCGAACCTGGCTAGAGCTTCTTGGGAGGTTAGCAAACTGAATAGGTAGAGCTTTTATTTTTTTAGAATAAAGTCACAGATCATGGAGTTGGAGCCACTCAGTCTTTTATCTCCAAAGCCCGGCTGGAGCATCCTGCATCCTCCCACATCTGTTCGAAGGCTTGTCTTTCGGTACAGACCATTTTTGGTCCAAGAAGAAAAGATTGACCCTGGGCATCTGGGAACTTTTCCAGCCCATGGAGTTGTAGTGAGCCATACCAGTCCTGCACCCTCGGCGGTGCTAAGGCTGACAGAAGGACAATGCCAGGCATCCCTGCTGTCCTGACTCCCTGGGAAAGGCAGCCAGCATGCCTTTTACGTTTGTCGAGCCCTTGTGCTGGTACCTTATATGCCAGTATCTCAGCACCTCTGTGAAGTGTAGTTATTAAACCCTTTCGCAAGTGGGAAGACTGAGGAAACTGACTTTGCTGCCATCGAGTCCAACTACAGAGTTTTGCCCTAGTTTGGCCTTATACCCCGTTCACACAGTACATCTCTGACAGGCTTAGGGGAGAGGGAATGTAAGCAGGAACTGTCACAACAGTGCCTGCTGCCCACCCAGCTCTTCCCTGAGTCCTGCACTGACAGCCCACTTCACTCTATCCTTTCTTATGCCAAGACCCTGCAGGTCCAAGGTGATAGCATGAAAGGGGTTGGGGCACAGGACACTCAGCCTGCCAAAGGCACACTCATCAGCCCAAGCAGGAGTTCCAAGCCTGGCCTTCGTTCTCACTGCCAGAGCTCTGCTTGCTAGTGACCATTTCCTGTCTCACCTCTTCCTCTTGTGTGGGTTTGCCAAACAGGGCCCCAGTCAGTATACGCCTATTTTTTGCTCCTAAGATTAACTCCTTCTCTTTTCAAAAAAGGCACAGGTTGTACATGAAAGGAAAGAGAAATTACATAATTCTTTAAGATAATAAAGGGTGAAAGGAAATAAAAGGGAGCAGAGATTGGGGCAGGAGAAAGCCAAGGCCAAGGTAATAGTAAGAGCAAGTCTGCACCCCAACCCTGCCACCAGGAATTAGGGCCCTGCTTCCCTCCTGTGGCCCTGCCCACTGCCACCTCTCTCCATGTCATGGATGAGGAGTAGGGTAACGAGCCCAAGTTCAACCACTTGATGTGTCGTGGAGCTGGGACTCAGATCTCACTTTCTGACTCCTAAGTCAGTCGTCTTTCTGTCGTGACAACCTACCTGTGTATTGAGAAGCTCTCTAATCTTTTTTCTGGTTGGTTTCAGGGGTATCCGAATGCATTATCATGGGGATCCCCATGAACATTGGAACCGGGCTCTTCAAGCTGCTCCACAAGGCGGACAGGGACCCGAGCCCTCCCAGGAGGCCCCTGATCTTCGACACAAATGAATTCCACATCCCCCTTGTCACATAGGCCAGGGAAAAGGGGACTATTCCTGACTTCAGCTCCTTGTCTTATCTGGAAAGGGGCTCGAGACCAACAGCTGCCTTGGCTTTGTACTCCCTGGGACAGGGGCCTTGATGTCCCCACCATGCCAGCAGTCAGAGAATACCCCCTAGACCCTCGGTAGCAGCCTGGTGACCCTGACCATACCACAGTGCTTGGTCAGGACAAAAAGTATGGTTTGTCATTTGTTTGAAACCTAATCTATGGACAGCTCCATACCTCCTGCCCAGCCCACCTCCCTGGACTCGGGAGGAGACCCCAACTAGACATCTTCACTCATTCCTGCCTCACCTGTCCATCCATCAGCTCCCAGGGGTGTCTCATACCTGCCCAGGACCCAGGTCTGAGCCCCAGGGTCAGGGCATGGTCCCAGTTTTTTCATTCCTCAGTCATGGTAGAATTTCTCAATGTGACATACTTGTGTAAATATTGTTACTATTATTTATTTGTTCAGTTTGAAAACTGGAGTTTTTGTTATTTGGTTTTACTTTTGAAACCTAGAAGCTATAGAAACCAAGAAAGCCAGCATTGAAACATCACTGGAAAAACTGGTTAAGCAAATGGAACTGTCTCAGATTTGTAATTGAGCTGAGACTGTGAGGCCCAAGCTGCTCTGAAATGCCTTTCACAGACTCCATGATCACCCTGTTTTCGTCTACCTCCAACCCCCACGCTAGTGACACTACCTTGTCACTCCGTCTTGTGACAAGAGTCAAACCCATTCTTCGTGGTCTTGCTGGCATTTGGGGCCTGCTAAGGTGGAGACCATCATTGTACACAGATGATGAGTGAGGCTGGTCCAGGCTGCCTGCATTGCCTTGGTGGCATCAACACCCCTCCTGAGGTATCTACCTGTGTGTGCACAGGGCAGTTGTGGAACTGGTAGCCTAAAAAGTGCCCCAGGGACAGTAGCAAAAGAGGGCCCTCCCTGGTACAGGCAGGTGCCAGCCGTAAGGGGTGAAAGGGCCACCCATACAGGAAGGGAGGAGGCCCACAAGGGGTGTGGGGGGTGCTAGCTGGAGCTGGAGACCTGCCCCAGTTGGCAACAGCAGGCTCCTTGAAGTGTAAATCTAATATGACAATGGAAAGCACATGTCAGGCTGTGAGGAGAGAACCAGCAGGGTATCCCAGAAAGCCCTGTATTTAATCCTCTGCTCAGGCTTCTGCCAGTGACTGCACCATCATTGTTACAGTTTTTCAAGGCTTCTGAGGGGGTTTTGTACAACATAGGAAAGAAATGTACGTAACTTGTCTTCTGGAGAGCAGAAAGAGTTTTTGCTCCCGGAGACTCTTTTCTTTGCACAGAATTTGCTGCGTAGGATTGGCCCAGGACCATGAGAAGAAATGGCTGCAGCTCCCCTCCCTCTGGAGATCTGTGGAGTCTGTCCTTCCTTTCCCTGCACAGAACAGAGTCCCACTGTTGACTCTTCTTCCCCAGTGGGGCCTTGGAAAACCAAGGCTGCATAGTTGGGAATTAGGCGAAAGTGAAAGATGGGGCTTTCACCCTAATTTTTGCTTTCTTGCACTTGAAGTCTTCTGAAACGGCACAGCCAATTTATCTCATTGTATAAAGTCATAGGAAGAACTAACAACCCAAACCGAAGACGTGGGAGTTTATTGTCGAGCAAGAGGGTGGTTTGGGTGATTAGAGAGGTGAATATGGTAAAAAGAAAAAGTAGGGGAGGCTTAAAGAATTCCAGTGGTATTTTATGGACTTTAGCTTACATTCTTTGGACATTCCCTAGTACAGGGATCCCCAACTCCCAGGCCACAGACCAGTACCGGTCCATGGCCTGTTAGGAACCAGGCTGCCCAGTAGGAGGTGAGTGGCGGGCAAGCAAGCGAGGTTTCACCTGTATTTGCAGCTGCTCCCCAGCGCTAGCATCACCACGTATGGTTCCACCTCAGGTCATTAGGCATTAGATCCTCATAGGAGCTCTGCTCTCTGGTGCCAAAAATTGGGGACCGCTGCCATAGTTGATTTCCTCCATTCTGAATCAGTCCTGCTAAGGTACTAGTATAACCATTGGTCCTTGGGTCTGTGTTAAAATGAGTGCTTTCCCTCCCTTACTGATGTGATTCTGAATTAGGAATTTTTGACCTGAGTTATTTTTGGCCAAGGCTGAGATTTAAAATTCTAGGGAAATTTGTAGTTTGTCCCTGTGGTCCCTCTGCACCCAGGAGGTTGGCCTACGAACTTCTGTGAAAGATATTCCGTTTTTCATCATGTCCAGCCCTGTATCTTTTAAAATGAGCTAGCCTGGTTGAGACTAAGGAGTAAGTCTATTAACACACTTATTCAGGGTTGCCAGTTGAGACCTCACCACAGGAACTGCTGCGCTCTCAACCTGCAAAGAGCCACAGAGTAGCAAAGCTGCCTTCCTGCAAACTTGCCTGGGAAGTATGCCTCAGGCCCCGGATCAGTACCAGGACTACTGGGATACATAGGGAAGCAAGGAGGGTGGGCTTGGATAGCAGGAGGGAACACCAGCACCCACATCCCTCTGTGTGACACATACTTGAAATAAGGTGGGGAGAGTGGCAGTGCTGCCATGAGTAATAAAGACACATTGCCAGGAGCCCCATCCTACCTAAGAGAGTACTTGCTAGGTGATAGAGTCCATGTGAAATGTGTGTGACAATAATGGGTACAGGCAAGGGGTTGGGTTTAGATCAGCATGCGGTACTTTGGGAACAGAAGGGTTATGTGAGTGAGCACACCACCCAATGAGAAGTGATGTGTCCTGTAGGCACTGGTCCTCAAGTACTGCCAGCCCTGCTGGGACCACTGGCATAGGCAGCAATGGCTGGCAAGCCCTATTTTGTGTACCCCACTGTGTGTTTCATGGGTGGGTGTTAAAACTCTCCCTGATGTGATACCTGCTCTGTCCTGGCATTAGGTTTTATAGCAAGCACAGAGCTTGAAGACCAGATAGCAATGTATTCTCAAAAGTGAGCTCAAAAGGTTACGATTTGACTATGAGCCTGTTTGGAAGAAATAAAAACATTTAAATTCTGTCTCAACCATGAACAGATACATATTTCTGACTAGTAGAATCTGTCTAGTCCTTTGCCCTTTTTCTATCTTTTGTACAAGGGGATTAAAATAGCTATTGACTCAGTTTATAGCCCCCTGCTTTGCTCAGCACTTTAGGAGAGACATTCTGGAGTCTTTCAGTGTCTGTGTCAGAGTTAAATTATGGTGTGTTTCTATTTCAGGGTTTATCCATGTGTGTTCACATTGATTCATGTCTGATTGAACCTGACACTGTATAATGATTATTTTTCTTAAATGTTTGCTCTCTCTTGGCAGAACTTTCTATTTTTCTACCAAAACTCAAAAGAGAAAAAAAAATCGCTATACATAAAGCTGTAGCAGTTCATCCCTGTGGATTGTGAAACAGGGTCATTGAGATACATATGGGCTCTAACTACTAAAATGAATGTCCCCTGCAGCAGGCCCACCTCTCGGGGTATTAGAGTTCAGCAGTGAGCATCCAGCCTCACCCCTGGATTGTAACTAATTCAAATCCAGTAGGAGGCAAAGCAGTGTTTCCTGAACTGTGTACTGGAAGTGCCTGCCACCTGGCCAAGATCAGATGCCAAGCTTCTTTGTTCTTTAATTCATTCAGCAAGTAAGGGCCTGCTATGTCCAAAGCGCTATGTCTAACACAGTCTAGAGCCAGAACATCAGCCCTCAGCAGGGCAAAGAGAGAGGTCCCTCTAAGCCAGAGCAGTCCCCCTGGTTCCAACTTCTCCCTTCAGGGCTCTACAAGCCCCACATTTGGCCTTTTTCCCTTGGGCTTGGATTCTAGAGGCAGTGCCCCGTTCAGAGGACATAAGCCTGCAGTCACTGGAAAAGGATGCTATCATCCTCTCCCCAACCCAAACATAACTTGCAGTGTTAATGAGTGGACATTTAAGTCCATGAATATTTGTTAAGCTTCTGCTCTGTGCCTGGCAATGTGCCAGGCCCTTGGGGAAGATTCCTGCTTGCATGGGGCTCACCTTCTGGTTGGAGTCATTTTGTGGTTAAAAGCCTGGATTCTATGATCAGATGATTGGAATTCAACCCTTTCTATCTGGTGACTCGAATTAATGACTTAACCTCTCTGCCTCACTCATAAGATAGGAATGAAATTTAGTGGTACCTAACTCATAGGGTCGTTGCGAGGTTTCAATGTGACAATGTATATAAGGTCTTAGTACAGTGCCTGGAACAGAGTACACACTCATTAAGTATGTTTGCATTTAAGGTGACTATCCCTATTTTACTGAAAAACATGGTCTGTGGATTCACAACTAAAATTCAATCGTCTAACCCTTTCTAATTCACCCAGATGGAGTTTTCTCCTTTTGGCCTTGGGGATCAGCCCTCCCTAGACATAACTCCTGCCCCACTGTCTGCTCAGTCAGTAGATCTCAGTGTTTCACACCACAGAGGAAGAAGGCTGGGGGAGGGGACTGACATTTGGCAGTCATGTAGCTGAGGGCTTCAACATTTTAATTTTGGCCATAAAGTAAATGTGATCTCAGTTTAAGAGTTGTGGATAGTAAGAACAAAATAACTCAGATTTTTTATGGAGAGATATGGATATTGATATATAGGTTTATTATGTAACTCTGTCTCATGAGGTAAAACAACATTTTTCTTTCAGAGAGGTTGCCATTCAAGTCAATGGTAAAGAATATATTAAGAAACTAGTAATAATGATTGCCTCTGGGGATAGAAACTAGATGACTGAAGGATACAGGTGGAGATGATGTATTTTTCACTCTGTTCCATTGTGCCTTTCTAATTTTGTTACCTTCTGAAAGTATTGCCAGTTTTGTTTTGTTTTTTTAATCAATATCTGATGATAAAGAATCAAGTCATCTTGGAGCTGACTTTGTTCTCAAAAGTACTTGAGAGCTCTGCTCTGAAAGTAGCTGAGTGGTCCCTTCCAGCTATATAAACATAAAGGAAGCAGGTACCAGATATTCAGGGAAAAGGACATTGTTATCAGGATAAGGTGACAAAAAATCTAAGTTAACAGCTTTAAATATTAAAATTTTCTTTTCAGACATAATCCAATGAGGGGGCATTCCAGGGCTGGTATGGCAGCTTTACAAAGCTGTCCGGGACTCGGTTCCTCCTCAGCCTCACTTTTCACCATCCCTAGGGGATGGCCCAGTCCTCATTCTTCATGGTCCAAGGTGGCTGATGGTGCCTCAGGCATTCTTGCCAGAAGAAGTAGGGAAAGAAAGCCATAACATTTCCCTCTAAGGAAAGTTCCCGAAAGTTACTTGACATTTCTGTTTACATCCCCTTAGCCAGAACTAACCAAACCCAGCTCCAAGGGAGGCTGAAAATATTTGGGTTCTGAGTGGCCATGTGCCTAAGCTAAAAGCAGGGGCTTCTTTTAGCACAGAAAAAGGAACAGGAAGTGAGGAACAATTGTGTGACAGCTTCTGGTATATTGGGATTTTTTTTTTTTTTTTGACAAGGTTAGAATATTTTTCCAAACTCCTCAGAACTAGAATGTTGTACACCGCTTTCTCTTCAGAAAAAGAGACTGAGACACCGACCCCTTCACTCTCTCTTTTTTCCCGTTTCTTGCACATTTTATGCCTGAGGGTTTCTTTAAATAAAATGACCTTTCAATTAGATCATATTCCCTTAGCAGGCTGTTCAAAATATATCTGGGCTGATGGAAAATATAACTGTCAAACTTATTTAATAAATAACACTGTTTATTGCTCACCTGCTATGTCCTGGCCCCAATACCAGGTGTTGGGTATAGAACGGTGAACAAAATTTCCATCGTCCCTTGCCTTGTAGAATTAATCTAATCATAGCACTATCCAACAGAAATATAGTACAAGCCACATGTAATTAAAATGTTTCTAGTATCCACATTAAAAAAAGAACTGTTGAACTTAATAGTAACAACATACATTTACTCAACATATCCAAAATATTTCAACATGTAAGCAATATAAAATTACAAATGGGCTATTTTACATACTAAGTTTTCAAAATCCAGTATATGTTGTACACTTAACAGCACATCTCAAGTTTCAAGTGCTCAATAGCCACATGTGGCCAGTAGCATCTTATTCGACTGGAAAGCATGAGTTAATGGAAGAGAGAACAACCAAACCGGTAAGAGCCAAAGAGAGATGGCTACAGTGATAGAGAAGAAGGGGGAGACCCGCTTCTGTTGGGTGGTCTGAGAAGGCCTCTCTGTGAGGAGGCGACATGGAAGCTGAAACCTAAAGGATGAGAAAAGAAAGAGGAAGGGTGTTCCAGACAGTAGGACTAATGTGCAGGAAATCCCTGTGGAAGGGGAGAGGCTGGTCCCTCCAAGGGCCAAGGGCTTCCAGCAGGAGCCCAATCACATCCTCTCCAGAAACTTTGAATTGGTGTCTGAGCTGAGCCCAGGCCCCAGAGAATGTTCATGGCCTTGTGCACCTCCTGAAGCTGGCCGCTCAGCTTCCCTACTCACCGTCCAAGGAACTTTCCAGTGAATACCTCTGGGGGCTTAAACTGGTTGGAAATCATTTTCTGTTGCCTATTAACTTGACCAAAGACTCAAGCAAGGACTCTTCGAAGGTGAATAATCTGCACTCATGAAAGGAGAGAGAGCCTGGTGTGGAAAGACTTGAGCCTCACTGCCTTCTTGGGAAGCTTTTTGGCACAGAGTCCACACTCTGTGTACATTGTGTGCTTTGGGCCTTTGCTTCCAAACCTCCATTTCCTGGAGGAGGTATATTGCCTCCAGGGGAAGCCAGGGGTTAGGAGAATCATGCCCTTCGGTCTGTTCCACCACAAAAGAATGGGTGTGACCAATTTATCACATACAAGTCTGAGAGCATGTCATAACCACCTGATGTTGACCTTAGAAATAAACCAGACCCTCCAGATACACTGCACCAGTCTCCCAGTTGGACAAGACAAGCAATTTATTCAGCCTTTTGTAAGATAGTGTTCGGGTTAGATATGAATTTGCAGACTTGGGAATAAGTTCATTGGTCCAGCAGACATGGTCTTGGACTAAGATATTCAAGACTCAAGTTCTAGTTGTCACCCTGATTGCCGTTAGCAGCATTGCCTTAGGTGTGCTGCCTCCTTTCCTCCGCCGTCAGTTTCCCAGTCTATACAATGAAAAGTATACTGAGCCATGTCTGTCTACTTCAACGTCCTGTGAAGCATCAAGGAAGCTAGAGAACTGTAAATTGCTTAGCCATGTTGCCAGAACTTGAGAAAGAACCAGATATTGCTGAAGAGATTCCGATCTTCACCAGATCCTCTCACACCTCACCCTCCTCCCTTTTAGGAATTGTCGCAAAGGCTGAGTCCCATGACTGCCTGGAGATCTGAGCCCCTGTGGCAGTGTGTGCTATAGCTTATCCCAATAGTCCCAAGGCCCTTCCCTAACACTTAAATCACCATCTAGCCTGTATAATTTATTATTTATTGTGCTAACTGCATCTTCCCAGTAGAATGTAAGTTCCATGGGAACAGGTATTTTTGTTTGTATTATTCACTTCTGTATCCTCAGTGCTTAGCACTGTGCTTGACGTGTGGTAGGTGCTTTAAAAATATTAGTCCAATAAATGAAGTGGATTCAATTTTAAATTCCCTCTAGCAGTTAGCATCAGGGAGTTTAAATCCCTGCTCAGTCACGTTCCAGTTTCCTCACAGCTGCCCTTCATCCTGACCCCACAGTCCTCCTTGCTGTGGGATCTCTGTATTCAAGGACTGCACAAGCCTGGCTGCTGCTTGTCCTGGCATCACTTCCCAAAAGGCTCAATTCCACCTTTGCCCAGAGAGGGCCCCTGTTAGTGTTAGAACCAAGGGTAACAGGCCCGGGCCACAGCCTCCCACCTCCTCCCATTTCTGCCTGCACGCCTGGGCCCCAACCCTGGCCCCAAACATAAGAGCCAGAGCCAAATGCTTCTAGCATATACCACCATGGGTGATTTATTTAAGGGTCTCCAAATAATCACTTACATGTCACCATGGCAACCTGAAGAGTTGCCATGGAGATAGGAGCAGGAAACGTCCCCATGGAGACCCCTGGGAGACTCTAGGAAATCATTACCAGGTGGAGGGGGCTTGGGAAGGGGGAGCTGGACAAATACGGGAGCCCCATGGTTCTGTGTCCTGGCAGGAGAAGGCGGGGGTGAAGGGGCAGAGAGGGAAAGATCAGCTTAGAAAGGCTGGCAAGTTAATTATCTCCACCAACTCGGGTTCTGTGTGATAAATAACTTCTATTGTATGCACATAATATATCTGAAGAGAAAGACAGGAAACTAGTAATAGTGCTGACCCCCAAGAAGGGGGAAGAGGAGAGAAACTTATTTTTCACTGTATGATCTTTGTATACTGTTTGAGTTTCTTTTATTGTCAGTATGTAACTATTAAAAATTCCAAAATTAAATGCATGATTTTCAGAGTATTCGCTATGTCATTTATGTATATCTTCACAACAACCCTATAAGGTAGATATTATCCCCATATCAGATGGGGAAATTGTGATTCAGAAAGTGGCCCACAGTCATAGGCTGAGCACCTTTAGGTAACTTTCTCCCCTTTAGGCCTCAATTTCCTCAGTTTGGGCAAAAGTCTCTCTAGCTCTGACGGCCTGTGACTATGGCTCTTGAGAGGGATTTTGGAGGGCTGGTATCATAACCCTTCTCTTCCTTTTCCTCCCCCTCACCCACTCCTTAGCCCCCATCCACAGCAATGGGTCTTCAGTGTTCCAAAGGAAACACAGAACCCAAACGTCAAGCTAGAGGGACCTTTGAAGATCCTCTGGATTCTCTCTTAGGAGGAGGGTATGGCCCAAGAGAGGAAATGTGGGCCACAAGCGAAAGCGGGATCAAAACCACGAGGTGCCTTCAGAAGCCCATTAGAAGGCTATCAACAAAAAGGAGAACAATAACTGCTGTTTGAGACAATGTTGAGAAATTTGAACTGTCATACACTACTGATAGGGATGTAAAATGGTGGAGCTGTATCATAGCTCCAGCCACTATAACAAAATCCCATAGACTGGGTGGCTTAAACAATAGACATTTATTTCTCACAGTTATGGCCACCGGGAAGTCCCAGTCAAGGTGCTGGTAGATTCAGTTATGCGAGGGCCCTCTCCTGGCTTGCAAACAGCTGCCTTCTTGCTATATCTTCATATGGTAGAGAGAACAAGCTCCAGTGTCTCTTCGTCTTCTTAAAAGGGCATCAGTCCCATCATGGGGGCTCCGCCCTCTTGACCACATCTAAACCTAATTACCTCTCAAAGGTGCCAGCTCTTAATGCCATCACACTGGGGAGTAGGACTTCAACATATGAATTGGGCTGTGCAGGGTGGGGGTGGTTAGAGGGGTGAGGGGGGGACACAAACACTCAATTCATAACAAGCCACTTTGGAAAAGTCTGGCAGTTACTTAAAAGGTTAAACATAGATTACCACATGACCTAGCAATTACACTCCTAGGTATATCTCCAAGAGAATTCAAAACATCAGTTAACACAAAAATTTGTAAATGAATGTTCATAACAGCATTATCCATAATAGTCATAACAACCAAAATGTGCATCAACGGATGAATGAATAAACAAAATGCAGTTACAAAGGACCACATGTTAAACGATTCCATTTATATGAAAGTCCGGAATAGGGAACTCTATAAAGAGAGAAAGTAGATTAGTGATTGCCTAGGGCTGGGGGGATGGGAAGATTGAGTATGAGGTTTCTATTCTGGGGTGAAGAAAATGTTCTAAAATTGATTGTGGTGATAGATGCACAACTCTGAATATTCTAAAAGCCACTGAATTGTATACTTTAAATAGGGGAACCATATGGTATGTGAATGGTATCTCAATAAAGCTGTTTTAAAAAGGAGGAAGAGTGAAAATACTAACCCAAGGTCGTACTACCACTTAGGGTCCTGCCTGCCAGTCAGCCTCCTCTCACATCTTATGCTCTCTTTAAGCGAGGCTGCTTCTGAAATGAGTGGGTGTCAAATGGCAGGGATTCATATCATGCTTCCTCCCCATACTCCTCAGCCAGAGCAGCATTCTTTAACAAACTGGGCCACCTCAAGATCTCATTTGGAGAAGGGGGTCCACTGCCAAAAGAAAAGAAAAGTACATGTTTGAAAGCCAATGACCAGAGAAAGTATAAAGGAGGGATGGCAAAGAGATTAAGAACCTGGGCATTGGCCTTGTAAAAAGCATGTTGTTTTATTCTGATGCTTTGACATCTTGGGGCCTTGCTGACTCTGGGGAGACTGCCCCTCCCAGGACTAGCCCAATTCCTAAAGACAGTGAAGGACTCTCCTGTGAACACATATTTCACATGCAAATGAACTAATTCAGAGCTCATATCCCCAACCACATTTTTATCTGGCTCTTACACTCTGGACCACTATTTTCCTGCCCTCATCACCCCAGGACCAGGTAACAGACAAGTAGGAAAAGCCCCTGCACCCCAGAACCCACTGAAGTTATTCAAATCAGCCAATTCTAAACCTGCTTACCCCGCCTTGCCCATCATTTTTGCTGAAATCAAAACGAAGGCTCTTACCCATGTTTTCCCCTCCCTCCCTCTGCTTTCCTGACTGGCCCTGATGCTTCCCAGTGTGGCCCTGCATTGTGAATAACATACTATCTCACTATACCTAAATAAAAATCAGGTCTACATTTTTAAAGCAAGCCTCTTTCTGCCTAGACTCTAAGCTTGCCTTGGTCCTCTACGACCTCAGGCAAACTCCTTCACCAATGGCCTCACTTTCCTCATCCATAAACCTGGGTTATCATTGTACCTGCCTCAGGGCCCTCATATAAGATTGTGTTGTATATATAATTAGTTGTTGCTTGCACAAGGGGGACATGCCAAGGGCCTGAGCAGGGAAAGCCCTCACTGTGCTTTCCAAGCTGTGAATCTGTTAGGAAGGACAAACATTTTTCCTAACTTATAAAAGGGCCAAAATGGGACAGGAATGGCCCTCACCCACGTCCTGGGGCTGTCATAAGGACTAAAAGAGATAAGATTTGTAGAGTATCTAGTATATTACCTAGTACTCCAGAAACAGTGTCATGTAGTTTCCAGAAGGCAGAAGGGGGCTCCTAGATACTGTAACAAGGTCAAGGAAAGCTTCCATTCTTTTTCACTTAGGGAGCTGGGGGGGCTGTAGGTATACTTCAAATGAACAGGTATTTACACACCCAAGTTCATAGCAGCATTATTCACAATAGTCAAGAGGTGGAAGTAACCCAAGTGTCCACTGATGGATGAATAAACAAAATGTGATATATAGATATACTGCAATATTATTCAGGCTAAAAAAGGAAAGAAATTCTGATACATGCTACAACATGGATGAGCCTTGAGGACATTATGTCAAGTGAAATAAGCCAGTCACAATAAGACAAATACTGTATGATTCCCATGTATATGAGTTACCTAGAGTATTCAAATTCAGAGACAGAAAGTAAAAAAGTGGTTGCCAAGGGCGAGAGGAGGGGGAATGGGGAGTTATTGTTTAATGGACAGTTTCAGTTTTGCAAGATAAAAAAATTCTAGAGATTAGTTGTACAACAACAATGTGAATGTACTGAATGCCACTGACTTGTACACTTAAAAATGGTTAACATGATAAATTGTATGTTATATATATTTTACCACAATTTTTAAAAAAGGCATAGCCAGTTATTTGTTTGTCTTTGTTTTTATTCCCATTCTCCCACCCTCTCTCTTTTGACATACATCGGCTTGTTCTCTATATCAATGGGTTTGTTTCTGTTTCATTTTGTTTATTCGTTTGTCTTGTTTTTTTAAATTCCACATATAAGTAAGATCATATGGTATTTATCTTCCTTTTTCTTACTTATTTCGCTTAGCATAATATCTTCTAGGTCCATCCATGTTGTCACAACTCACAAGATTTCATTCTTTTTTATGGCTGAGTAATATTCCATTGTATATATGTGCCACTTCTTTATCCATTCATCTATTAATGGACATCTAGGTTGCTTCTGTATCTTGGCTATTACTAGTAATGCTTCAATGACCAAACAGGGACAGACTTAATGCGGGGAAAAGTCACTTCCCAACGAATGCATGCACACAGGCATAATTACTGTTGCCCCTCTTTCCCTATAGAAAAAATTGCTCAAAGCAGTGGGGAAGCCACCTTAAAGTGTTTCTCCACTGGTGAGGTCAAGGCACTTGTTCGGACTCCCTTGAGAACGGTCAAGGCTGAGCCCTCTATCTGTGACATGGGTAGGACGCTTGGCTACCCTGCCCACACCAGCTGATACAATTTATACACATACACACGTAAGTATGTATGTACATTTGCTAACGTGACAGGAGAAAATGATACTTTTTTATTTTAAATTGTACTTCTTTGTTTTCTCCTGAGGTTCAACTTTTTGTCGACTATTTGTTTTACTTTTTCATGAGTAGCCTTAATGCTAGGAGAGCAAGCATTCTCCCTGTTTTCTATTCCCACTGCCATTTCAAACGTCATCGCTTTGTTTTGATAACTTGCTTCCTTTGGCATCAGGTGTATTCATCAGAGTTCCTGGTAACAAGAAATAGAAACCAAATCTGGCTAATGATGTGGAAAAGTTTTGTTTTGTGTTTTGTTTTGTTTTTGGAAATAGGCAGCTCACGGAATCATCATGAAAGCTGGAAACCCACAGTGAGAAAATGGGCAAATGGCAGTAGACAACCAGCAGGTTGCACCCCAGCTGTGCTCTGTTTAGAACCCAGGGCACTGTGCCAGCAGGCCTGGTGCTGCCTTAGTTCCACTGCCAAAATAAGACCCTCTATTCTCCCTTTGCAAGAGCATTCAGCTAACCAGGTTGGCCACGAGGGACCAGAGGACAGGGATGGTGAGGATCCATCCTGGGGAATAGAAGGCAAGGAAAGTTCTTCATGAAATGGAGGCAGGGGCGATTTAGATGCTGGGCTGTGCAGAAGATAATGTCCAGCAAGTTTCTGAGGTACTTAACAGGGTACAAAGCATCTTCAGTTAACCTGCTGAACCTGTTAAGGGCTATGTCATTAACTCTTAAATATGATCCTCTGAGGTTGGCATTACTCTCCCTGTTTTGTAAATGAAAAAACCAAGCACCAGAGTGGTTCTATCACGTTCCCCTGGCACACAGTAAATGTGAGAACAAAAACGCAAACTCAGCTGCACCTGACTCTAAAACCATCAGGCTCCTCAAGTGGTTGAGTTGACAATCCCAATACCTCCCTCCCCAGAAGTGGCCAGAGGCCACCCAGTGAGTAAGTGGAAGCATACAACCCCAATCTTCCAACTGTACATTCATTCTATCCAGATCTTTGAGTGTTCTTCAAGTCCGAGGGCGGTTCCAAACATGAGGAACTGCTGTAGGGAAGCCCTGGGTGGGTGTTTTCTGCATGTTCTCTGTTTTAGACAGCCTATAGAGAAAATCTATGAAATGTGTATTTAAAAAGCATTTTTTAAAATTTAAGTATAGTTGGTATAGAATATTATGTTAGTTACGTCAGTTTCAGGTGTATAATATAGTGATTCGACATTTTTATACCTTACAATGCAACCACTTCACTAATTCTAGTAATCATTTGTCACTATGAAAATTTATCACAATATTATTGACTATATCCTCTTCACCTTTTGTTTATCCATTCCCATACTCCCTTCCCTCTGGTAACCACCCCTTTGGTTTCTGATTCTATGAGTCTGTGTTTGTTCTGTTTGTTTGTTTGTTTTGTTTTAAAAAGGTATTTCAAAGCTCCTGGTTCCAGAGATCATGGAGTAGCTGGTATCCTTTCCTGACCTGTGTGTAAGCAACTATAGAGGTTGGACAAAATATATTAAACAATGCTTTGCATACATGGGACGTTAGCTAGTGTGGGCTATGATTATTAAGAGAAAGTTTACCTCAGTGTTCACCCTGAGGATGTTGTTTTCTAAACTATGGAAAATAGTGTCCAAGGCAGCTGTGAATGAGGAGTGGAGGGAAGGAGATGCAGAGGAACCAAAAATATCTACATAAAAATCTCCCTCGAGGGCACAGGGAAGCTTTCTGAGGTGATGGAAATGTTCTGTATTTTGGTTGTGGTGATGGTTACATACCTGTTGTCAAAAGTCATCGAATTGTACTCTTAAAATGAGTGAATTTTATTGTAAGTACATCAATATGTTATTTTTAAAATCGATAAAATAGAATACTTAAAAATTCCCTTTGAGGCTTAGCAGACTCCTAAGCAGGGCTTCAGAAACAGAGCAGAAAACAGTCTCTGCAGTTGCACAGCTGAGTCCAGGTTTCCAAGGCTGTTCACTGCTGGGAGAGTTTGAGTTTGGCCCCAGCCAGAGAGGTCAAACTCAGGTGAAGACCTGAGGCTTTCAGATGAGGCCTCAGAAAGGCCATACACAAACAAAAGGGACCATGCCTTAGGAATAAAAATGGAGACAACAACACAACAATAACTGCAACTTTGGAAGCTGAAAAGTGAATGAGTGGCAACTGACTTAGCAGATCCAAGGCAGCTGAATCCTAAGTGGGCGGGGAAGAATCTAAAGCAAGTAGATTTACTACTTGGAATCTCTCAAAAGCTCAGGGATTGGTGGCACCAGAATTAGGGCCGACGGTGGGAGGAAGAACAAGAGAATTGTTGGAAAATTTAAGAAGAAATTAGACACCTCGAATGCCCTCTCCTATTCTACCATTTAGATAAGTAGTGGGAGATGAAAAGTTTATTTCAGGAGATAGTAAACCAGAGGGCCTCTAGATTAGGCTAAGTGAGAAATGGGGCTCTGTACTTAGATCATGAGATTAAGCAAACATTTACAGATGTAGTGTGGAGGCCCAGCCTACTTCATTCATTCAGCACCCAGGACATTGTAACTCCAGGAGATCAATGGAAGTCTGCTTTGTGGAATCTGACTTGCTCCCCACCCCCAAAAGACCTAACGATGCTGATAACAGGGGTTCACCAATGAAATGGCTCAGCCAGGTCACCATGCAGTGAAGCTCATAGTCAAAAAGCACTAGCTATGTGTTCAGGAAATCAGCATTTTTGTGCCCTCATTCAGAAAACCAACATCATCAGACATCCAACAAAAGCCTCTAACATGAAAGACAAAGACAAAAAAAGAGGAAATTGTTTAAGCAAGGAGAAAAAAATGTAAAAACGAAACAAAAATTTATTATTAATATCTTTAGAGAGATTTTAAAAATAAAATGCATTGCTAAAATAAGACCATAAGACTATTATATATGGACATATTTTATATAGGCATTACATGCATGTATATACAAACTTGAAACAAGAATACAATATTATTGTTTTTTAAAAATGGAACATTCAAAAGGCAAAAGGAGCTCTTTAAAATTAAAAACATCAGAAATGAAAAAGAAATTCAATAAAAGCATTAGAAGAGAAAATTGAGAAAATCTCCCAGAAAGTAGTGCAAAAATACAGACATGGAAAATTGGAAAGAATAGATAAGAAAATTAAAGGACTAATTCAGGAGGCCCAGCTTCTGAATAATAGGAATTCCCGAAAACAGAGAAAATGGAGTGAAGGGAACGATCAATTGAAAAAAATTTTCTAAAACTAAAGGACAGATTAAAAGGGCCTATTGAGTGCCTGACAGAGTGGATAAAAATAGCCCCACAGCAAGACAAATCATGATAATTCAGAACACTGAAAACGGAGAAAAAGTTCTACAAGCTTCCAAAGGGATGGGGAACAGGTCAGGAATTAGAATGGCTTGAATTTCTCAATAGAAACACTGGAAGCTAGAAGACACTTAAGCGATGCTTCAAAAATTCTGAAGGAAAATGATCCCCAACTTCAAATTTCATACCCGACCAAACTATCAGTCTAGTTTGCAAGTAGAAAAGATATTTTCAGTCATTTAAGATTAAAAAAAAATGTTTTCATGTACTCTGGAGGATGTGTTTCATGGCTTCTGGAGGATGTATTTCACCAAAATAAGGTACTAGACCAGGAAAATGACAGACAACAGGGAAGAGGAATCTGACACAAGAGAAAGGTGTAAAGAATCCCCCAGGATATTAGTGAAGAGATATTGCAGGATAAACACACTGCAACAGGCCTAGAGGGCAACCAGCCTAAATCAAATTAGGTCTGAAAGTTCCATAAGAGATTCCTTCAAGAAAATAAGATGAGTAGAATATTGTCTGAACATATTGAGAGGAGATTTCAAAAACTGAAAGAGTTTAGCATTGATTACTAAAACTAAGTGAAAAGTGGGGGGCAATTATTAACTCCAGGGAAAATAAAAACTTGTACATGAAAAGAGAAGTAATCATAGTCCATTCCCTTGCCTATTGTGTAAAGACACGGGAACAGTATTTACCCAATGGTAATAATGTAAACACTGACTATTGTTTCAACCAAATTATTATATGGCTATATTGGGAGAATGGGGGCCAGGAAGGGTGAGTGGGTTGCTGGAGTGCAGAAGACAATAAATAGTGCCTAAAAGTAAAAAATCATGAAGTAGTCATAAAAGTACATTATTTAGAAAATTGCGATGGATGCCAAAAGAATAAGCCATAAAAATCGAAAGGAGATATCTCTGATGAGGGAGAGGGCTGGGCTCTTAAGTCTTGCACCACTATTTGACTCTGAGCCATATGAATAAATAACTTTTATAGAAATTAAAACTTTGCCTTGATTTCTATCTTAGAACGTACAAGCTGAGGCAGGCAGACACAGGAAACAATGCTAAGGAGATACAGACAAAGAATTCAGGATCCTAAAAGAAAAATTTAGTCGTAGACAAGGAAGGAAACATGCATACAAGTGAGAGAAACTGCAGTACTTCCACAAATAGGCAGGCCCAGACTAATAGCCAGACTTTCTTAGACTTGTCAAGAAATGGGCACATGTAACATAACCTTTGAACTTGACCTTCGGGATATAGCCCTCCCTGTTCTTCTGGGGCAGGCAGGTGGGAACTTCTTCAGGGAAGGTAGCATGGGATGGAAGTCCCTGGAACCTAAAGCAACCATGGCTTCCCATCCTTTTCTCTGCTATTCTCCATCCTCTGCTCCATCCTCTATCAGCACCTGCTCCCAGCCTTCAGGACGCCTACCTAGAGGTGATGACTTCTGCTCAGGCTTGCAGAGATAAACTGGCTGAGGGGATTAGGATGCAGCAGACAAACCTGGCTTTATTTTTGCCCCTGATTACCATCTTCCACATCCTTTATCCCCCGTCATGGTCTAGTTTGTTATATCTGGGCAGAGAGCTTGGCCGACCCACCTGAGCAGCTTCACCAGACATTCCACACCCAGACAGTGGTGCCAGAGTAAAGCTGCAGAGAAAGCAAAGGTATTAGGGGAGAATTAAGGTGAGGAAGTGAGTCAGCCCAGCATAAGCCTGCAGGCATCCGGAGGAGTTCTCAGGAGGCAGTGTCGGCTGCTTGTTTTAGCTTTCAAGCCTGCCTGGAAGTGTTGCTGAAATGTGACTATGCCCCACTGAGCACTGGGGATGGGAGGGGAGAGCTGGTTGGACTCCTGCCTCCTCCTCAGCCCCCAGAGCATCTCTGGTTGTCTGGGGGTGGGGGGCTGCTGTTGAGGGAGTCCTCGGACATGCCAGCAGTTTTTTTTCTCCTAGATTTGTTTGCCCAAGGCAGGGTGGAACCAGGTTGAAGAGGTGACTCTAAAGAAGGACTGCTTCTCCCCCACCCCCAGGAGCTGCTCACTAAGAGGACAGAGGATGGGCCTTTGGGGCCTGGCAGGCAGGAACAAACCCCTTAGGGCTCAGAGGAAAGCTACTGTTTTGTGAATAGTGTGTGGTCTTACAGTCAAACAGTCCAAATTCAGGCTCTTGACCTTGGAAAGACATCAATCTATTGGAGACTATTCATAGAACAAATCCTGGAAACCAAAACTACCTCATCTATTTGTAGCTATTCATTCATTCATTCATTCATTCATTCCATAAACATTTCTATATTCCAGGATCAGAGCTCATTTAGCAAGACTTTTTAAAAAGTAAACTCTCACACCAATTAGGATGGTTACTAAAAAAGAGTTAAATTCAAAAACAAAAAACAAAAATAACAAATACTGATGAACATGCGGAGACATGGGAAGCCTTGTGCACTGTTAGTGGGAATGTAAAATGGTATAGCCACTGTAGAAAATGATATGAGGGTCTTCAAAATATTACACATAGAATTGCCATATAATCCAGCAATTCCATTTCTGGGCACATATCTGAAAGAATTAAAAGAAGGGTCTCAAAGAGAAATTTGTACACTGATGTTCATAGCAGCATTATTGACAATAGCCAAAAGGTAGAAGCAACCCAGGGTCCATTGATTGATGAATAAACAAAATGTGCTATATACAACCAATGGAATAAAAGGAAGGAAATTCTGACACATGTTGCAACATGGATGGAACTTTAGGACATTATGCTAAGTAAAATAAGCCAGTCACAAAAAGACACATACTGTATGATTCCACTCACATGAGGTGCCTAGAGTAGTCAATTTTATAGAGACAGAGTTTGAAGGAAGGGAGGTATGAGTTGTTCTTTAAAGGGTATAGAGTGTTAGTTTTGCAAGATGAAAAAGTTCTGGAGTTTGGTTGCACAGTAATGTAAATATACTTAACACTATTGAACTGTACATTTAAAAGTAATTAAGATGGTAAATTTTATGTTATAAATATTTTAGAACAATTAAAATAATTTTTTATTTTTTATTTTTTAAGAGGTACTAACTCTTCCACCAACATACCCGCATCTAGCTGGGCAGAAAGACAGGAATGCAGCCATACAACATAATGCCTAGAACATAATAGGTGCCCAGTGACAAATTGTTGAATACTTGTTAGAAAGTACTATAAATAAGAATGAACATGGTACAGGGAAGCACAGAGGAGGAAGCATTTCATTTTGCTTCGGGGTTGGGGTTGCTTTATAGAGGATAGAACATTTGAACTGTACTCTTTAAGATGAGCAGGGTTTTGACAGACCAGAGAATTCTGGTATCACGCCAGTTTTTGGACTTGGGAAAATTCCCTGATTTCTTTGAGCCTCTCAGTTTCCTCATCTGTAGGATGGCAAAAATGCCAATATTGTAAGGGTCCAGTGAGGATTAGATAAGAGGACATATATTAATAGCCTAACCTAACACAGGAACTGGCACATAAACACACTCATTTAATGGTAACTTCCAGAATCGTTATTATTAACGCCATCGTCATTATTGTTACTATTTTATTTTGGTCCAAGTTAGACAACTGTTATAACTAAAAAGGTAGGTTGGGTCAAATTACAAAGGGCTTTGAAACAGCCAAGTGTTTGGTCATAGTTTTCTAGCTATAAGGGGCTTTCGAGACTGAGAATTACTGGCATGTTAGAAATGGAGTTGCTTGCAGTTAGGCTTATGTACTTACAGTATGTTTACCTGGGCTGGATTTGTGGACTTCTAGGCCATCCCATGTGGGTTTCAGTGCTGTGTTTATGTACCAAAGGGACATTAATTACCAATTCCTTAGGAGAGGCCCAGGAGAAAAGCCCCAGACTTAAAAAGTCAGCAGTAGAAGACTCAGAGAAGAAGATGCCAAAACTATAACTGGGGGAAAAAACTGACTTTAACACTGGCCATGTGGGCACCACAGTTTCTTAGGTGAACAGATAGTATAGCTTGCAATGTTTAAGAATGTGGCCTTGTTAAATATGTATTTTACTCACTTACATCTTGCATTGTGGAATATGTAAGTGTGTGTACGTTTGTTGGGCAAAGGTATTAGGCAGACCTGCTTGGAAATTCTCTTCTGAGTAAGGACATTTATGGCAGTGTGTTCATTGTCCTACAAATCCACTCTCTCTTCTTTAAATGAAAGAACTCCCAGCTTTTAGCTGGGCCTAAGGGCACCAAGAATAAAGACTACATTTCCTAGGATCACTTGAAGTTAGTTGTATCCATGACATTGAGTCTGGCCACTGGGATATAATAGAAGGTATCTTGTGTGATTTTTCTGAAAGTGTATTTAAAAAAAGTGGTGAAACTTACTTTTTCTTTTCTCCTTCTCGTTGGCTGAAGTATGGATGTGATGGCTGGAGCTCAAGCAGCCCTCTGGGAGTTTAAGCAGCTCAAGCCATGTGCAAAGGAGAGTGGAACAAGAAGGAAGGAACCTATCCTATGCAACCCCTATACCGACCGGGGTAGCTGACTCATGGTGTTCATTTATGTGGGAGAGGAATGTACTTCTATCATGTTTAATCTGCTATTATTTTGGGGTTTCCGTCACTCACAGCAAAACATAATCTTAACTGTCACAGTAGCCAATAAGTCTTGGGCTTATTCCCTTTGGTGGCCTCTCTGAACCATTTTTTGTCTTCAGCTTTCTTCAAAGTCTCAGTCTAATGAAACCAAGGAAGTTCAGTTGATATTACAGACCTGTTTTGGAGAGACCACTCTGGTCCACTGAGTGAGATGAATTCCAGATGAGAATGTCTAAAAGCAGGTGCAACCACATCAGAACACAATTAGGTATTGCCTGGTAAAGTTAAAAATTGTATACTCCATGACCCAGCAATTTCTCTTAAATATATTAGAGAGATTTACACGTGTGTGTATTAGGAATCACATACAGCAGCATCGTTAGCAATCACCAAAGACTGGACACAGTTCTAATGACTATCAACAGAATGGCAGAGTAAATGGAGGATATTTACATGATAGAATCAACCATACAGCAGTGACAAGGAATGAGCTACCACCACAAGCCCTGACATGGGCAAAACTCCAAAAACACATGTTGCACAAAAGAAAAGCCACAGAAGAAAATGCGCAGTCATAGAAAATTCAAAACCAGGCAACTCTAGACAATGTGTTGTCTAGTGACATATACATTCACAGCCAAACTGTAAAGAAAAGCAAGAGAATAGTTCCAACCAGATTTAGGGCAGATATTGGATGAGGGAGAGACGGGGGACACAGGAGGATTCTGGGGTTCTGGCAAGGATCTATTTCTTACCCTGGTTGGGGGAGAGGCAGGAGAGGAGTGTCTGCATGGGTGTTTGTTTTGGAATTATTTTGTAAACTATCCACACACGTGTTCTACTGTCTTCTGAATGTGAGGGAGATGGAAAGGGAAGAAGAGAAGACTGTTTTGACAGTGCAGGAGAGAGAGGATGAATGCTTTTTCTCTCTTTCCTTTCCTGTCAGCAATAATGACTCATTCCACCACCATTTAGCACTTACTCCATTCTGCTTGAATTACTGTTAGCTGTTAACACGTCTGTCTCCCTCTGTCATTAATTTATTCATTCAGCTGACAATTACTGAAAGTCCCCAAAGTGTCAGAAGTAGGGAGGGGGCGACAGGAGGGAGTTAACTGATGAAAACAAGCAAACCTGGCCTCTTTCCTCCTGCAGCTCAGTCTGCTGGGCCTCACTTGGCCCTGTGCCTTAAGGGCCTTGATTCTAATAGAGCTCCAGAACTTAAGGAAGTGAGCTACCTGAGGGGCAGGGGGCCTTGCTACAGCTCTGTCCCTCTCCACCTGGCACAGCAGCTAAGGCATTCGGGAAATGTTGGTTAGAGCTGGTATGCAGTTAAGTGTAAAGTTCTACAAGCTTAAAATGCAGGCTGCATCAACTGTCTCTAGGAAGGGACTTCAGAGAGTCCCAGTTCTGAGTTCACTGTTTTCCAGACTATCGATAAGCTTCACCTGGGGTGCTGGTTAAAAATTTAGGTTCTCAGGCCTTTGCCCTGGAGGGCCTGGCCTCACAGGTCTGGGCTGGGGACCAGGAATCTGGATGTCAAACTGCCCCCTCTGGCGTCACCCCTCTTGTCTAGTGACAGTCTGACACATTTCAACATTTGGGAGGCCCTGAAGTGATTGGTAGTGGGATTAGCAGGGTGGACTCATTCCCAGAAAAGCGACTTGAAGTAGAGAAGGCCTTATTCATTTCTATCCTCTTGGACTTCTCTTGGGGGTTAATGAATGTTTGTGGAGCCAAAATAAACGAAGAATAAATGAAAGAGAACTCAGCATTCCCCTGAAATGTCAGCGAATCTTGCTCCCAACTTTAGAACACCCAAAGATTCTTCTGTTAGTATTTGTGTTCATTTGAAAACATTCTGAGATGGTACAGTAAGGAGGTGAAGAGTTCATCTCTGGACCTGGGATTTCATCACTGTTCTTGCTAGTCGTGGGGCTTTGGGTATGTCATTTGACTTCTCTGATTCAGTTTCCCCATTTATAAAGTGGTTGTGCTAACAATGGTACATACTTCAGAGGGTTGTTCTGAGGATTTAAAGAGCGGATACAGTGAAGCTGTTAAAATAATACATGGCATAGTGCTAAAAAGAGCAGTAATTATTACTATTGTGTTCCTTGTTGCTTTTGTCCTGCAGTGAGAGGTGGGGCCAGCCTTGGGTGGAGCCGACCTCAGGGAAGGAGAAGGGTCTCCTCTGGAGCCAGTCAGCCTCCCCAGATAAAAGAGGCTCAGGGAGGCCTGGTGGGCCCCCCCAAAACCAAGGAGGATAAGTCCCTGCAGAAGATAAGTCTCTGCATACAGGCTGCACCTGGCCTTCCTGGTTGAGACGCTTCTATGGCTCCTGGTAACTCACTCCTGGGTGCGTTTTCGCTCTGTAGCCTGCTTCAGTTTCACCGTAGGTATATGCCAACACCTGTGGAATTCCTGAAAAGGCTCACATGCTTGCTTTTGGAGTCTGGGAGTCAGTGGGGAGAAACTGGAGACTCAGACAGGTTTCTCAGAGGCCTCCAGAGGTGAGGACCTTGAAAGTAGGCACTTTTCCTGCCTGGGCTTCATGTTCCTCCCTTGAGAATGATGAAGGAGCTTGACAGGTGGATATACCCAGGTGTGCTCAGAACAAAAGGGAAGAGGGTTTTGTGAACAGCTGAATTGAGGTGAGAGGTGATCCATGGAGTAGAGGAGTAAGAAGAGGCTCCCCCACAATTCAAGGCAGTTTCCTCTCCAAAGATTTATGCCCAGAATCATTACCCCATTTTACAAGTAAGAAAACTGAGCCACAAAGGAATTAGACAATTAAGAGGTGTGGAAATAAAGACCACCCAAATGAGAGTAA
The DNA here is from genome assembly GCF_902729225.1 of Pteropus medius. Taxonomy (NCBI): domain Eukaryota; kingdom Metazoa; phylum Chordata; class Mammalia; order Chiroptera; family Pteropodidae; genus Pteropus; species Pteropus medius. Next base: position 50,557,374 of record NW_024344378.1, on the reverse strand, counting down.
AGGATCTCTATTCGGGGTTTGCTATAGCAAGGGAATTGGCCACCAACCCTTGGTTTTGGTGTGTAGAGGAGTGGTAAAATTTTATGGTGGAAAGGAAGATTTTAGGTGTGCTCTGATGGGAAGCTGTTGGCAAGGGGAAGCTAGAGGTGGATTAACTAGTGGGCATCCTATGTGATTGGTTAGGGGAGCACATTTGACTTTCTCCAGTTGGTCCTAAGTTGCAAGTGGATATAGAAATTAGAGAAGCTGTCTATTATGAAGTCCTAGCTGTTCGGGGCCAGTTGCTACTGGGGTTATTGTTTGGCTTCCTGGACTGGTTGCTGCAGACAGTGGGTTGGCTCTCCAAACTGGTTGCTTCAGATCGTGGGTCAGAGTTCTATTTTTATATATGGTGTAGCCATTGTCCATTTGTATATTCAGTCTCTGAGGCTTTCATGGCCTTGCACTCAAACAGCTACCTCTGCTGTGGCCTGCTGCTGTGGCCCGATGCAGGAATACCTCCATGGGGTTATGCTTGCCTAATTGAGACCTCCCAAGGTGGGGCTTTCCCATCAAGGAACAACCCAGTAAATCTGATGGTTCCCAGCTGGAAACCTGAGGCCAGCGTTCCATTGGCAACTATTTTTCCAGCTGTGGCTTCTGCGCAAAGGAGGTTTGGTTAGAGGAAGCAGCCTTACCCACACCTGTGGGGAGTTGTTCCTAAGGCTGTTGACACTAACTCTGATTCCATCACTTCCCATCTTTGAGGCCTGAGCAGGCTGACTGCTTCTCCGAGCCTCATGCGAACTGGAGACACTGTTATCACCACAGGGTGAAGGGGAGAGACAATCGAGAGAATGTGTTAAAGAACTTTGGGTGCCTTGGAAGGGTTGAGGCCCAAGTAGATTTCTGACTTACATAAACCAGTGTTCCCAAGCTGCACTGTTCTTCTAATAGGCTTTGGGGCATTCTCACCACTCCTAGACTCTGACCAGGCCCAAGGGGCTATTTGCATCTGCTTAACTTATGTCGGTAGGGACAGGACAGCTGTTCATTTCTAGATTATTCAGCAGCTGAATTTTGTTCCTTTGAAGCAGGAGTTTTGATGCATTTTCAAAAACATTTCTGAGGTTTCTCAGCTACTCCCTGTGCTAGAGATGCTCTCCCCTGCAAAAAGGGAGATACATACAGCTAGTAGGGTTGGAAGGGGTAGGAATGGGGTGAACCGGACAGGCGTTCAGTGGAGCTTATACTCCAGTGAGAGGCAGTCACTAAACACAGAGCCACATAAACAATAATGCAAAACGTGATTTTTTTTTTTTTTAGCACCAGCAAAGAAAATTACTACTCAAAGGGAATAGAATCCAATTTTGATAATTTGGAGGAGATGCCAGATCTAGGTGGGCTTCTGAAGAAGACACCTTTAAACCGAGATCTAAAGGATGCTAGCTCTGCTTTGCCCCCACTTCTCCTTGCCTTGGTTCTTTCAATTTTCAAGTATTTCTGAAGCATCTACTCTATGTCTTCACTATCCTAGGCCATACTATGAGGGTTATGAGAAAAATAACAGTGCTAGGTCACTGTCCCCAGTGTGACAAAACACAAGCCAGGGAAACTCATGAACAATGCAAGGAAATAGATAATGGGGGAGAGTGATTCAAGGAATAAGCATATCTAGAGTTCTGGGAGGGAACAGGTGAAGTCAGCAGGAGTGTTTCCTGACCCTAAAGGATATGAGAGGTTTGTATGGGTAAAGAGGAGCCAGGAGAGTTGGCTCCCTAGGGGAGGACAGAGAGGGTAGGTCACTGTGGGAGTTGGGGAGATAGCAGATGAAGTTGGAAGCCAGCAAGTCTTGGATGTCCAGCTAAGGAGCTGCATTTTGGCCTGTAGGCTAGTGAAGACTCTTGAGTGAGGGAGTAGCACAGTGTTTGAAAAAATGGATGAAAGCGTGGAAGGAAGACTATATCAGCCAGTCCTGACCCACTAGGGTTCACTCGAACTGCTGCTCAGACATGAGGTTCAGTGTTGTTGTTGTCAAACCACCAATCCTTTGGCAGAAGTAACCAGGAAGATGTTATTACATAGTATCAGACCCTTACATAATGTGACTTCAGACTGTTTTCTGTAGAAGAGACACACCTTTAGAGTGTTTTAAAGGAGAAAGAGAGATAAAGGGTGAGGAGCTGGGGAATAAGATTTGCAGGGTTACTACAGACAGTCCCGGAAGGGCTAAAAGCTGGAGTTGAGAACTCCAGAGGGCATGGACTTGAGTATAAAGAGCACTGAATTTAGGTGATGAATTTCAATCTTTGCCCCAGTTCTGATAGTAATGAGCGGTGTGATTTTGAGCAAGCAACTTCTTGGCTCTTTATTTGCAAATGAGGTGGGTAGTCTTAGAGCTTAGTCTGGTCCACAGTAGGTACTCAGTAAATAATTGTTAATTAATTATTTATCTAATTGCTAATCATTAATTAACACTTTCTAAGGATTTCAAATGCTTTGAATCTCTCATCTCAGAATTTTGCCCTGCTCTGGTACTCTGAGTAAGATCCATTACTACATACAAACCTCTCTTAGATTTCCCGTTTTAAAATATAACAGCATTTGCCTCTGGGCTATTCCTGAATTAAGAACAAAAGCAGTTTGGAAGAAAAATGTCTTCATGATTTGAGAAGCTACCAAGAGCCAAGCATAAGCTATTTTTTTCTAAATAGGTATATTTCGTTTCATTGACATAGCATTCCTAAAAAGTTGTGTGAAACATAATAGACAGCTTTTCATAAATAGAATTTCATTTTCAGCATCCTGGGAGAGTCCATTTTTTAAAGGAACTCTTCAAAGAAATCTTTTTAAATATTGGATGTTGGGCCACCTGCAATTTCTAGAGTGGAATGGGAAACCATCTGAGAAAGGTTTGCTTCTTTACTTGCACACATCCAAGTGTTCGTAAGTAGCACAGTTTGTACTCACAGGCATGCACACTCCTGCTGAAACAGTCCCACTCCCGCCCACAATGCCCTCACACTCTTGTCACCATGCATGTGTGCACATGCATGTCCACACCTACACATATAACTCTAACAGGAAGCCTTGTTTACTGCTAAAGGAGCTGCACACGTGGAATAGAGAACCAAGACCTGTTTCTCCATGGAACAGCTGTTACTTATCCATTTAGAGCATAAAATCCAGGCTCAGAGGTCGCTAGGGCCCCAGCTCAACCAGCCAAGAGAGAAGGCCTGGTTTCTAAGTATCTTCATTTGAAAACTTCCCCTCCAATCACTGGTGGAGAACTGGATTCTGTTTTTCATAGATGTCTTTAGTGATTACCCCCAAAGTAAGTCCTGGTGGAAGAGTAGGTTTCCATTCATTCATCCAACAGGTGTTTTTTTTTTTTTTAATTTATTTATTTTAATTACTTTCCAGTATACAGTACATTGGTTAGACATCTATATAGTTTGGAAAATGATTCTCCCCAATTGCTCCCTCCCTCCCCTGACCTCCACCTAGCCTACATATTAATGCTAACTGCATTCCCTATGCCATGCTCCCCATCCCCAGAACCAACTATCAACTACTAAAATTTACTTCTTTAACCCTTCACTCCATTCTCCCAGCCCCCCAAAACTCCCTCTCCTCTGTCCGTCACCAAATTGCCCACTATATTTGCGAGTCTGTTTTTGATTAGTTTGTTCTTTTTATTCCTTAGATTCCACATGTAAGTGAAATCATACAGTGTTTATCTTTCTGTCTGACTTAAATACCTTCTAGGTCCATCAAAGCAATATCTTTTTCCATCCCCTTCCTTTTCATATGTAGGGGTCTTGATTTCTTATCCTTTCAGCCATTCTATCTTTTGGTTGGAGCATTTAATTCTTTTTCGTTTAAGGTACTTATTGATAGGAATGTAGTTGTTAGCATTCTTTATTTCTGTTTTTGATACATGCTTTTTCTTCTTAAAGAAGTCCCTCCAACATTTCCTGTAATACTGGCTTGGTGGTGATAAATTCCTTTAGCTTATTTTTGTCTGGAAAGCTCTTTATCTGTCCTTCAACTCTAAATGATAGCTTTGCTGGATAAATTATTCTTGGTTGTAGATCCTGGATCTTCATCATGTCAAATATTTTGTGCCAAGCCCTCTGTCCTGCATAGTTTCTTTTGAGAAATCAGCTGCCAGTCTTCTGGGTGTTCCCTTGTGAGTAACTGTCTGTTTTTCTCTTGCTGCTTTTAATATTCTTTGTATTTAACCTTGTTCCCTTGTAAGTAACTGTCTGTTTTTCTCTTGCTGCTTTTAATATTCTTTGTATTTAATCTTTGGCATTTTAATTATGATGTGTCTTGGTGTGGACCTCTTTGGATCCCTGGTTTTTGGGATTCTCTGAACTTCCTGAGCGTCCATTTCCTTCACCAGGTTAGGGAAGTTTTCCATCATTATTTCTTCAAACAGCTGTTCAACATTTTGATTTTCTTCAGTTACACCGATCAGATGGATATTTGGACCCTTAATAGTGTCCCATATACTCCTTAAATTATTTTTATAGTCTTGGTCTCTTATCTCTTGCCATTCTGATTGTATGTCCTTGGCTTTCTCATCCTCTAGAGAGGGCATTTGATCCTTTTCTTTATTGACTTTGTTTATTCCTTTGTTTATTCCATTTAATATACTTCTCATCTCAGATGTGTTCTTCATTTCAGACTGGTTCCCTTTTATAATTTCCATTTCCATTTTTATGTTTTTTATCTCCTTGTTGAAGTTCTCACTGAATTTATCTACACTTCCCAAAAGTTCATTGAGCATCTTTATAACCAGTATTTTGAACTCTGTATCTGTTAGATTACTTGACTCCATTATATCTGGATCTCTGTTCTGTTCATATGGTTTCTACTTCTTTGTCTTCCCATTTTTGGCTGCCTTTCCACGTGTTTCTATGTACTAAGCAAAGCTCCTAAGTCTCTCGGTCTTATTAGTGTAGATTTGTGAAGTAGGTGACCAGTGGCACAGTCTTGAGAGAGGTTCAGCTGCAGGCCAAATTTAGTCCAAGCCCTTGGCCCTCCAGGGCCACCTGTTAAGATTCAGCAAGCAATCCACGGATGCTGTGCTTATATAGATGCCTCAAAGGCCACACCAGAAACCGAGGCCAGCTGCCTCCAGTGTGAGTCTAGGTGCTGCTCAGCAAGGAGCACCTGACTCACTGAGGATATACCTGGATATGGCTTGGGTGGGGCTGCGAGTTGGAGGAGGCAGGGTTTCAGGGAATCCTCTGGGCAGAGCGACCTCTGTCATCCAGTTTGATGTCAGGGCTATGGCGGTGCTGTGTCCGGCACACTGGTACGGGGGAGGGCTCAACAGGGAACAATGGATACCGCTGGCACTTCTGTACAGAACGAGTCTTGCCTCGGCCCTCACTCGGACAATGTCTCCTTTAAGTCTCTGGTGCCCCATGCACGCAGTGGAATTGGTAGTAGTGCTCAGAGTGAGCAGGTCCGTAACTGCGAAAATCCGTTCATGGATGCGGCCCCTTTAAGAGGCGTCTGCCACTGCTGGTGCCACTGCTGCTGCAGCAACCTCCATCTCCCTCAGCCACTGGAGACCGGGCAGCCCCGTATCCTTGCTCAGTCCTACCTTCTGCTGTTGTAAGGTAGGTTCTTGTATTTCTCCCTGGATGTATGGCTTGTTCATCTAGACCCCAGGCGATTTTTCCTTGCTGTTGCTCCTTGTTTCTGTCACAACTGTGATTTGGTCACCAGAGGGATGAACAGAGCCTCTATCATCTACGCCATTTTTTTCTTCTCTAACAGTGTTTTCTGAGTGCCTATCAAATGGCAGACACTGTAGCAGGTACTTGGGGTTTGACAGTAGACAAGTTTGCTTCTGTCCCCACAGAGCTCATAGTCTTTGGGGATTGTTAGTCTTCTATTGCTGCCATAACAAAGTTTCCACAAACTTAGAGCTTTAAAGCAATCTACATCTAGTATCTCGCAGCTCTGTAGGTCAGAGGTTCAGGTTGGCTCAACTGGTGTCTCTGCTCAGAGTCTCACAAGGCTAACACAAGGTGTTGGCCAGCTGCGCTCTAATAGGGGGACTGTGGGAAGAATCCATTTCTAAGCTCATTCAGGGTTTTGGCAGAATCCAGTTCCTTGCTGTAGGAGGACTGAGGTCCCTGATTCCTTGCTTGCTGTCAACTTTGGACTGCTCTTTGCTCCTAGAGCCTCTCTCTGGTCCCTGCATGTGGGCCCCTGCCTCTCAGAGCCAGCAATGGCAGATCAAATCCTTCTTGTGCTAGTATTATCTCGGACTTCCCTTTCTGCTGCCTCCCGCCTAAGAACTTCTCTGCTTTAAGGGCTCATATGATTAGATTGGACCACCTGTATAATCCAGGATGCTCTCCCTATTGTAAAGTCTGTAACTTTAATCACATCTGCAAAGTCCCTCTAGCCATGTAACATATTTCATATTCACAGGTTCTGGGGACTAGGGCATGGACATCTTTGTGTAGGGCATTCTGCCTCCTACAGGGATATAGAGAAGTAAACTGACAACTTTAATAACACACTCATATAATTGTTAATAAATAGAAGGTAAAAATCTGTAATGAGATCAAGGAGCGGAGACATCTAGATCTTCTGAGAACTGCTTAGTAAGGCATGTCTGGCTTCCTAAAACAGGTAACATCTAAGTTGAAATGTGAAGAATGGGCTCTGAATCAAAGGGTTAACTCTTCCTGGCTGGACTGTTTTTGCAGAAACTTTAAGAGGGCTGTGCCCTAAGACTACATTCGCATGAATTTCTGATTAGGGGCATCTTCAGCAGGGTCTAGTGTACCAAGCTTGCACACGGGACAGGCAGGAGAAGGTGGGGGTCCTGGTGCTTAGCCCCGAAAAGGTCGGGGCTTTGTAGCGTGTGAAGTTTGGGCGCCAGCATTGAGCTTCTAACCTGCCCTGCACATCTTGGGGCACCTGAGTTTGTGACCCTCTCTCCCTTTGCTTCTGATGCCGCTCCTTTTTTAGGTGCCCTCCTTCCTCATCTTTCCACTTATAGCAGATGTCACTTTTGAAAAGGGGCCTCAACTCAAAACTCTTTAATTCATTCATTCATATGTTCACTTATTAATTACAAAATATCCACCGAGTACCTAACATATGCTAGGTACCTGCTAGGGGGATACAACAGAGAACAAGGTAGAAGGGGCCCCTGTTCATCACCCTCTGGATACAAGTGAAACAGAAGTCTTTCAACTGGTGTCCACGACCTTTCATTCAGGAACCTGGAAACCTCTGCTCAAAACCTGTTGCTATATGCTGCGGAGAGTTCTTCCTCTCAGATAGATGAAAGTGGAAGCTGTAAGAACAGTGATTGAGCACTAACTACTTTGATACTATCATTGATATTCCTATTTTACACATGAGGAAACTGAGGCACAGGGAGGTTTCCCCAACATTACTCAGCTACTAATTCACAAAGCAGGTATTTAAACCAGGCATCTGACTGCCAAATTTGCCTGCTCAAGCACTGCATTAAGGGGATCTACATGCCAGCCAGATACCAGGCATCGTGCTAGGGTTTTGTACAAGTCCTGGCATTAGACACTCCTAATAACTCTCCCAAAGGGCGATGTTTTATTCCCAGTTTAGAAATGCAGAAATATAGGCCCAAGAAAGTTTAATAATTAGCCCAGGGATACACAGTCAGTGAGTGTCAGTGTTGGGATCTGAACTCACATATGTCCAGCTTCAAAGTGATTTCCCTTTAGAAGGGAGAGATGTGGGGAGAGAAGAGGAATGAAGAGTCAGCTGTGGGGAGAAAGGAGCTTGCGAGGGAGGAGGAGTTAGAGGGAGAACAAGCAGATGTTCTCTGGGTGGGGTGACACAGAGCAGAGCTGACACTGGAGGAGTTGTAAAGGAGAGGCCTTGTGGTGGGTGGCAGCAGGTTAATGTGAAGAGAGACGTTTTCTGTGTAAAGCTGTGTTCGGAAGCTGGATTGCAAAGCTCCAACTGAAGAGTGAGCAGTCTATGAGCATGTGGAGTGCCCCGTGTCAGACAGTGGTGCTTTCCTGAGGACATGGAAGAGGGAAGGGGGCCTCTGAGCATTGGGAAACCACAGCCCACTTGCCGACAAAGTGAAGAGAGGCCTGAGCCAGAGCAGAGGAAACTGTGTGAGTGAGTGTGTGTGTGTGTGTGTATGGAGGGTGCAGAGACTGTATCCAGAGCATGAGAGGTCTGTTCTCAAGAAAGCAAGAAAGGTGGGTAAATCTATGGAGAGATTCTTGGGCAACAGAGTGATTTGTAAAATGAGGATACCCATCTTTTGTCCTTCATACATCCCCCATTGCAATGAGACTATATTCATTTCCTAGGGCTGACAGAACAAATTACTACAAACTGGGGTTGCTTAAATCAGCAGAAATTTACTACTTATAATTCTAGAGACCAAAAGTCAGAAATCCAGATGTTGCAGGGTTGGTTCCTCTGGAGGCTTGGAGGGAGAATCTGTTCCAGGCCTCTCTCCTCGCTTCTGGTGGGTGCCGGCAATCGTGGTGTTCCTTGGCTTGTGGATGCATCACTCCAACCTCTACCTCCATCTTCACATGGTATTCTCCTCTGTATGTGTGCCCATGCCCAAATTTCCCTCTTATAAGAACACCAGTCATTGGATTAAGGCCTGCCATAATCCAGTATGACCTCATTTTAGCTTGACTACATCTGCAAAGGTTTTATTTCCGAATAAAGTCAAATTTACAGGTACTGGGAGTTAGGATTTGAACGTATATTTTTTTGGGGCAGGGGAGGGAGTGTACAATTCAACTCAGAACAAGGCACAAAGGAGATACTGTGTGGGAAGTTGCCCTGAAGGATATAAAATGCTACAGAAATTCAAGGTTATACGAAGGTCACTGGTTAAAGGAATCCTGAAGTTGAATATATTTATAAAGTAAACTATTTCCCCCAGACTTTATGTTTTGCATACCCTCCCCTCGCCCCCCCGTTTCTAATAAAGGGTTTGTTGAAAGTAGTGTCTATAACTGCACAGCCCCGGAAGAAAGTGCTCTTACCAAATGGACTTCCTCACCACTTACTTCCCAGGAAGGCTTCCAGGGATGAAACACACATGCTCCCCACCTTCCTTTTAGGGGTTACTGGAAGATGGTGGCTCCCTCCTGCCCCCTCCCATCTTAGGCACCCTTTGGATAGGGACTTCCTGTTGGTTCTAACCATAAACCAAATTCGTCTCAACTTCTTCTCACCTCCCAATCCCCTTTCACCTTCCTCCCAATCTCCTTTCACCTTCCTCCCAACTCCTAGATTTCTAGTTAATTCAGCTAAGAACAGAGGTCCAGGTGTGTCCTGAAGGGTGGATGCCTTTGTGAATGATTTAGGCTCCGCAGTTGCTGTAAGGAAAGTGGTGGCCAGAAGGGGGAACCATCTCTCAGGGGCACAAGGAGAGGAATCAGCTAGGGAGTTTGTCTGGACTCCTGGCACTATGCAATAGCTAGTCTTCCCCTGTCCTAGAACCTTGCTCGCCATAGAAGTCCAAGTTTTCTGAGCAGGGAGGCTTCTTAACCGCCATTTTGGAGTTCATTTTGGGACATGGAGGCCTTCAAGAGTTTGATCAAAGCTATGGACCTCCATCCTAGAAAAATACATAAATGTTCACAAAAAAGTTCAGGTAATTTCAAAAGTTTCATTGACAGCCTCGGGTTTATTTATGAACCTCAGACTAATAACCCCTGATGGAATACACTCTCTCCACCCTGTTTTCCTGAGGAGAAAACAGAAATCAGCCAGGATAATCGATTTGCTCCCATGTTGTACATCTATTAAAGGGAACCCCCAAACTGAAGTGTAAATTCTGGAACTCTTGTTCTAACAACTATATAGAGTTTGTTTTCATTAAACAAAAGTGACTCCCCTTTAAAGAAGCAGAATCTGAAACAAGTTGTTTTTTGGGGGAAGGAGAGTAAGAAATGGTGGTGGGGGGAGGGGATAACAGTGTTAGTAGGAAAAGCACCTGTAGCCCCAGTGTTTTTGGAAATGAGATTCTCCCATTCCAACACAGACATTTTCTGGTATCTCACTCTGTACTAGTGCAGTGGGGTTACTGAGAGCAATCAGTTGGGATTCCAGCATTTAACACGGTACCTGCAGGAGTAAGGTAAGTAGTATGCGTTCACAAAGGGCTGTGATTGGAAGGCAGACCTTCTTGGACTTGGAGCAGGACCATAGATCCTTACCGAAGGAGTCTGAGAAGCAAAGTTTCTGAAGGCCATTGATTTGCTTCCTTCTGAGACTAACTAGAATCTCGGGGTGACATCTAGCCCGGAGAGCACCCCTATTGCCCAAAAGATCAATGATCCACAGTAGATCCCTACTACCTCTTCCTCGTCCAGGAACACGTCCCCTCCTCTTCCCAACAGCCAAACCCCTTTAGTCTCTGGGGACCAACTCATCTCAAATAGAGGTGAGGAGAATGATCCTGATTAACGAAAATTCAGATTATATTGGAGAAGGGAAATCACAGATTCAGGGGAGGTCTTAATTTGGAGATGTCCAAGTTTAGGGGCGTTCCCTCCCCCTTAGTTGTCTCCAGACTTTATTTTGGAGTTCTCAAATTAGGAGACCCTGGATTTGGGAGAGGGTTTTGTTTTTTGCGGGGGAGGGGTTCTCCAATAGCTTGAAGTGCTGGCCATGTTCCTGGCCGTAGGAGCTAGGGTTCAGGCGGCTTCCCGCAGACACCGAAGTCCGCGTCCCTCACCTGCGACTGCGCCTGGGCCTCGAGGGCTGGGAGAGCGAGGGAGCGCGGCGCCCCCGTCTCCCCACCCCACGGTCGGCCGGGGAGGCGGGACCCCCTCCCTTCGCCCATCCCCTCGGGGCTGGCCGTCCGGACGCTCGAAGGGACGACCGGAGGGAGGGGGGAGGGCGCAGGACCGGGCCCGCGGCGGTGGGGCCAGGGCCGTGGCGGAGCGGGCGGCGGCCACGCGGCCGCTTGAGCCAGACCGGGGCGCACGGGCCGGGACTGAGCCGTCGGGGGCCTGGCGAATGCGGCTCGGGCAACTGTCCCCTCGGAGTTGGGATCTGGTCCGAGGGGCGGCGCGGGGGCCGAAGTGTCAGGGAGAGTGTTTTCAAGGGGCCTGGAGGGAACGGCGGGCGGAGGGGGAGGAGAGCATGCCCGGCTGGAGCCCGGCCTCGGGGCGCGCCCCGGCCGCCGTCCCCACCTCCGCCTCCTCCTTCTCCTCCTCCGTCTCCTCCTCCTCCAGTCCCGCCGCCGCCGCAGCCAACATGGCTGCGCTCCTGAGCCCAGGAGGCGGCCGCTGCTGAGCGCCGCCCGCCGCCCGGGCCCCCAGCCCGCCCAGGCCCCCGGCCCATGGCCCCCGCCGCCTCCCGGCTCGCGGCGCGCTAGGGCTGCAGCCGGGCGCTCGCCGCCCCCAGGCGCCGCGGGGCCGCTCGGGATCCCGGGAGCCGTCCGGCGGGGCGGGGCGGCCCGCCACCATGGAGCCCCAGCGCCGGGAGCTGCTCGCCCAGTGTCAGCAGAGCCTGGCCCAGGCCATGACGGAGGTGGAGGCCGTGCTCGGGTTGCTCGAGGCCGCGGGAGCGCTGAGCCCTGGCGAGCGGCGGCAGCTTGACGAGGAGGCGGGAGGCACCAAGGCGGAGCTGCTGCTCAAGCTGCTCCTGGCGAAGGAGCGGGACCACTTCCAGGACCTGCGGGCGGCGCTGGAGAAGACACAGCCTCACCTGCTGCCCATTCTCTACCTGAACGGCGTAGTCGGGCCGCCGCAGCCCGCCGAGGGCGCGGGTGAGTGTCGGACCCTCGCCCCGGCCTCTCGGACCTGCCTTCCACTTCTCTCTCCTGCTCTGCGAGGGGGAACTCGGGAGGGCCACTCCTCTACCTGGCGCTGGCCGCGGGGACAGCTTGCTTTCTTTTAGCTCGCCTGGGGAGGGGGCAATGCGCGGACCCCTGCTTCACACCTCCTCCTCCGGCCCCGCCGTCGCGGTGAACAATGCCGGGCACTGCAGGCCTTGACTCTCCCAGGTGCCACTGCAGCTGGGTCCTCCTGAGACCACCAGGTCCAACCAGGTCCAGCACCTGGGCGACATCAGGAGGATGACCGCCCGTCCCTTTTCCAAGGCTCTTTACCATACACCAGCCCTTTGAGAGCCCCTGATAACCTTTAATCAGTGGTACAGTCTAGAAGAATGGAACCTGGGCCAGGACCGGTACTCCTGAATTTTTGACCCTGCCACCTGGTTTCAGGACCACTGATGTCTTTTCACTTTCTGGTTCTCTTAGCTTCTACTGCCCATAGCTCAGTCTGTTTGCTCGCCCAGACTTGTGGTTGATTATGCACAATGCCTGCTAGGTTTCTTTGGAAACTGGGCCCGGAAAAGTTGGGGAAGTTGCATTGCACCATGGGAAAATCCTAGTAGTGGTTGCTGGGGCTCAGATCCCTCCCTGACCGTGCTGAGCTGTATGAGGAGGGAAGGCTGGTGGCTGGTTCCCTTGCGTGATGGGTGATGAATTTGTGAGTTTTTGTGCGTGGGGGTTAATTTTGGGAGTTTGTGACAAGTGTTGGGCTTGGACTGGCTCGGTTGGTGAGGGTGGAAAGCCAGCCTTTTAGACAAGGAAGCTCAAGGAAGAAGGCATAGCACTGAAGAAGAAAGAGAACCAGCATTTATTAGGCATCTACTGTTGTGGCAGGCACTCTGGGTTATCACATTTAATTATTACTATGCTGCGAGCCATTACTCTTTGCCAGAGAGGAAACTTGGGCTTTGAGTAGTTAAAATGCTCAAAGTATTGGGCACCAGGAGTTTTCAATTATGACCCACTGTTTTATTTAACACATTCAGAGCCAGGAGGCTGCAAGTGCCATCGTTTCTATGTCTTGCTTTTATTTTAAGAGTGAACTGAGCGGGTTGACAAACTGCCTTTAGCAACTTGTACACTGGAGGCTGATGAGACCCATTTATATGGCTGTTAAAAGCCTCACTTATTAAGGGAATGATTTTATAAGCTGTTGCTGGTAACAGCTCCTATGTATATTGGCCGACTCAACCTCACTTTTTATAGTGAAGGAAAATGACATACAGAGAATAAACTGCTGGCCACACAGCACATTATTTTATTGGTGGCCCTTTTGTCTCCATTTTGGGTTTCTGACTCCTAGCATTTACACCCCTCAAACCTGCATTCTGTCCCACCAATTATATCATCTCTGAGTTGCTGAGAAAAACCAGTCCTCTCCTGGAATGGTGGTTTTGAAGATACAAAGAAGGACTCTCAGATGTCGCCATGAGGATAAGAACAGAGGGAAATCTCATTGGAGTAATCTTTTTTCTTTTTAATTGTTTTTACCTTTTTGTCTATCCATTTTTCTATCTTTGAAAGATGAAGTTTATCAAAGAAACACAGAAGTTAGATTGCAGACTCAGGTTTTTGTTGGGATGTGTTTGAATCAGCGTTAGCTAGCTTTAATCTCTGAAACAGATGGATGAATTGTCATTAATTGGTCCTCCCCTTTTCCATGCTTGGTGGAGAAGATGGGGCCTCACAAGGCTGAAGTTCTAGGAGCTGGTCCCAAGCCCTGGGGAAGGGATAGAATAGAGTTTGGATATTATCCCCAAGGGCAGTGATTTCAGTCCCCTATTTTACCACAATGTAGAAGTCTGTAGCCTTGCAGAAGGTCATGAAATGCTCAGAAAAATAATTTTCAAGGGGAAGTTAAATTTATTTTAGCTAATATTTTAGAAAAAAATTAGGGTAGCATTTGGTATGGCAAGATGCCATCTAGAGCCTCTGGGGGAAAGAGGCGACGTGGTGTGCAAGTAAACAATAGAGCGTTGGGATCTTTGTAAAGGACGATTTACTGTTTAGTGGTTTTTCAACTTTTTTTTTTTTTTTTTTAGCCAGGGAGCCCTTCTTATGGCGCAAAGCTTAGTGCATAAAAGAGCTGCTCTGGTTGAAGGGATGGAAGCACCCCTCTCACCTCCGAGGAGCCAAAGTCAGGGAAACCCAGTACTGTGCCCTGCCTCCTTGCTCTCCCCAGCAGTTTCCACTCTGCACAGGTCCACAGCTCTGCTTCTAAGTAGGCCTTAGTGCAAGGTCCTTGTGGGATCCTGAAAAAGGAGCCAGCTGGCTTCTTAAGGTTTTATAGCATCAAGAGGAGGCCCCTTTGTTACCATCTCTACATTGGAGGTGCCACCGTTACCCAGTTATGGGCTTCCTGGGTGGATCTCACACATGTTTTGGTCCAAAGTGCCTATCCCTTGCCTGGCACTTGTGTGCTGTGGGAGTTTGCTGTGCTGCAGGCAAACGATGTCTGGCAGCCCCCCTACATGGGGCCTGGAATTGGGAGGAAGCTCGCCTAGGTGGAACCCAGGTGAGCATACTAAAGTCATCTGTTCTGCTCATGCTCAGAGCCCCAGACATTTATAACCCACCATGTTTAGGCCTGGGGTATGAAGGTGACTAAGAAAAATACAGTGTTTTTTAAATTTTTTTTGGGGGGGGGGCTCCCATACCAGGATTGATAGTACCTTGCTGTTCAGCATTTTTTATCTTACTGCATGCTTTAATATCTCACTTAATTCTATGGCAGCACCAGTGAAATGAGTGGTGTCTTTCCTGTGTTATGCTGGGTTCTGTGTTCTCCTACGTGAGGTGTGAGAAAAGGCCAGAAATAGCAAGGCAGAAGGGAGCCAGAGTCGAGGTGAAGCGCAAGTGCTCCTGATTTCCGTGTTGGGAGTGCTTCTTCCTGTTACCTGATTATGCCCTCCCACTACAATTTCAGGCCATTTCCTGCATTGGGGAACTCTGTGGAATTATGTAGCCTTTCATTGTCCATATGCATGGATCTGTAAGGAAGAAGTGATCACTTCTGCCCCTGCTGGTGGTATTGATAGGAGAGAAACTTATTTTCCTCTGCGGGGCTCAGGTCTCTAGGGTTTTTTCCCTACAGTTGTACCAGAATCTTGTTTGTTCACTTGGAACATACGTAGTCCTTTGTTTTTACTTTTTGGTTCTCTGACTAGTTACTAACATCTGGGTTTTCTCACTTGAAGATCCTCGACTGCCTGCACCTGGAGTGAGGGCCCCTTCCTGGCCGTGAGCCTCAGTGACTTCGTCTGTGAGTTGGGGCAAAGGGTGCTACACTGCCTGCCTCAGCCACTGGGAGGGCAGAATGCTGTCGGGGAGAACTGAAGTGCCCAGTCCTGTGCTCGATCCAGGAGGGACCAGGGTGCAGACAGAGACAGGGGTGCATAGGATATAATTCCCGCCTGCAGCTTGCTGCCTAATTGGGGAAATGGACACTCAGGAGAGTGACATTATGAGACAGATCAATTGAGCGATATAAATACAAGCAGGTTTTTTCTTCCTTTTAAAACTCTGTATACAACATGCTTTCCCCAGATACTGTCATCCACCCCTGGGAGCTCTAATTACCATCTAAATGTGGAAGGGCTCCCCAAACCATTTCACCCCAGGCTTCTCTTGTGGGGCAGAAGTGGCAGAGCTTGGCTATTGCCTGCTGGCCTTCTCTACTGTGTTCTCAGGGCTGAATGTTTCCTTCTCGTCCCCTCTGATCCTCCTCTTTAGTTTCCTATCAAGCTGGTTGACTTAGCTTCACCAGAGTTAAGAGAATGGAGATAGCAGCATCTGCTGGAGAAGTTGAGGGAGGCTTTGTGGAGGGACTGGGGTTTGAGCTCGGCGTTGAAGGGGCACTTTGAACATGCAGAGGGAAAGGAAGAGGACTTTCTGGGCTGTAGACACAAGAGCAGAGGCCTACCCATCAGAAGAGCTATGTGTTTTGAGACTGCAGAAATTAGATTAGCCTGAATTGAACAGGGGATTGACTTTGGCTCTGGGTGGATGGGGATGCGAAGGGAATCTGGAGGACCTTGATGGCTAGGCTGAGTGAGGGGTTTGGACGTCTCTTGGAATTTAGGCATTGTACACCTGTCAGAAGTTAAAGCTGGAGGAATTTATTTTTAATGGAATAACCCTGCCAGGCTTTTCCAGCAGGACTAGTGCAGTTGGCTGCTGGTTATCAGGTGTGGATTATTTATTCATTAGAGGTTACCTGGGCCTTTTGTTCTCTCTCTACTTCTGGTACCGGCCACCTTTTCTTCATCCACTCTACCTTAGAGGGTCATCAGAGACAGTGACAAGTAAAAACTCCAACCATTGTAGTATTTTTTTGTTTTTTTAAAATTGTGTTATTTGAGAGGAAGTGGTAGAGGAACTTGAGCATAATAGTTGAGAAGAGTTTTCTAAGAGAAATGCAGATTTTATTTATTTCTCTATGTATTAGTTCAGGGCGCCTTATTGCATGTGACAGAAACTTAGTCTGCATTAGAGGCAGAAAAGAGAAATTTGTTACATAATATTCCAAAACCTTGGGACGTGTTGGGGCAACTGGCCTTTGGATAATTGATCCTGAATGCTGCAGTCTTTTCTCCTGGGTCTGGAATATATGGCTTCCATCTTCACAGCTCCTGACCAGAGAATATAGTGAGCTCTATCCAGTTCGCCCTGGCAGGAAACATCACATAGATTCTGATTGGCCTGACTAGGATCATGTGTCCATGTGAGGCCCAGTCACTGTGGCCAGGGCTAGAATACTAAGATTGGCCCAGCAATGCACCCAACCAGTAGGGCTGCGATTGGCATCTCCTACCAGTACTATATGATTCTTTAGAGCGGAGAGAAGCAATTCTCCAAAGGAAGAAGAGAAGGAACGTTGTTGTGCAGGTAAAACAGCAGGTGAACGTCAGGGACATGTGGTTTCATCTTTGTGCGATGAGGCAGTTAACAGACAAGGTCTCTGCTAGAATGGGGTGGTGGGGAGAGGTGGGCAGACTTCACCAGATTTTAGACATCGAGCAAGGCAGTTAACCTTTCTGAACATATCTCCTACTCTACAAAATAAAACAGTAACTACTTCATTATGCTATTTGATAATTAGTGTAAGAAAAAAGGAGCATATGTTAGGGTGATGAGCAGTGCAGCATGGAACCAGCCTTAGAACCAGAAACCTGGGATATTTCTGAGGGTTATATGAGAGTTCCTTGTAAACTATGCTGAACAGATGTCAGGATTGCTTTTACTATGGCTGTGGATCACCAAGAGTAGAATGTAACCTTCATGAGCCAAATTGGCTGTTCTGTTTCTAATGCCTAGAGTAGAGCTGGTCCCAAGATAGGCATTCAGTAAATTTCTACTGAGTGGAAAACTAGTCAGCTGTGTACAGAATGAGTGATGTGACCCTGTGTGAGTCCCAATCCTCTTAAGAAATACATGCAAATTTCCTAAGTGGTAACTTCGCAGTGACAGAAGGCTGTGGGAGTGCAAGAAGGCTAGAGTGAGTCCCAGATGCACACATGGATGTCACCGCCCACAGTATGTCTGTGATGGAAGCAGGTGGTGTGACATTGGTGTCTGAAGTTCTGAAGGTCACCCATCAGGTACTGGCTTTGTGGGGCTGGCTGCCAGGAGCCATATGGAGCTCCCACATTGCCTTTTGCAGGATTGGAGAGCCCTTCCCTTCTGCACTTAGAATTTGAACGTCAGCTTGGTGTCCTCAAAAGAGTCTTGGATGGGGATCTGCTCCTCACTGTGCAACATCTTGACATTGGATGAGCATCTTTACCTGGGGCTTAGTTTTTTTCTCCAGTACAACAGTAAAACTAGAAGTTTAGCAGTGACCGAGAACTTGCTCAGTCCTAGGGGATTCTCAGCACTTTCAAGGTGGCTTTAGGTCCAAGGAGGTTTGGTGATAGGGTTGGACTAGATTTTTGAGGCTTCTTTGAGCTATGTATCATGTTTACTGTTTTCTCATTGAGTGTTAGGGTTGAGTGATTTTTGATTTTCTGGCTTTCTATTTCCTGAAAAACTAAGCAGCAGAGGAGAAATCTTTTGTCTTAGTTTTTTTATTCTACCTCATTTCAACCACCTGTATATTCTGCAGGCCAATGCGAGGGTGTTCTTTAGTAATTTCCTGTAACCATGGGAAGATGTGAGCCACAGAAATAGTGGATATAGAGCAAGAGGGCTGAGCAGCCTATCAGTCTATGCAATAGGGATACTAAACATGTTTAGCAGAGAAGAATTTTAAGTGGGATTGAATTGGGAGATATTGCATCTTTTTTCACCTTTTACCTGGGGCAGATTGCGTATCTCTGAATTATGTATCTGTATTGATCTTTTTGAGACAGAGCTCCATGAAAGTGCTGAAGAAACCTTTTAAACTAAACAGATGTTTGGCATGTTCAATGAGCCATCCACCTCTAAACCCTTGGTGGATAATTGCGAGGTGACTGTTAACCTTGATGTTCATTTCACACTAAGGCTCATAACACATTTGCTTTGAGGGGTTTTTTTTTTTGTGGTAAAATATCCATAGCATAATATTTACTATTTGAACCATTTATTTAAATTGCGGCAAAATATATATAACATGAAATTATTTTAATAATTTTTAAGTATACAGTTAAGTGGTATTAAATACATTAGCATTGCTGCGTAACCATCACCACCATCCATCTCCAGAACTCTTTCATCTTTCAAAACTAAAACTCTATACACATTAAAGAACAACTCCTCATGCCTCCCTTCCTCCAACCCCTGGCAACCACTCTTCTATTTTCTCTTTCTACGAATTTGACTAGATACTTCATGTGAGTGGAATCATACATCATTTGTCTTTTTGTGACTGACATTTCACTTAGCACAGTGTCCT
Organism: Pteropus medius; assembly: GCF_902729225.1. Classification (NCBI taxonomy): domain Eukaryota; kingdom Metazoa; phylum Chordata; class Mammalia; order Chiroptera; family Pteropodidae; genus Pteropus; species Pteropus medius. Next base: position 50,538,667 of record NW_024344378.1, on the reverse strand, counting down.
TAAGGTTCATTCAAATTGTAGCATGTGACAGGATTTCCTTCCTTTTTAAGGCTGAATAATATTTCATTAGGCATATATACCACATTTTGCTTATCCATTCATCCATCAATGGATGCTTGGGTTCTTTCCACCTCTTAGCTATTGTGAGTAATGCTGCTATGAACATTAGTATACAAATATCTCTGCTTTCAGTTTTTTTAGGTATATGTCCACAAATATTCCTGCTCTCAGTTCTTTTGGGGATATGTCTAGCAGTGGAATTATGGGTCATGAGGCAATTTAATATTTAAGTTTTTGAGGAACCTCCATACTGTTTCTTTTGAGCTTTAGTTAAGGAAATCCGTACTGTCCACAGCACCTTGACCTGGGGATGAGTGGCCTGGCTGGATTTTCTTTCCTTTTTCTTCTAAAAATTGTGTATTCCCTCTTCCTGCCCTCCCCACCTATTTTGGAAAGTCTCAGGACAGTTCCTTTGGACTTTAAAGGAAGATTTAGTTTCAGTAGTCATCTGTAACGCTTTTGAAAAGGCCAGAAGTTACTAACCATAGAATGCTAGCAGCATTCATATCTGGCAGCCAAGGGATGTTCACACATTTCCTTTGTGTTTCCAGTTCTTATATCTCCATCCCCAAAGGCCTTGAAGTATGTTAGTTATTTCTGCTTTTTTGGCACTTCCTCCTTATCCCATGCTGGTTTGGTTTGGTTTTTCAGTCTTGAATCCAGGGTAACTGGCTATCAAGATTTTCTTTCAAAAGGCTTAGATCAGCATTTCCCGAGGAAACATCTAAACACTGGTCTGGTGGGCTGTCAGTGGTGTTATTGATAAAAGGGTTCTGTGGTCAAATGCATTTGACCAGTGCTGGTTTGAGCGGGTCACACGGGCTCTTCTACTGGGAGCCTCTTGAGAGCACTAGTAAGCCAGTGTGCTTTGGGACTTTACTGGCGTGGATTCACTATGCAGCGTTTCCTGAACTGATTTGACCACAAAATCTTTTTTCATTGAGCATTTTGCGACATTAGTGTTTTGAGAAATGCACTTTTGGGAAACTTCAGCATTGGGGCTCGGAAATGCAACATCAGCATATACTGTTTTTTGAATTTTCCCTCAGCTTTCTTCACTTGAGGAACCCACACCTAAAACTTTCCCATTCTTTGAGACTTCGATTCCAGCTAAAGTGGGCACATGTGATCCTGGGGCCAGTAGTTTTTTGGGATGTGTTGATGATTTAAATGTACAGTAGATTTTGGGGCCAGTAGATTTTTTGGTTGTATGATCTTGCATAAGGTGTGTGACCTCCCTGGGCCTCAAGTTTCCCCTGTCTGGCTTGGCAGGAATGAAGTCTGCTTTCATGATGGTTCTTTGAGATAGTTAAACCTCTTGTGGTCTTCTCTAGGCCTGGAGTTTGGTCCATAGGCAGGGTTTCCAGGGGCCCCTAGGAAAGAGTCACCTGTCCTGGTAGTTTGGTGACTGTAGGGTCTGGGATTGGTTAACTGTTGGACAAGTCTTTCCTGAGCCTCAGGGAGGTGCTGGGCTGGGAAGCAGGAAGATGGTCTCTGCCCTGAGAGTGTTGTTATTTCTTAGAAGATGAGTGACACAGATCATTGGTGGGATTGGAGCAAGGGAGTGAGGCCACAAGACTAGAGACAGCTGAGTGTCATGAACCCGGTCTTGGGGACCTCCAAAGACAAGCATTTAATTCTTGACTCTTTCATCTTAAGGTGTGTGACTTCAGCAAGTTGCTTCACTCTCTCTGGGCTCTCTCTTTCCTTATCTGTAAAAGGGCTAATAGTATTCTCTTAGGGCTTTGGTGAGGATTAAGGTGATCAATGTGAGGTGAGGGCAGGCTGCTGCTGCCACCACCACTGCTGTTGGGGGTGGCCTGCCCTTGAGTGGAGAGCTCCCTCAATCCCTGTCTGTCCTTGGAATCAGGAGGTGTCACGGGCACAGGCCATGCTTGGAGTTAGATGCCCACGGGAGAGTTTAGAGTATGTATGGACCAGGAGGTCTCACACTCTTGGGGCTGCTCAGAACACACTTTTACCATGCTTTGGTTCTGGAGGCCATTGCCATGAATTCAGCTCTAAAAGGACCTTGGGACCTTGATAATTTTGAAGGCAAGGAGACTTAGAGGCTCAAGTCTCTTCAGAAGGACATCGGCAGATGATGAGAGTCACTTCTCTTTGATACCAGAAAGTGGAACATGGGCTGACTGGTGGAAGATACTGGAAGGTAGAATTGAGCTGAACTTAAGCAAAGACCTTTCTTTCTTCCTTCCTTCTTTCCTTAGTATAAAATTTTCAAATATTTGCAGAGAAGGAGAGGATAGTATAACATACTCAGCTCTTCCAACAATTTTCTTTTCTGTAGTATTTTAAAACAAATCCCAGACAGCATATCACGTTCCCCCATAAATACGTAAGGAAGTGTCTCTAACAGATAAGGCCTTAAAGAAAGGTGGCTAGGAGACCATTTTTACAACCAACAGTATTAATAGTAACTTCTTAATGTCATCTCATACCCAGTCGATACTCAGTTTTGCTTGTTTTAGAAATGTCTTTTTGTAGATGGTTTGTTCAAATCAGGATTTTAATAAGGTCCACATGTTGCATGTAGTTGATGTTGCCCTCTGAGCCTCTTTTTATCCCTAATGGCCCCCCTTCCCTGGGTCTTTGGTTTAAGGAAAAACTTGTTTTAGTGGCCGTGCCATCCAGCTATGGAGTGGACTGACTGTCTTAGGTGGTGACCTTCCTTTCCTGACAGTTCACATAGACACTGGGTGAGCACAGGGTGATTACTCAGAGAATGGGCTGTGGAGCCTGACTGTAAGCCCCTTCAGCCTCAGGTTTTTTTAATAGTATTGTTGCAAACAATTAAATGACACGTGAAGTATAAATATCCTTTATGATTTAATTTTTTTTTTTTTTTGCAATGAGACCCTTTTCATTAACTGGAATTTTACAGGAAAGCTAGATGTGTAAAATAGACAAAGAGGTGCTGTACTGATCTGGTGTGGAGGCCTGGGTCTTGTCCCTTTTCCCTGCAGCCTCCCTGAGGCACCTCCACAGGGTTTCCCAGGGTTCTCCAGGGTTCCACAGAACATAGTTTTAAAACCACTGGCTTGAATGTTTTTGTTTTACAATGCTTGCCATGCCGAGAGAGAGAAGAGCTTCCTCAAAAACCTTACCTTCCTTTGCCTGAGCTGAGCTGCATTAGTGAGTCACAGGTGGACACAGAGGCTGCCATTGATAGCAGCTGTTTCTATGAGATACTCTTGTCTTTGTCTGCTTCCTCTGTTTACTTTTGCAGGTTTCCTTTCAAGATGAACCATGCTCTCAAAAATGACAAATGACCACAATGTGGCTAAAAAAAAAAAAAAAAAATACAACATACTCTCCACTTCCCAAGACAGTGATATGGGAAGGAACAGAGTAAAACCCCATCACATTGTCCATTGCAGTAGAAAGTGGTTACTTTTTTGGAAAAATTATTGTTTTTTACAAATATGGTCACTAGCTGGCCCTATACCTACATTGCATAAGAGAACTATGACACTGATATATAAATAAGCCCCTGCCAACATGCATCTTGCAGGTGGGGTTGGTAGAGCTGTTCGTGTGGGAAGCAACGCCGTCAGAGATAATCACCTGCGGCTCAGTGCTGCTGCCTTGTCGGCTGTCTCAAGCCAAGGTGTGTTTTCTCTGCCCACAGTGTTTTTCCAGGTGTGGCATGTCTCTTCAGGAGGCTCTCAGGCCTCTTTTTGTGTCAGCCTCAGATTACTTGTCTGAATGGTACACGTCTGACTCCTTAAGCTGGCCTGGGACCCCAAACAAACCTCATACATCATTTGACCATTGCGAATCTGCTGTCCAAAAGTAGTGAATCTATCTTACCAATAGTGAGTGATGTGATAACAAAAGAAATGAGAAGAAACTGGATTTTTATGTTTTGATGTAAGAAGCCATACTTTAAAAAAATTTACTGACCTTTTCAATACTCATGAAAACCTCTGTTCTTCTTACTTAGAGTAACCTTTTTTTCTTCTCATCTGGCTAGAACTTTCATTTCCTGTTTATGTTTCTTAAGCAGCTTAAGATTGTTGAATATCACGGCTGGAAAGGATCTTAGAGACCATTTTGCCCAAACTGCCTATTTTACAAATGAGAAACAGCAGTTCAGAGACACAAAGGGACTCCACTGGGGTCTCATAGCTTGCCACTGGCAGAGCTGGATACAGGATCCGGGTTTCTTCCCAAGCTGAGGCTCCTTGCATGGCATCACTACCGGCCCCAGGCTGGGCGGGGAGTCTCTGGAGCCTTGGCTGGTTTTTCCTGATCTGGGCCTGGCTTTGCAGGCACCAGCCTTTCCAGTGAGGGTGAGCAAGTAGCAAGGCATTGCAGTTCATGGAGTTGTGCTATAGCTTTTCATTCCTGACCGTTGAAAAAACTCTTTTCTTAGTCCATATAATTGGTATTTACATTCTACAGATTGGCAAATTAGGCCAAGAGATGTTCGTCACCTTGCTCAGGGCTGCCAGCTGCTGAGAGACTGGGCAAGTTTTAGAGTCCTTGTCAGTTTCCTTATAAAGACTGCATTTGTTCTGTGCTCCAGGCCAGGTTGCGAATGTCGCCATTGAGATGTCTATGTCCTGAGCCTTGGACACCCTACCCCTTCTCGTCACAGCATTCATTCATTCAGCAGATGTGTTCTGAGAACCTGTCATACGAGGGAAACTTTGGATACAGACGTAGGATGTGACATCCGAATTTAGTGCTGAGTCAGATAATGGGTCTCATGTTGGCAGGAGTTACCTCCTTGCTTCATTCTTTTTGTGACACAGCAAAAAAACTTCCAGGGCTGCCTGCCGTGGCTTCTTATTGCTTAGTCACAGGACAGAGTTCAAGCAGGAAAATGACGCCATTGAGCCTCTTGTCCCAGAGCAAAAAGCCTTAAATAAAGATAAGAGGATAAAGGCCCCAGGACACTGAATTGGGGCCCACTCCCATAGCCAGCCTTAGTGGGAACTGGATTCAGGAAGAAGCAAGAAAGTAAACAGTACCCAAATGTGCTGATTCTGGGTCCTTTTCCTGACCAGGGAGAGGGAGGAGCTAAACCCAAAGCAGCTTAGATAGGGGCTCTGTGTGAGAATATGTATGCCTGTCTATTCTAATCATTTCTGATAGGAAATGGCAGACCACCTTATAAATCCTGTCATATTTTCTTTCCCATTTTGTGATCTCAGGGAGAGGGAACAAAATAGTATCCAGCTGTCCTTGCTTTCTTTGGGAATTTGTGGAATTTCATGTAAGCTTGTTCTGCCTTCCACCTCCCTCATATTAAGGTTTGTCGTGAAAACTCAGAACTGGTCACAGTTGCTTCTTGCACGCAGTCATACAGCCTTTAGGGTGGAGCCCAGACAGATTCGGACCCAGGTTTTAGCTGTCCACCCATCCATCCTTTATCCAGCATATACCTGTTCAGTGGCTCTGCTAAATGTTGAGTATGTAGAGATGAGAAAGACATTAGTATACCCTCTGACCAACACCATAGACTCATACCAAATCACCCTGACTTTGATTTGTTCTTTTAGCTGGAACATGTATCCTGTTGTTCATCAAAGCTTTTCAGTTTTGGTTGCTCTATGTATTCTTTCTATTCTGCCAGAAAGTAATCAGCGTAGCTTTTTGAATTCCTCCTCCTTACCTTCCATTTTGTGGTTTATAGCAAATGGCAAATGTTTTTGTTTGAAGAAATCTGTAAGATTCTCAGAAAGGTGAAAAGAAAATGGTTCTTGCCCCCCAGGAGTTTGTTATCTCATTGAAAAGCCCAAACCTGAAGGATCAGGTATCTAGCAGTATAGATCACATAGAGCAGATGAGGTCGCCCAAAGGAGAGTGTCCAGTGAGCTGGGTGCAGGCACACACCTGGCAGGCCAGATGGGTCCTGGAGAGGGGCAAGGAGGAAGGCAGCCCTGGCAAAGGTAGTGCACAGAGCAGGGGAGGAGACTTGGAGAGAATCTAGTCTCTGAAGAGTGTGTCTTTATGGGATTCTGGGCTTCTGCTTAGGGCAAGCATTCAGCAGGCACTGGGAAAATGAGGCCAGGCTAACCAGTCCCTGGAAGGCACAGGGCAGGCCTGGCTGCTTCCTCCAGTGATTCTCCCTGTGATTGAGTCTCTGTGAGGCTGCTTGAGCCTGGGGCTGGAGAGAGGAATGGCAGAGTTGACATGGAGTAAGTGGGTGGTCTATGGGATGTGGGGGAGGGTGCTGCAGCCAGAAGAGGGTGGGGTGAGGGGAGTATAGGCCAACTGGCCTTTGCAGAATCCCCAGAGGTGTCTGATTGGCTTTCTATGAGTTGTTAGCCCTAGGATACTCTCCTTTGGGCAGCCTCAACTGTTTTTTGTGATCTGTACTGCTAGACACCTGATCCCTGAGGTTTGGGCTTTTCAATGAGATAATAAACTCCCGTGGAGCAAGAACCGTCTTCTTTTCACCCTTCTGAGAATCTTACAGATTTGCAAACAGACACTTGCCATTTGCTATAAACCACAAAATGGAAGGTAAGGAGTAGGAATTCAAAAAGCTACGCTGAATACTTTCTGGCAAAATAGGTTTGGAAAGCCATCTTTTTCCTAAGTTTTAAGTCTGAGAATTACAGCTGAGCTGTTTAGAAACCAGAGTCCATGAGTCCTCTGGGGAGCTGGAGACCAGTTCCCATCTGCTGGCCTCTGTGGAAGAGAAGGGAGTGGTTGAGGTGTAAGGTGGCTGACAGGGATTGAGTGCGTCTAGTTGTGTCTGCATGGCCACCTCACATAGTTTATCTAAGCCTTATCCTTCTCTCTCTGATGGGGTCCATAACACCACTTCCTTCTCAGAGCTAGTGTGGAAGTAAGTGGGTAGTATAGAGAAATGATCTTGTGCATATAGAGGGTAGATGTTTCTGTTGCACAGGATGCTTTGTTATTTTTGTATTTATTTTCTCATTTGATCTCATCAGCAACATTTTGAGGGTCCTTATTCTACCTTACAAATGAGAGAACAGGTGGGGGAGGCCAGGTCACTAGGGAATCAGTTTAGTAGAGTGGTTAAGAGCCTGTATTTAAGCCAAATATCAGATTCAAATCTTCAGTCTGCTACTTACTGTGACCCTGGCCCAGTTACTTTCCATCTCTGTGCTTCAGATGAAGATAATAATAGGACCTTGTACTATAAGGATTAAAGGAGCTGCTATCTAAAGGGTTAGAGCAGTACCTGGCACACAGTAGGCACTATGTAAGCATAAGCTGTTATTTGTACTGTTATTAGTGTCCCAGTCCCATGGCTGTTGAAGTGCCATCTTATACTGTGACTTCCAGGGTGAATCGGTTGGTTCGTTCCATCTCTCTGTCCCACACTCAGGGTGCGGGTCTGCAAATCAGTGCTGGTCTACAAGCCATTGGTTCCGGGTATGTGATGAAGTTAGCACAGAGATTGAGAGTAAGTGTTTAGCAACCTTTAGAGAAATTTGACCTTGCTGGGGCTCATTGAACAGGTATAGACTGCTTCAGGTGCTGTCAGATCACATGGGAGTCACATGTGGTATGAACTATGTGTAATAGTCATCGGGTAGTAGGATCGTGTGATTGCAAATAAAAGAGCAGAGTGGCATGAGAGGTCTGCTCTGTTGCCCTCCACCCTGAAAAGTTGGCTTCCCTGGGAGGAGCTTCTGCCTACCGGAGCAGGTGGGACTCATGGCATTTTGCAAGCCAGTGTGTGATGTTCGTGTTCGAGCAGTATGTGACAACTCAAGGCAGTGAGGTCTCCTGACGGAGATTTTTATTAATGAGCGATTGTTTTCGTTTAGCTCCACTGACGCTTATTGTGGCAAATGCCTTTCTTGCTGTCCTCCTAGCAGGCGTGGTTCTGGCAGATTTGGTAAGACTCCGCAATGAACTCTATCCCTTTCCACCTCTTGGGCTGGCAAAAACTTGAAAGCTGGATGATGTCAGTGAACAGCGGGGTGTGGGGATTCGGGAATTCACCTCTGCTGGTACAGCTGTGCTAGAGCCTCTGGCAGGGCTCCTGCAAAGCCCTGATCTGCATGAGATCCTGACCCTCTCTCTCCCCAGGCACTTATGCAGGTCCCTGAGAGGACAAGTGTCTGGAGGTTCACTGCAGTACCTGCGTGGTAGCGTCTATACCTGGGAGAGCTGATGGGTGTAATGGTACACATGGGCCGGCAGGCCTCCACAGCGTTTCCAAGTGACAGATGAGACACACACGTGGCAGTGGCATGGATCTTAAAGCCAGAGCTCAGTGAAAAAGTAAATAGTAGAATGAGATGGGTAGTGCTGTGCTGGTATGTAAATTAATACAAAATGATGCCCATTTTGCAAGAACACTAAGAAAAAGATTAACACAAAAGAATGGTCACCTATGGGCTTGGGGGAAGAGAATGGGAAGGGAAATGGGAATAAAAGGAAATAAATAGAGCATGAGAGGGAGGAAAGAAACTTCGCTTTTCTGCCCTGCTTCTGTTTTTGAGGGTAGGCCTCTTACCTCTTGGTTGCACTTGATCCTTCAGCTTCTAGAGGCGTGGCATCTGTGTGTCTGGACTGAGCTGGTAACCTCAAGCAGGTTGTTCACCAGAAATAAAGGCCTCAGTAAAGTTACTGGCCAATGAAATGACCGGTGAGGGTGGGGCAAACTGTTCATGGAACAGTGGACTAAGTAGGAACCAAGGTGTTTTCAGTAATCATCTAGGTGATTGTGGGGAGGAAGACGTGAACAACACTTGATTTAAACATGGCATTGTGAATATGTGTCAGCCATGCTTGCAGACCCCACATTCTCATCCTGGCCATAGTGGGAAAGTATGGGTGGTCATCCTTTAAATCAGTTAATTTTTTAAAAAAACTGCTCTGTTCCATGTGTTTATTGAGCTTATGATGCCATGTACTGCAAACTGTATTTCAGAGACAGATTTTAATTTCAGGAAGGTAGAATTCCTGTTCAGGATAGGTAATAACGTTTTCATTGTCAGAAACTACTGCTCTAGGGAAGGAAATGAGCTGCTGATTGCTGAAAGTATTCAGGTAGAACTTCAGACGTGGCAGGGAAGGGGTTCTTCTATCGTGTCCATGGCTGAGATACTTGCTATCTGCAGTCCTTCCTGTTCTGACTGAACTGGGCTTCAAATTTTAGGTCTGATGCTGGTAAATAAAACAAAAACGTTATTGGTTTTAAAAATATTGTATAATTAGCCATGTTGACGGTAGAGAATTTAGAAAAGTTGGATAATCAAAAAGAAAATAAGTTCCAGAGGTAATCCTACTAACTGGAGATAATTACTGTACATTTAAAAAAAAAAGAATAAAAAAGGAATTATTTTTAGTGAGTGCACAGTATTTCCCTAGCAAGATGTATGTCACCAGTTCCTCTTTATGGAGATTTAGAAATTTCCCATTTTTTTCAGTATAAATCATGCCAGGGCCAACATCCTATGCATAGATCTCTGTGCACCTCTTTATTTCCTCAGGATAAATTCCTGGAAGTGGGTACTTTTGGGTCAAAGGGTGTGGACGTTTTGAAGGCTGTTGATTACAAATTGCCAGGTTGATGGCTTTGATCCCAAGTCACTCCTAGGTTTCTCCAGGTGTGGGGTTTTAGACTGGATTCTTCAGAATCACCTGAGAAGCTTCTGAAAAATGATGACTCCTGGGTCCCACTCTGGGTCTCCCGAAACAGCTTGGAGGTGGGCTGGTCTCAGCAGCTGTAATTCTCACCAGCGCCTGGGAGATCTTCTACTCAGTGCAGTGCATTTCCTCATTGTCCAAGCTTGTCCAGGGAAGGGACACAGAGAAGCATGTCTGTCTGTCTCCTCTGACGAAGAACTATGGTGTTCATGTGGGTCAGGGAGGCAGAGTGAGAAGAGCACAGTTCAGGGACCTGCCTCTGGGCCCCGTTTTCCTTATCTGTAAAGTGGGAGTCTCAGAGTGGTTGCGATGAACCAAAAGTTCTCTCTCTCTCTATGAGTATGTACGTGATTGTTTCTTACTGATGTCACAAGGTGACAGGGAATCTTACTGGGCTGGGCCAGATCTGGGAGGGGCGTGCTGGGAAAGTGGGTCAGCAGAGAGAGCTCATCTTTCCGCCTCTTCCCCAAGGGGACCTGGAGCTGATAAACTGTTGGAGCAGGGTGCTGTTGACTGAGATCCCCTCCAGGCCCTGGCATCTTTCTGTCCAGGTCAGCAGAGAGGAGCTGCTTCTGCTCCTGGATTGCCACTTCCTGTGTCCAGGAGTGAGAGTACCAGAAGACCTGGGCCTGAGCCCTGTGTGCCTCCTCCCGAGTGCTGGGAGGGACTGAAGAAGGCCTAGAGTTCCCTCCCCAGCAGTGTGGCTCCCAGAAGTCACTGATGGCCGCCTTCACCATGTGGATGTGCTACTTCCTAGCACTGGAATTGATAGTGCTGATGGGGTTGCTCACACCCACCCAGCCAAGGATGAACTATTTGCTAGGTGTAACCTCCAAGAGGCTACTCTAGATGGGTTGTTTACCAGTTGTCCCTGCAAAGGTCAAGTCCTCCTCTGACTGTGCTTTGTTTCCTGGCCTGCAAATCTAGAAGGGACATTGTTCATTCACTTATTCAAGCAAACATACTGAGCTGCGGTGGTGACAAGATGAATGATCTACATTAGGGAGCAAGACAGCAATGTGACTGGCTGGGGACTGGTAAGTTGTACACTAATGTGGGTAGAAACAAGACGCCTTCGAAGCACACCCAAGGGATTGATTCTGTCTTGTGGAAAGGAGAGTCGTTGGGCTGAGTGTTCGTCTCATGAAGAAGATAACTTTTTGAGAGCGGGGCTTTGAGGGTTGAGTAGAAGTCATCTTGGGTAGGTGCATTCCAGGTGTAGGGAGAGAAGCCCGAGGAAGAGCAGTGAGGCAAGAAGGAACCAGTCTTGCAGGGTGACCATGGACACTGTGGCGACTACATGGTGGCCTGCTCAGGGAAGGGCTGGAGGAGACAGGCTGGAGAGAGAGGCAGGGGGACTGGGCCATGAACCTGACCTCCAGATCTGCTGCTTATATTCCTGAGCTGTGTGGCTTAGGCAAGGTGCTTAATATTTCGGAGCCTTGGCTTCTTGTGAGATGCAGTAATAAGACCAATCTTAGAGGGAGTTATTAAATGGTGTAATACATATATAGTATGTAGCTGAGAACTTGGCACAAAATCAAGTGCTCAATAAATGTTTTGTTTTCTTTTTCTTTTAGTGCTGAGACTTCTTGACTTTGTCCTAATAAGTCAAAAGGAGCCATGGGAGCTTCTGGAGCATGAGATTAATAAGATCATATCTATTTGCTTGGTTGTTTGTGTGTTTTTTAGTGTTTGGTTGTCTGGTGGAGGTTATTCTTGGGGTCTAGAGTGGTGAGGCCAAGACCAGGAGGGGTGAGAAGACCCCTGTCATGGTCTCCTGCTTCCTTCCTTGTCTGCCAGCTCCAGTGGGCTGCTGGGATGGCTCGCCCAAGCTTTGGGCAGAGGTTTTTGGGGGAGAGGCTAGAGTTTGAACTATGTCCCCAATAAGCCAGCTACACCTAAGGAAGGCTGCAGAACTGGACACTTGCTGAGCGCAAATCTGGTTGTAAGAAAGTGGAGTCAGTGTCAGGAGAGCAGCAGGAGGCTGAGCTGGAGCCTTTGGCAGCAGACCGTGATTACAATGGTATGGGATGATGGTAGACATTTATGACTACTCGTGGCTTGTGCCAGGGAACTTAACATGGACATCTCTTGGATTGTCCCAGAAATCGAAAGATAAGGGGTTATTGTCCTCATTTACAGGTGAGGGAACTGAAGCAGAAAGAGAGGAAGTTACTTGCCCATAGTCCCAAGCTAATGAGTCAGGATTTCACCCTTGGTGTTTGGAATCCAAAGAGCATACCCACTGAGCTGTGTTGGAAAATCGAGCAGCCTTTGGGGCCGCTAGGTTTGGACTTTTGACTGCTAGTTCCTGCTGGCAGATTTCAGTTGCCCACAAGGAAGAGCATTGTGCATGGAGAACTGCTTAGTAATGGCACTGCTGCCTTTGGAGGCGGTGTGCTCCCAAGCCTGCGGAGGCCTGGATGACTCCCTGTGAGGGGTGCTTCGAGAGTGGAAAGAAAGCGAATAGACAGGTTACATGCCACCTGTCCTGGCCAGCCTGGAGACTTTCTGATCAGAGCCCTCTCTTCCCTCACATGCCCCGGGAGTGAGTTTTGACCTGGGGTCTGAGGTTGGGGTGGGATATGTATATTTGCAGAGGCAGGCAGAGACCCCCTTGCATAGGGGTGGGAATAAGCCCACCGTGTCTCAGAGAACGTTGCTGTTGTATTCTGAAGGACTGTAGGGACCTCAGAAATAAACCCTGCAGTTGGGCACATAACTCCAGGCTGGTCCATGATTCGTTACAGTGCGTAGAGGGTTGGGGGGCTGGGGTAGTACCACTTTGTTTCCTTGCGAGTCAGTCAAGATACCCTTGTCTGCTGAGCCTGCCCAGGTCCACAGAATTCCTTTTGTCCAGAATCACAGGCAGCCTGCCACAGACAATTGATAACAGCTATTCGTGAGCTGTAAACCTCTTTGCCACATCTGGGTAGAAGCAAAATCCTAGCATTGCTGCCTCATCCTGACACGATGCCAGCCTTCTCAGTGACCTTGAGCCAGTGTCTTCCCTTCTCAGGTCTTTGCATCTGCCACTTGGTGACCCCACATAGAACAGCAGCTTCCTCCACTTCCTTACCGACTGCCTCGCTCTCCCAGGCATGCACAGGCCTGTTAGGACCCAGGCCCTGGAGGGACAGGGGCCCGCGCTTCCTCTGGAACATAGACAAGCCCTTACCTGAAGGGAGAGACCCAGGGCCCAGCCTCGTGACTCGTGTGCCCTCAGGAGCTGCTCCTGTGCTACTGCCAGATGGTGTCATCCTGGGGTTGGATTAAAAGATAACTCTTTTGGCAGGAGAAGCAGTCGTTTCTTGGTTTTAATAACCAGGCCCATGGCAGGCTCCGTGATGGCTCTCTCAGCCCCTGCTCCTTGGTGTCTCTGTCTCCTCACTCACCTCCAGTTCTTTCCCTCCAGCTGCCAGAGCAGCCCTCCTCAGGGGGTGCCTCTACATCTGTCTCCCTCATGTTATCACCGCCCTCCCCTCTACGGACAACTTAATAATCCTAATAAGCAATTTAGCAGGATTCTCTTTCTCTTTTCTCCTTCTTTGAGAAAAAGTCCCCAGATGAATTGCAATGCAAATGTGGTGGGGCAAGGTATGAGGAATCTGAGTCCAGGCCTTTGGGGAGGTAAGATGGAGGTGGGGAAGCCCAGGGCCACCTGGGCCTAAGCATGGGGGCTGGCTGTGAGCCATGTCTCTTAGTCACTGGTAGAGGAGGCTGTTCTGGTGCCTTGAGGAGCCTCGAGCCTTGGGGGGAAGGTGCTTCTTTGAAGCTGGCGTGGTCATGAGTAGTCTTGGGTGGTCCCATGCTCCTGGACCCTGAATAGGCACTCGCAACGACTTTCGAGGGTCTTGGGAGCTCCAGAGGGCTGTACTGTCTGTGGGTGGTGGAGATAGAAGGAAACTCCCCACCATCATCAGGTGACCCACAGGCAAGGGGATGAGAATATTTTGGTAGAATATTTTCAAACTTCTTCCCCATGTCTTCTGTCTTTGCAAAGACCCTCATTTTGGGATACACACACTTTTTTTTTTTAATTCATTCTACCACTAAGAAATGGTACAGCAGCCTTTTTTTCTTTATGAATTATTCTGTATTGGCCTAAACATCACTTTATTAAGAGAAAAACATTTTCTCAGGGTATTTTCTTTCTTGGGTAGATAAACCATGGCTGGACAGATGTGGCATTACTTACCTATATACCTATATTTAAATCCACAGTTAAATTACAACAATTTAAAGAATTATCTAGGCAGTGGGATTATGAGCCATTTTATTTTTCTTAAAAATTTTCCGTCTTAAAAAAATTTTTAATGGTACAATTTTTTCCTCTAATGTTTTGTAAATTTTTAGATCCATAGAAAAGTTGAAAGAATAGTACAACAAACATTTATATAGTCTCCACTTAGACTCACCAAAGGGTAGCAGCCTGCCCCTTTTTGCTTTTTCATTCAGTCACTCTCTCTATATATTCACATACAATTTTTTCTCCTGATTCATTTAGAAAAAAGTGGTCATCAGGTCACTTCACCCCTAAACAGTGAAGCGTGTATCACCTGTGAATCAGGACGTGTTCCTATTTAACACACCTCCGTTATCACACCCAAAGAATTAAGTGCTGATACAATAACATCTACCATGCAGTTCATTTCAAGTCTCCCTAATTGTCCTAAACATGCCTTTTATTTATTTTTAAAAAACCTAGGCTCTAATAAACATGTTGTATTTGGTTGTTATGCTAATGTTATTTTAAAAACTTGGATTATAAACCTGATTATTAGTGACTGACATATCTTTGTTAGAACCCATCGTTATAATGTAGACATGTATAGACATGCTACTGATAAATTTCCCCTAGGAAATCTTAGAATTCTTGAAACTTAGGAGGGGCCTGGGAGATCTGTTCTTTTCTCTTAACAGAACCTGTGGCCTGAGCAGTGGAGAGACCTTTTTAGCATTCCAGCGTTGGGGTCTGCATGTGTGTTCTGAATTTCTTCAGTTTATGAAACCTGACACCTCCAAGTCTGGACATTTTAAACTGTTCTGCTAAATTCTTTTAAGGACCCAGGGCTCAAATGTACTGTTGCTTAGAGTGTTAGAGGTCATTTGACATAAAACAGAAAAACCAGTGGCATCTTTTACAAAGCTCAAAACCTCCTCTTCCCCTCCCCCCTTTTAGCGTGGGGTCACTGGCCTGCATAGCTCTGGACCCTCAGAAGGGCTGATGGTTGCTGTGGGGCCACTGAGGACCAAAGCCCAGCCAGGGAGGAGGGAAATCCCAGAGAGGAAGGAGGAGGGATGTTAGCAGTGGATGGGAGGTGGAGGAGAGAGAGCAGAGAGGGAGATTCTGTGGTGCTAGTGCAGCTTTGCTCTGTGGAACCATGCTGGTCATTTGGCCTTAGGGTCAGTTAGCTGAGGGCCTGCCCTCTGCGCCCCTGGGGAAGCAGTGTTGGGAATGAGATCTTCACTGGAATTGGTCAGACTGGCTTTAAGTCCACTTGAGTGACTGGCTCATCACTTCCCTGAACCTCTTGTCCAGTCATATGGGTGTAGTGAGTATCTGAGAATCAGGCAGGTGCCTTAAAATGCACAGGGAAGAGGTGACCTTGCTCTCAGCGCTGTCCATTTGGGGGATTGGCAAGCTGTCACCCCTGGAACTGCCAGACACTGGTGCAAGATGGACTTGCTCTGGGATGAGCAAGAGCCAGATAGGAGAGGGCAGGTGTCAGGAAAGGTGCTGTTCCCAAGGAGGAAGGTTGTAGTGTGAGTCCCTAGGGAGGTTGGTCCCCAGGGAGGGCGATCCCCAGAGAGGGCTTCCAGAACGAGGCCAGGCTTGAGTCTTGTTGGGCAGCAGAGCCATAAAGGCTGGGGCTACCCAGGGCGGTAGAGCTCCCTGCCCTAAAGGAGGTCCCCAGGAACAGACCAGCAGTGAGAGGGCTGCTGTAGCAGAGGAGCGGGTTCCATGGGATTCCAAGTCATTCTTCCTACTCTGTCTCAAAAAAAAAAACAACAAACTTTATTCTTTGCTGACAATAAAGCATGCACATTCATGTAGAACCTTCAATTAATGAGGAAAGAAAAGGAAAAGCACACAAAATCCCAGAGGCAACCCTATTAACTTTGTGCTGGGGGAAAATGCAACTTTTATTGTATGCCAAACATTGTGCTAAGTGTCATCTCACTTTATCCTCACACAGACCCTGGGAAGTGGAGACTTTTATTCTCATTTTACAGATGAGGAGAGTGAGGCTCAGAGAAGTTAAGGAAGGTGTTCTCAGTCACACAGAACATGCATGAGCTGGGATTCCCAGCAGGCAGGCAGCCTCCAGAGCTCATACTTGTTACCCCTCCAGGATACTGACCACTCTTGCAGATATCTGACAGTTTTTGTATGTGCATACACATCCTTATATATACACAAGCTAGGATTCAGATTCTAAGTGGGTGACGGAGACCCTAACCACCATGCACTGGGTACCAATACACACAGCAGCTCTCCACTGTCTTCTGCCCTACAGCTCCTTGTGTGCAAGCTTTTGGTCAGCTGCATGAGATTTATAAACAGAGTTTTGTCTATTCGCTTTGGTTGCTGAGGGATAGAGAGGTCACCCATCTGTGGGAAGGATGCAGGACTGCCATATTAGAAAGAGGAGACAGTGGGAGTGGAGGAGGGGATGACCCCAGCTCAGTCCCAGGGGGCAGGTGGGGTCTAAAACTGCCCTCTCTTCCCCCATCTGCTTTTTTCTCCAGGGAAAATTGGAAAATCCGGCAACGGTGTCTGAGGTGACTTTTAGGCCATGGAGTGTGGTTATTTTTTTGTTATTTTTTTACTTACTCATCTGAGCTTCCTTGGACTTCTGTCCCAAGGCATGAAACAATTTTCGGCTGGTGCTATATGGCATCCAGGGTCTGGCTTTGGGTTGGCAGGTCACATCCAGGGATTGCTGCCCAGAGGAATGTGGGATTGGAAGGTGTTGCTGTCTGGGGGGCAGGTACTCCTGGAACCACCTCCCCCTTGGCCTGTGGTAGTTGTGAGAGCAAAAGTGAGGTCCAAGGTTTCCAGGGGCACTGTAGGAACTGGGATGGCCTCCCGGGACCTTGTTTTTCCACCTGTACAGTGGGTCTGATGGTATCTGTTCTCCCTGCTCACCATGGTTATGGTAAGAAGCTGGTGGATGAGGGAGATGTGGTGTTTCTGGGCAGTTCAGTCCCACTGATGTGTTGTCTTTAGTGCAGGTGCACATTCCGTCTATCCTTGTTCTGATACTGGCAGGTATACAAGGTGAGGCTTATTTTTCCTCCAATTGAGAATGGAAGAACAGGTTCAGAGAGGGATGCTCATGTGGTCACGTGGCCTGTACGCCTGTGTTGGAGGCAGGACTGGAAATAAGTGTGGTCCCCAGGCCAGTGCCCTAATAACCCTTTAGCATGAAGCTTACTGGTCTTGTCATTCTGAGGTTCGTGTTTCTTCCCCCAGTTATCCAGCACCTGCTTCATTCAGTCTGAGAAGAGAACAGGAAGGTGGTGACACAGGAAGCCAGGGCTCCAGAGTCAGCCCTGTTTCCCCCTATGTGGCTTCGGGATGCCTCTGTGGGTCATTTATTTGTTCAGCAGTTGTTTATTGAGCACCTGTAGTGGTGGTGGGGAGCAGTGCGAGGGTGCAGACAGGCTGGGCCCAGCCCTCCAAGACCCTTGGAGATGCTGGAGCTGCAGAGATGAAAGAGGTGACACCCTGGTATCAGTGAACTCACAGTCCGATGTGGGAGGCAGCTTGTGAACGGTCAGTGCTCACACAGTGTACAGGTGCAGTGTCCAGGTGGAGCATAGCGGGTTTCTGGGAGCACAGTCTTGACCCAGAGTCTCAGTTTCCCCATCTATCAGTTGAGTGCATCAGACTATTTGATCTTTGGGGTCCCTCTCTCTTTTACATTCCCTGACTCTTCATGAAAATGATGTTATCTTGGGGTTAAAACACACCTAGTGCGAAACAAAATTTTATATTGAAAGTGCTCCCAAGTCAGATGGAGAGGAAGGAGTCTACTGTGTTCTATATATTTATCTCTTCACAATTGCTCATTCTCTGATGGGCCAAATACATTTGTTTTGTATGGCCAGGGAGTATTTTTCTCACAAGTCAGTTTGGCTTATGGCTGTGTGCCGGTGCCAGGAGGCTGCTTATGGGTCATGGGGTAGGGAGGGATTGAGGGCACATGTCAGATGTGCTGCTGCGGGTGTGAGCCAGGATTGGGTGTGATCCCATTAGCGGGGTGAGGAGGGGTTCCTCAGGGAAGTGGCCACCGTCCCTGATTCCTAAGGCCATGTCTGGCCTGTGGGTGTGTCTGTCTTCCTGAATCTGGGCCTTGTGGGCACCACAAATGTGGACTGACAGTAGGGTCAAGTGACTGCAGTGGGCCTAAGTCACTTCAGTTAGCTAGGCTGTAGGAAGGGGTAGGCCTAGGACAGTTCTGAAGGAAGGGTGGAGAGAGGGGAAGGCTGGAGAGGGCCCTGTCTCTCAAGGGCTCCGCCTTTCTAGGCCTCATGCTCGTGGACTTGGTCAAGGTTATACAGCTAGCAAGTGGCAGAGCTGGGATGACTCCCAAGTCAGTATTTCTATATCCTAAAGCTCTCTGCAGAGAGAGCTTTTCAGCAATCAGTGTTTCATTAAGATGAAGCACCAAAGTGCTGCATTTTTCAATAGTGTCCAAGGGTCTTTTTTATGGCGTCCTGTGGAGTGATGTGTAGTGGGGACCAGAGGGGAATGTGGGGAATGACCTGAGGTCAGTTTCTACTCTCTTCTCTGTTCTGTGTGTATGTAGAAGGGAGGGAGAAGGTGAGTGGCCCAAGGGTGGCAAGGACGTTTATTAACTGCTCACATAGAGCAGAGATGCCTGGACCCTTACCTCCTTTGCTCCTTGAATCCGTAACGGGCACTGGTGCACACTATGGGGAATGCAGAGATCAACAAAAGTCTCTTTCTTGAGAAGTCCTCAGCAGGATTGGATACTTAATTTGTAGCCCACTGCAAAGTGAAAATGCAGGGGCTCTTGCTCATAAGTCATTAAGAATTTCAAGGTGGTAACAGTAGAGCATGAAACCAGGTGTGGGGCCCTTGTGAGACTGCACAGGTCATGCACCCAGGACGCCGGCCCTGGTCCCTAGTATTATAGATGAGGCCAAGCTGGGTAGACATCAGTTAACACCATAGGGAGGAATAAGCAGGGTGATAGTAGAACAGGTCATTTCCCGGTGGAGGGATCTGGGATGCTCCTTGGAGGGGTCCCATTTAAACCTGGGCCTAGAGGGACAGCTGGGGTCTTGGTAGAGGTGGCAGTGATGGTGGAGACGGGAACATGTGGGCGTGGGCAGGAGTGATGAGCAAGTGGCCCTTTAGCCTGGCTGGAGGCCTGGGTGGTGGTAGGGAGCAGTGCGAGGGTACAGACAGGCTGGGCCCAGCCCTCCAAGACCCTTAAATGCCAGCCTCAAGGCAGGGTTTACTCTGTAGCCAGGGACTCCTGATGCTTGGAGATGATGCAGAGCTGGGCTGTGGGAGGCATTCTTGGGAGGTGGGGCTCTTCAACATTCCAGTAGCTTGGAAGGATTCTGATGTTGAGACACTTGACTTTTGTTATTCATTTAATCCTCTGTGCCATTGTAAATGAAGAAGTGGAGGTGCAGAGAGGTATTCTGTACCTTGTCCGTAGTGGTAGGTGACAGAGCTGGGACTCTGGAAACCTGAGGATTGGAAAGTAGATGAAATAGTCCAGCTGTGAGAGTTGTCACTGGAATGGTAGCAATAGAGAGAAGTGATGAATTTGAGAGAGTGTGGAGGTTGGTCATGTGGATGTGGGCACCTGAGTGGGTCACATAGTCAAGAGTTCCCACAGCCAAAGACATCCCGCAGTCCTGGGGGGAGGTCATCCTGCTGCAGGTCAGAGTGAGCAGTGGTGGGGGAACCCCACTTTGAGAAGCACCTTGCCTTGCTCATCAGTAAATCCTGCCAGTCGTTAGATCATGGTTTTTGGCCTAATTTGTCCCTAAGTTTCCCCGTTTTTTCAGCATCTCCCTTGGGTCATGTAAAGGCAGGAGTCTGTTCCTCTAGACCTTTTATTTTTTTTTCTTTTGGAAACTCTTGGTTCTTTGCTACCTCCCACATTTGTTGTGGTTTTATGCTGAATAGGTGGTCCCGATACAGTTACCTGGGAGAGATGGAACTCAGCATGTTTCAGCAGATGCTGTTGGGTTTTAGATATTTATGCACCTTGAAGATATTCCTTATCTTCGGCCCCTGCCCACTGAGGGCCGGTCGTACCTCTCCCCATCGTGTGTCTACCAAACCATGTCCCGAACACATTACTCCCTTCAGAGGGCTATCTCCTATACCTTGTGCTCCGAGACCTGCTCATGTTACTCATGTGACAAGTTCTAGATTCCTCTACTCAACCACCTTTCTTCTGCCCCCAGTATCAGAGGATACGATACTTAGTGTAGAGAGATGAAATGGCCTGCAGCTGACCCTGCCTGACCCCTTTTTGGGTCTGGAAGCCGAATCCTACAGTCTCTCAGCCTGGTAGGTGACCTGTGGAGCTTGGTAACTCGACACTGCCTTGCTAATTGTCTGCTGAGGTCACACGGCTAGCCTTTGTCACTACCTATCCATCAGGACCACAGTCTCCAAGTGGGCTAACTGGTCGAGCCACTGTTCTGGGCACTCATGGGAAACAAGTGGCCTTTGCGGTAAGCCAGTGGACAGAGTGGCCGTCAGCATGGGCGAGGTGGCAGCACACGCAGGCCTTCCGGGCTGGGTAGGGTCCAGGGCGGCAAGCTCTAAGCTGGGAGGCCCACAGCCGACCTCATTTTTCTAGATTATGGGGGGCACAGAGTGGCAGGGATTATTCCTCTTCCCTTTTGGTTGCTGTCAAAGGCAGTATTTTCTAGTGTTTTTGTAGTGCCAGTGTTAAGACTTCATTTGTTCTCTACTTGGCCAAGGCCTGGGAGGTTACCAGTGGGCTGTGGCGCTTCTGCAAGGCCAGGTGTTTACAGAGAGTCTCCTTGAGATGAAAATGGGGGAAATGAGACTTTAGGAGATTTTAATGTTTCAATTTTGGCAGTTCTTTCTTAGCTATCTTGAGAGACTCTCTACATCGCTTCCCCCAAACACAAACCCCAAACGCGCCACATGTTATAAATGACCACACACCTCAAAGGAACTGGGTAAATATTAGGTGACTTGATTTAATTAAGTTAAATGCCTGAAACCTGAGAGGAAGATGTATTCAGTAACAGAGTCCTGGATGTCCTTGCCTCAGAATTCCATTTTCTGGACACACTCTGATGGTGTAAAGGTGGATTTGGGCACAGACCTATTTGTCTTTTGAGATTAAGAGGCTCCAGTGAATGATCTTAGAATGAAAAAGTGGCTGGCCCTGTAAATGGTTCCAGAAGAATTGGTATCATTAACTAAAATTATGTCCAACAGCTTTGCCCAGTGAATATTAGTAATACTTTTAACTCCTTCATCTAATCCTTTTATGTGGGAATTCTGCTTTCCCCTGTCATCATAGTTTTGTTGCCCCCACCTTGCAACAGTTTTTTTTTTTTTTGCGTATTTTTTTCATACCATTTCCCTCTCTTAAGACCTCGTAGGTCATCTGGAGGGAAGATGTGCTAACTCAGCTCGGGGGCATCCATGCTGGAGCTGCAGGAGAAAGGGGCAGCTGTCTCTTCCCATGTGGACCTGTTAGAGATCATTTCTCTGTGACCGACAGTGAGGGGCTAAGCAGAGGCTCCTGCTGCATTTTGCCTCCTAATCATTCAGTCCGTTCTTCCTGCACTTTGTATTTGCTCTGTTCTCTGGTGCTCCCCACAGCCCTCCCCACCCGCCTCTCTCATCTTTGATGTAGTCGCCATGGACAAAAAGCTCAGAAAATGAAAGAACAAGTTGTAGACTCAGAATGTTTGCCCCCAAGGAAAGAGCATGTTTGCACAAAATCCTGTCTGACAGTTTCTATTTAAACAAGGAAGTTGGGGGCCCAGCAGGCCTAGGAAATATGAAAATTGGTGCTTTGTCGGGCTGCAGGCTGGTGGTAGCTCCATGTCTGAGCTTTGTCTGTCAGTAGAGATTGGAATTGTCAGATGAAAATCACTACCTAGCCGTGGGCGACTGTCTCCTCTGCTGCTGTAAGCGCACATGCTGCCTGTCGCTTCGGAGCCTGCTCGTCTTCTCTTTGTTTTTCTGAAATGTGATGAAATGGAACATGCTTTTAAAAAACTTATTTTCTGGAGATGGGTTGGCTGGGATTACTGGCCGTGGCAGCCTTATTTCTGCCCCCGTGAGTTCCTTGTCTCACATCACTGATGGCATACTGGCAAGGGCCGCTTGGATTTATTTTTCTTTTTATTCTTGATAATCTTTCCAAATATATTCCTTTGATGACTTGTTTATTTGCACCCAGGCTGAAGATTCAATAGAATTTCTTAACCATGTTACCTTTTTTTCTTAAGAATAATTCTTTTTCTGATTATCAAGGCAGTGCTCATTCAAAAGAAAAGATTCCAGAACTATACATGATAGAAAGTCTGAGTTCTCTTAAGTATCTGCTGAGGAAGAAGGCATAGCAATCTCAGACAGTGGTCGTTTGGGTGGGCGGGGCCATTCTGGGGATCATACTGTGGCTGCTTGGTAGGTGAGGGACGGGCAGAGGGAGCAGGGCTTGTCTTAAATGCAGCCCAGCAGTAGTTAAAAGGTGTAGGGTACATCTGATTTCAAGTCTAGCTGATTGATCCTAGGGCTAGTTCCTTCTCTGAACTTCACGGTCATTTTTTGTAAATTAGGGCTAATAGCAATACCTTTTTCCTGGAGTGCTGAGAGTTTTAACTAAGATGACATGTCCATTTGATAGCTTTTCAAGGCTCTCACTGTGGATGTTGTCTGTATTGGAAGGGGCTGCACAGAGCCTGGCACGGTAGTAACTGTATTGGTGTGGTAGTGCTGCTGCAATGAAGTACCACAGGCTGGGGAGCTCAGACAACAGCCGTTTATTGTCTCACAGTTATGGAGGCTAGAAGTTCAAGGTCAGGGTGTCAACAGGGTTGTTTTCTTCTGAGGCCTCTCTCCTCGGCTTGTAGATGGCTGTCTTCTCCGTTTCCTCACATGGTCATTCCTCCATGTGTGCATGCATGTCTGTGTTCAGATTTCTTCTTTTAAGAGTTAGGGCCCACTCTACTGACCTCATTTAAACACCTCTTTTAAAACCGCATTCCCAAATATAGTCACTTGCTGAGGTACTGGGGGTTAGGACTTCAACATATGAATTTTGGTGGGAACAGTGTTCAGCTCTTCACAGCAATTATTACTGTTATGCATGGCTCTGTAATGGTAAAGAACACCGAAGCTGCCCTTGGCACTGTCCCCAACTTGTGTGACTTGGCTCAGTCGTGCCTCCCTTGGACATCTGCAGACTGTCAGGGCTAGGCAGTATAGGGGTCCCTCTTAATCTTTGAGGAGGCCGAAGTGTAACTGGAAAACATGGAGCCAACACTTAATCTTCACGCTTGAAGTGTTGGCCTTGGACTGGGCCTGGTAATAGCAAGACAGTGATGCAGGCTTGAGGTTTCCAACCACTGGGAGGAGATTGGGCGTGTTTGCTGTCAGGGCTACCTGCACATGGGCAGAGGGCCAGCAGCTGGGCGGAGACTGGGACCTTTGGGGGCTGGTGTGTCTTTGGTTTGTTTTGCTGTACTCTGTGGTTGTGGATTTTGTTTTTTTCTACTTGCACAAAATAGTGAATATTTTCTCTTGTTACTTAAGATCAATCTTCTCTACTGAGGGCTGCCTCTATGAAAGATAACCCACTCTCCTTTGTACATTTGAAATACTTCTCTTATCTCCTCCTTCATTTATTAGAATTGACTTGGGGCAATTCGAACACTTTGTATGACCTGGAGTGGGGTGGGGGGAGGCTCTTTTTTCTACATTTTAGGAAGGACTGACCATGGGCCTGATTTCTAAGAGTTGGAATATGATTTATACTCAGTTGAGGGTAAATATGAGCACTGTGTTTGCTGATATACTAGGTATAAAACGAACATGATAGAAGGCTTTGTTATGTGCTTTTTAGTGAAGGAGAAGGTTGCTTGAGGTGTTTCACCTTTATTTGGTGGGAGTGGGGTAGGAGTGGCTACAAAAGGAACACTCACTGCTGAATGTGTTGGTGCAGTGGGTCTATAGCCCAGTTTTGTTTAGAAACTGCTCACTGTGCTCTGGATGTGACGCAGGCAAACATTTGATACATAAGTAGATTTCTGCAGGTGAAGACGTGTAGCTGTCCTTTTTGTAAAACACTGTAAAAGTCTCTGTGGTTTTGGGAACAGACTCTTTCCACCCACTTCTGAAGGTCACCTTTTCAAAATCTCCACAAAGCACTGTGTAAATTAGGGGTGAACCCTCCTAGGTGGTGTTGCCTTATCCAAGAGGAAGGTGTGTAAAGTGTCCTATAGCTTGCCTCAGATGGGAAAACCACCTCCTTTGGGCTGGGTCTCTCACCGACACCTTGAAGAGGCAAACCTTTTGCTTTCTGTTTCTAGGGCCTCAAAAAAAAAGTGTAGATGGGAAGGGATCATTGTTTATTTTATTTTTCCCCGAGGGCTCTTTCTGTCCTGGTGTCATTTAAAGAATGTTGGAGAAACAGATTGGATTTTAGAGTTAATTCCAATTGGTAATTAATTATAGTGAGCTTGTTAAGAACCAAGCATCTTGAAATAATGTTTCTGTTGGTAGACCGCCCTTAGAAACTACCAGACCAGGAATGCTGCACCCTCCCTGTCTTGCCCTCAGCTGACATCACTGCTCCATCATGGGCTCCTTTCCGAATGAGCAGGTGTGGCCTCATGCTCTTTTAGCACTGTACTTAGTTTTAATGTCTCTTCAGGCAGTTATTATGAGATATGGCAGTTCTTTCATGATGAACAACTTTTTGCCTTTTCTGGTCTAATCCAAGCCCTTCAATTCTGATGGAGCAACCAAGCCAGTCAGTTGCCTTATATAACTTGATAGAGCATTGTTGCCCTCCAGATGACCAAATCTAATGTTTCTTTGCGTTCTGTGTCCTACTCCAGCGTTTGATGTGGCAGATCCGCCCCTCTAACTGCTCTCTGTCACATTGCCTTCTAGAAGATTTCATTCTCTTGCTCCTCCTGTCTCCCTGACTGGTCTTTCTGTGTCTCTTATTTGTCTCTTCCAGAAATTCTCATTTTTTCTCCTATCCACATAGGTCATATGTCTCAGGATTTTGTCCTGTACGCACCAAGAACAGTACGTACTAAAACTAGATATAGGGTGCTGTTTAGAAAGTCCTAGATCTGGCTCTCCCCTCCTCTCACTTGTTTCTTACCCAAGGGCTTTACATCACCAATTAGTGATCCTAGAAGTGTCACTCACATCCTCCAGGCTCTGGGAGTGAGTACCACGTGAACTGCTTTAGCCTGAAACTTTCTCCCCAGCTCCAGACTCTGATTTTCAACCATCATCAGGCTGTCTGCACAGGGATTTTCTTTAGCACATTAAGCCTGAGTCTCAACAATCTCATCATCCCTCTTAACTGGTTCTCTTCAGTTCTCTGCCTCTCTTCACTGTAGTACCTTCGCAGACACCCCAATCCCCAACATCTTCCTTCACCACTCCCCACCCACGGTCTTCCTCATCCCATCCTTCCCACCTCTGTACAGTCTGTTGTGGTCCTTCCCAGCCTGCATCCTTTTACCAGTAGTTCAGGGATATTCTTGCAGAATTATCCTAATAATTTCTTTACTTCTAGACCTTCCCTCTTTCCATATTTTGTGTTCACAGTTGCTGGAGACAGTTTCTGGACCTCATCCCTGCTCTTATTCCTGTGCTCAAAAACCTCAGGCATTCTTGAGTTCCAGGGCTGAGGAGCTGGGGTTTTTGCTTGTAGAGACCAAAGTCATTGTAGGATTGTGTGACACTAGATGGAGTTTGGACTACCCTGAATGCCTAGAGATTTTATATAACTATAATGAGAGATAAAGCCTTTATTTTTTTTTTTCCTTCACTGTTGGGTTTTTGGGTTCCAATTTTTTGTGTGTGATAAGAAACATATATCATAAAATTTACCATCCTAACCATATTTAAGTATATAGTTCAGTGGTATTAAATACATTTATAATGTGCTACTACTGGAGGGCAGAGGCAAGAGAACTAAAAGTTAAATCAAGCTATATTCAGAGACTGCAGAATGCTGATCAGCTCTATGACTACACCATGAGGAAACCTGCAGAAAAAAGGAAGATTTCTGCTGGGATTACTAACAAACCATTTATCCATACCGTGAAGGGAAAAAAGGAAAACAAAGCTTTTAAGTCATCCCCTACACAAAATAAACACATTCTCTACCGCTAAAACCATGGAGAACCTATGGATCAAAGGCTTGGAATGGCCAGCAGGCATTTCATGCTACATATTCTTACCTTTTCATGCTGTATGCCATACCATCAAGTGAAAATGGGTAAACAAAGCCTTTAAACTATAATTAATAGAAACTAATAATGATATATTCTTATATATAAACTGATAATAAACTGAATTCCCTCGCAGTGTCTTTCTCTCAGTCCCTCTCATTGTCTGTCTCTGTCTGTCCCTGTGAGTCTCTCTTAGGCTCTCTCACTGTCTGCCTCTGAGAAGAGACCACGCTCTGTCTAGGGAGGCTTACCCCTTCTCATAAATTTTCCTTTCACCTAACTCTGGCATGCGCTTGAATTCTTTTCTACGCTCAGTCAAGAACTGTCTCTCTCGGTGCAGGCCCCACTCGGGGGAATTTGCCCTGTCTAGCATCACTACCGTCACCACCATCCATATCCAGAACTCTTTTCATCTTGTAAAATGGAGACTATACCATTAAACAGTAACTCCCCATTTCCCCCTCCCCACCCAGCCTCTGGCAGCCACCATTCTACTTTCTGTCTCTGATTTTGATTACTCTTAAGTACTTCATATAAATGGAATCAAACAGTATTTGACTTTTTGTGACTGGTTTATTTTATTTAGCATAATGTCCTCAAAATTCATCCGTATTGTAGAATACATCCAAGTTTCCTGCTTTATTAAGGCTGAATAGTATTCTATTGTATGTATAAACCACATTTTGCTTATTTATTCATCATCTATCAATGTGTACTTGTTATATCTACACATTTACATTATAGGTGTTGTGAATAATGCGGCTATGAACATGGGTATAGGAATGTCTCTTTGAGATGCTGCTTTCAGTTTTTGGGGATAAATGGATCTATTTGATCATATGGTAATACTGGGTTTAATCTTTTGAGAAACCACCATATTAGTTTTCACAGTGGCTATACCATTTTACATTCCCACCAATAGTGCACAAGGGTTCCAATTTCTCCACATTCTCACTGACATTTGTTATTTTCTACTTTTTTGATAGTCATCCTAAGAATTGTGAGTGAGGTTTTGATTTGTATTGCTCTAATGATTAGTGATGTTGAGCATCTTTTCATGTGTTTATTGGGTGTTTTTATATTTTTTCTCTTTGTTTTTATATTTTCTTTGGAGGAATATTTGTTTAATTCATTTGAGAAACCACCATATTAGGTATATTTTGATCAGGTTTTTTTTATTGCTGAATTTTAGGAGTTCTTTATATATTTTGATAGTAATCCTTTATCTGATATGTGATTCGCAAATATTTTCTCTCATTCTGTGCATTGCCTTTATACTCTGTTGATGGTGTCTTTTGGTGACCAAATTTTAAAAATTTTAATGCAGCACAATATGTCTATTTTTCCTTTTGTTGCCTATGCTTTTGGTGTTATATTCAAGAAATCACTGTCAAATCCATTGTCATGAAGCTTTTGCCCTATATTTTCTTCTAAGAGTTTTATAGTTGTAGCTTTTGTCTTTAGGACTTTGATTCAGTTTGAGTTAGTTTTTGTATATGGTGTCAGATAAGGATCCAAATTCAGTTTTTTGCATGTGGATATCTAGTTTTCCCAGCATCATTTCTTGAAAAGACTGTTATTTCCTCATTGAGTGATCTTGGCACCTGTTAAAAATTATTTGACCATCTAAGCAAAGGTTTATTTCTGGGCTCTTTATTTTGTTCCATTGGTCTGTATGTCTGTCTTTATGTCAGTACCATACTGTTTTGATTACTGTAGATTTGTAGTAGGTTTTGAAATCAGGAAGTGTGAATCCTCCAGCTTTAATTCTTTTTCAAGATTGTTTTGGCTACTTGGAGGTATTTCATATTAATTTTAGGACGGGCTTTTCTATTTCTGCAAAAAATGCCATCAGGATGTGGTAGGGATTTTGCATCGAGTCTGGAGATCACTTTGGGTCACATGGGCATCTTAAATCCCTTGAATCTTTTATTCATTTTCTTATGTTTGTTGTTGTTGTTTGTGTTTTGAGGTAAGAGTAGAGAAAAAGGTGTTTCTGGGAAGAGATGAGGCTAGCAGTAAAGAGTAGAGGTATGAAGGAAACTGGGAAAGATTAGCAGTGAAGTCTGGGAGTGATGAGACTTGGGTCTTCAGAGCAGGTTAGAACATAACATTTTTGAGCAGTTTCTTTACAGTTAAAAAGTACTTTCAACATGTTATTTTGTTTGCTCGGCATAACAACCTGTGAAATACAGATAAAGACTTTTTATAGCCTCATTCCTTCAGATGAGGAAACTGAGGCTCAGAAAAATTA
The DNA here is from genome assembly GCF_902729225.1 of Pteropus medius. Classification (NCBI taxonomy): domain Eukaryota; kingdom Metazoa; phylum Chordata; class Mammalia; order Chiroptera; family Pteropodidae; genus Pteropus; species Pteropus medius. The sequence continues at coordinate 50,510,265 of NW_024344378.1, read as the reverse complement.
TTTGCCTCTGGTCACCCATTAGTCAGCCAAACCAGGGAGAGCCCAGGTCCATCCATCTCCTGATCCTGTGCCCTTTTCACTGTGCAGAGTCACTTTGTGCCTCCCACCCATGCGGTAGGGGTCTTGGTGGGTTCAAAGTCAGCAGGAATATTGTAGGGGGCAGTAGGGAAGTGAGCAGTTATCCATGATCTCATGGGGACCCAGGCTGAGTTGCCTTGGTGGTCAGTAATTTTCAAGGCACCACACAAAGCAGATAAGGAGGTAGGTGTTTACGCTGTTGAAGGGAGAGGTGACAGAAACAGTAGCTCATTACCGATGAAGACAAGACCTTTCCTTTGCAGTTGTCCTTTTTGGCCTTTGTGGACCGAATGTTCCTGACCTGTCCAACCCAGGGTGTCATGTCTTTGTTCACTTTCCAGCTGACTCCATGAGACTTGGGCTGTTCCCTGAGCTGTCATTTCCTATGGCTGACTCCTCAGCTTACCCTGATTTGAATTTAATGGAAAATGGTCATTTGGGGGATGATGTCACATTAAGGAGACAGTGGGAGAGAGACACCTCTTGCAGTTCTTTTGCATTCAGTCTGAGCATCAGAGTCATGATCAGGTTCCCAAAACCCCATTGGTTCATTTTATTTCCTGCTGCCTTCTAAGCCAGGATGGAAATATTTATCTAGTTTGTTCCAGAGATTGTACTTGTCTCCTTTGGGCAGACCAGAGTAGCTGATGGCCAGAGGAGTGACAGGGTTGGAGGGGTTGAAGCCAGGAGCAGAGTACAAGGCTGACACCTAAGGTACAGCAGAGATGACTAGAACCAGCTTTCTTCCTTTTCTTCCTTTCCACTATTGGAAAAGATAATGTTGGCCACAGTGCTGAATGCTGGCCCACAAGCCACTTCCTGGCATAGTTGCTTGTCAGAATTACTGACCCATCAGTTGTGACTCCTAGATGCCTTTCACCTCAAGGCTGTCATTGAGCAGGGTATGGCCACTCATATCCTCTGCTGTCTGTTGGGACAAGAAATTGGTGAGTTTCCGTTTTTCTGATCTTGTTTGAAAGGAGGTAGTATAGAATTGGATAAGAATCATGTCTGAATCTGGATACATCACTTACTAGCTTTGTGGCCTTGGGCAAGTTACTTGGCCCCTCTGAGCCTTCATTTTGCCATCTAGAAAATAAGTTGTAACAGTTATTTTGTGTGGTTATTAGGAATAGTAAGTGAAATAATCCTTATAAATAGTGCCTTTCCTGTGACAAGTACTCAAAAAATGTTAGCTACTGTGAGTAGTCAGAGTGTGTAGTATATTCAAGAAAAACTTGAGCCAAAACATGTCAGGTGCCTACTGTATGTTGATGGCTCTTCATAACACTTCCTGACTCATTTATATCAGTCTCTTTGATACCCAGGGACGTTCAGGGAGTGAACGGAGTACAGGTACAGTTCGATCAGAAGTCAGGAGGGTTGTGTATCCAGGGCATCCTGGGCATATGAGGCCATCTCTCTAAGCCCCTAGTTGCATACTTTTGTGTTCATGTCCTTTACTTGGCCAGTTGGCTCTCTCCTACCTCACTGCCTGCTTCTCTTCTGTCTTCTTTGTTGATTCCTCTTTTCATCCCTCAGCCCCCAGTGCTCAGGGTTTGTTCCTTGGACTTCTCTGCTGCCCTCTCTGTCCACTCTCCCTCCTTGGGTTATCACATCAAGTCTTATTGCTTTAAATACTGATCATATGTTGACAGTTCCCAAATGATATCCGTAGTCTCATCCTTATCCCTGAAATTCAGACCATTTATCCAACTGCTTATCTGACATCTCCACTTAGGTGCCTGTGGTTAACTTGGCCAAACATGAACTCATGGTTCCCCACCTCTCCTACCCCACCCCCCGCCCCCAACTATTCTTCCTGCAGGCTTCCCCATCTCAGCAACAGCCAACTTCATCCTTCCAGTGTCCAGGCTAAGAACCCTGGAGTCATCCTTAACATCTCTTTCTTTCGTGTTCCACATTTAGTCTGTCAGCAGATCCTTTCAGTTTACCTCCCAAACATGCCCAAATCCAGCCACTTCTCACTAGCTCCACTCTTATCACCCTCATCCAAGCTACCAGCATTTCTCCCTTGGATTATTGAATTTGCTGTCAGACTGGTTTCCCTGCTTCCACCCTTCCCTACCTGTGGACAGTATTTAATGTAGCAGCCAGTGAGCCTATTAAAATGTAAATCAGACCATGTCTCTCCTCTCTGTGGCCCACAAGGTCCTGCTTGAGTTCTTTATGCCACCCCCACACTGTACACCTTGGAGTTACCTGGGAAATGGACACCTCATTCACCACCCCATTCCTGTTGAAAGATGGACTATATTGGTCCTTATAATGAACACCGAAAAAGGGGATATAAGCATCATTACTCTGATATTTTAGCAAGTTCATTATTCTTGTTCCAAAAATTTGAGGAGCATACTGCAGCTATATCTCAGTTTGGGGATATTATTAATATTAACTTAAAAACCTGATACTTTGGGGGGTGGTCTGTGTAAACCAGGGAGTGCCTCTTCATCTGACCCAGAGATAACAGCAAGCCTCGTCTGTGTCGCCAGCCTCTCTGTACCTGTCAGGGAGAAGGTGATTGCCCCACCCTGAGGTGTGTGTGTAGAGTGCATGAAGCGGGACTTCCTTGATAGATGCCCCAGCTTCTGTGGCTGTTCTGTTCCAGGGCCACAGTCACCCCATATCTCCCTGAAATGTTGGGGCTTGTCAACCTTGAAGTTTGGGTCTCTGTTCATAGCCTTGGGCCATATTTTTAAAAGAACAGAGGCTGAGGCTTTAGGGTGGGGCGTGGCTATCCTGAACCCTGGTTCTGCAAGAGGGCTTCTTAATAGCCAAAGGGACCCATCCTCCTAGTACCTCCTGAGGTCCTCTTTAGTGAGGGTGCCCATGACCTGGGACCAGTCTCCACACGGGCATAGGTGCCCGAGTGGGCAGGCAGCAGCCACACATCACAACCATGAAGCCACAGCTCCTCCCCCTCTCTTTCCACTTTTAGTCCCTATGCCTAGCTCAGCTCACAATGCCTGGTGAGTATCCTCTTGGTGGGGGGAGGAGGACAGGGAGGCCACAAGTCTACTCTGGGTGCCATAAGTCTAGGTTAGGAGGCCCTGCTCTGAGACTTCTCACTTGCACAGGGTGACAGGTTCTGCTTGTGTGACTTCCGTGCTGATCTGGCTTCTGCATACTCCAGGGTCAGCTCCAATCATGGAGTCCACCGTGACTGCTCTTCCACTTTCAGAGCTGGGCAGCAGCATCATATAGAGGTATCAGGAGCACAGACTTTGGGCTTGACTGCCTGGATTTCTATTGTGTTTTTGACCCCTCAGTGGCTCTACCATGACCTTAAGCAAGTTCCTTAACTTTTCTAACCCTTAGTTTCCTCCTCTGTAAAGTGGGAATTAACCAAAACAACATGCACACAGTGCTTACACATCCCAGCACGAATGGTGCTTCGTGTCTGGTAGCTGCTATTATTGTTGTTAGTGAGGGTTGTATAGTCCAGCAGTTTGTCACTGTGAACTGTGCGACCGTGTCACTCTAGTACAGCTTTCAATTTAGGTAATCAAAGGATTGAGAAGGGCAGGTTGGAAGGTTCATGATTTGACCATAATAGCAGCAGCAGCTAACACTTGGAGTGCTGACTGCGTAGGTGCTTTTTCAAGCCCTTTTTACATTAACTCAGTTGATCCTCTGTGAGGTAAGCACACCTGTTATCTCATTTTACAGATAAGCTCATGGAGGCAGGGAGAGGCTGAGTAACTTACCTGAGGGCACATAGCTGCTAAGTAGCCGAGTTGGGAGTCGAAGCCAGGCTGGCTGGCGCCCCATCGGTATCCTGGTCATTGCAGCCTTGGTTTACAGACCAGTGCCCCAGGCTCAGAGAGGGGAAGGGACTTCCACAGACTTCCAGAGTCTCCTAGCAGTGGCGCACCCTCCTCAGCCCCTGCTCATCTTTTTTCTGTCAGACCTGGCCTAGTGCTTTGCAGGGCTCAGGCATGCGTTGGGGAACCTGGCAAACATGTGCATCCTCTGTCATTTGTGTGCTGGTTGTGGTTCCTCAGGTGTGAACTAGGAGAGGGTCTCAAGGTGAGGCAAGTGGCCTGGTGGTGACTCTCACCCTGGGACCAGGCAGCACTTGCCCACTCTGTCACTGAGCCCTGAGGGGATGGTAGCTTGCCTTCTCCCTCTCCTTTCTCAGGTGCTTGGGGTGAGGTTGCATGTCCTCCCAGACCAGAGCTGTCTCAAGTCGGATAGGCAGGCCAGCCTCTCTTCACCTTCCTGGGAGCTCAGGGAGGACTGCGTGCTGGCTCAAGGCTGAAACAAGTCCCCCCCGCATTGTAGGTTTCACAGGGAGAAAGTGTGAGTCACTGTGGCCTTGACAAGCTCCAGGTGAATGGAGGGCTGTGTTAGGGGAAATTCTTCTGTCTCTTGTGCCCCATAGTCTGCGTTATCGCTAGAGTGATTTTAGTGGAAGTTCTTTTGAAGTGATCTCTATGATCCGATGGGGCTGAGTCATAGAGGAAACACAATTAGCAGGGACCCTGCTGGGCTCTTGGGAAGGACACAGTACGTGGCCCAGGCTAGTCTCAAAGAGTTTGCTGGTTCTCTCCCAGGGCTTCTGCCATGGCTTTCGTTTGCATCCCATCTGCTGACTCTGGTCAGCCTTGGTGTCCCGCATTTATTCTGTCCATGGACCATGGTCTTTGGGCACTTGTTGGAAATGTAGAGTTTCAGGCCTCACTCTATCTGCCCAGCCAGTACCTGCACTTTATGCAGGTCCCCGGGTAATTCCTGTGGCAGTAAAGAACCCTTCTCTGGTCCACACTGCCATGAAAACCTGGACTCATGCTCTGCTCTCCTTTGCTATAAATGTGTCAGATCCTCTGACTTTCAGGACCTCTGCACAGGGTTGCATGAGATTGTGGGGAGCGCCCTAAGTGACAGTGCCTGCTGCCTGTGGTTATGAGGGGTGGAAGAGGAGGGCCTGGGGGCAGTTCGGTGGGGAAGCTCGTTACTCTGGGCCTCTCCATGAGGTGGAGTATCTGCCTTAGGTTTCAGTGCAGGTGGGGTGCAGGTGCCTTCAGGGAGCCTTGGGGGTAATTGTCTCTCACGTGGCCAAGAGTGATGGGGCTGTGAGGGGCAGGGAAGTGCATGCCTGTGAGACAGGACTCCTGTTGGCCTCTCGATTGTGAAACCTCAGAGGCAGTTGACTCCCAGCACCCGCTCCTCAGAAGCACTGGCTTCGAAAGGACACCGTGTGACTTTGGAGGAGAGTGACTCCTTTGCTTTTTCCCGACAGTCCTGACCACACAAGCTTTTTAAGACAACAATAGCTGAAGAGACAAAGCATGACCAAGACAACATCGTCTTTGGGCCTCCCTCTGCCCCGAATGACGTCTAAGGCCTGGGAACATTGTAAAAACTGGACCCTGTCCAATTTTAATCGCTCCCTGCTGGCCCCCACCCCTAGATCCCAGGAGCCCTGCCGGCTGACTTGGGGGTAGTGATACCCACAGATGCAGACAGAGATGTCACACTGCCCCCTAGGTCAGGCCCCAGATCCCTTTCAGGACTTTAGGGTCAAGGAAGAGGAACAGAATGCGTTGATTGGTCAGTTGACTCCCCCAGCCAGGGCAGGAGATGGGAGAAGAGAGAGAAGGGTGTCTGCCAAGTTTAATTAACAGTGGAAACTTGCCATGGGGGAGGAGAGCGACAGTCTGAAGAGGAGGGGTGGTTTACTGGAAGATGGGACACTGCTGATGCCAATAATAAGAAAGAAGCAAGACGTTCCTGCAGGGAGCATCTACCGGAGCACCAGCTGGGTGTTCTCAGTGTTGCGAGCAGGATTAGGTGTGAGTGGGAGAGTTTATTTGTGCCTGCTTTTCCAAGGAGGCATCTTTTGAAAACAGTCCACCAACATACCAGCCGACGAGCCTTCCTTGCCCCCATAAAAAAAAAAAAAGATAAGAAGATGGCAGTCGAGTTTAAAAATATAGGCACTATGTTCTACTCTTGTTCTTAGAAGACATCAATGGATTGCCTGAATTACATCTGACTTTAGTTCACAGATCTTTACACAATGCTTAACATTTACGATCTGGGGAGAGTGACGATTTGAGATGCTCATTATTTAAGACAAAAATGCAGAAGTGTTGAATGGACAGTAAAATGAATAGTGTGGGTTGAACTTGAAGTACAGGGGTATTTTTATTGAACATTACTATTCATTTTTCATTTTTCTGGTTCTATCTTCCTTCATATTATGTGCAAATTCCCCTCTGATATCCTTGCCAGGGATCTTGGGGCAGCATTGCCTGTTAGGCCATCCTGACCTGCAGCTTTCTCCAGCATCTACTTGCTGTTGCCAGTTCTGCTGCTGGAAGCTGTAATGAACAAATTGAATCCCTTCTGGCGGTCCTTCTTGAAGACAAAACACCTGCCTACTCCCCTAATCATCCTCTACAGTCCATGCTAAACACCCACTAGTTCTTCAGAGATTCTCAGAAAATGCTTTAACGTTCGTTCCTGGCCACCGTTTTAGTTTTTACCGAAGTCCCTTTTTTCTTCTTTTCTCTTTTTCTCTCCCCTTTCATCTCTTTTTCAGGTGGGCACACCTGTTAGCTCACGTGTGCACTGTTGTACCACGGCTCTTCATCTCTCTGTCCTCCATGTGTGGTCTTCATGTCCTCCCCTTAGGTCTTCCCTGGGGTCTCTTCTGTCCCCAGGCGGTCTCCTCCTCGCCATGAGTGTCTCTTTCTCTCCCTCTCTCCTATCTACCCCCATCTCTTTATCTCTCTTCTTTCCCTCCTGAGAGTGTGCACACATAGGTGGCTTGTCAAGAGCTGAGATGGGAAAGAACCCCTTAAACTTGTCCCCAACATTTCTGGTCTCAGAGCCCAAAATCTCAGTAATTCTTGGCCACTTTCTGACACTAAAGTCCTAAGGTTTGTTCAAAGGCCTTACGACTAAAATCTCATCTCTGGCTCACTCATTTCTGGCTCACTCTGCCCTGTATATATACCTTTTCATTGTATAATTCTTTTGGTTCTAGAACAAAACATTGCATCCTTCCCATTTTCTTGGTTTTTTGACCCACCATCTCTGCATGTTGTGCTTTTTTTGACTCTCAATTTAGTCTGAGTCTTCGCACCCTCTTAATTTTGTGTCCCTTGTAGACCTGATAAACAAAGCATACCTTCTTTTTTCATTAATCAGTGGAGAATGTAATTGCTAAAATGGGACAGGGGAAAGGACCTTGTAAGCTATCTGGTTAAACTGCTTTATTTTATAGACCAGGAAACAGAGTTTCAGAATACTGAAGCAATTTGCCCAGCTACTCACACGTGGATAAGAGCTGGGTTCAGAAACTGGGTTTCCTGACCCAGAGATTTTCTCTGATGCTTTAATGACAACGTAATTGCTGATAATTTCATGAGTAATTTTTAGTAAGGGGGCAAATACTGGCTAAATTATTAAGGACTGAGCTTGAATACTAAGAGCAGAATCATCAGGCAAAAAGAACAAATAGTCCACAGATGTTTAATTTATGCTCTGCTACCCTCTGCATGGAAGCCAGAGTCATACTGATAAAAATCTGTTGGGACTCTCTGGACTCTATTTAACCTGGGACCTGTTGCTCCCTTGCTAAGCTTTTCTTCAGGTATCCCAACAAGAAGCCAGCTGACTGAGGCCAGGTTCCCCTCTACCTGTGCATAGATCGGTCTCCAGAGCAAAAGGGTGGCAGGAGGTGAGGCAGAAACACCAAACACTAGGCCCTGCTGACCGCACCTCCCCTTCTTGGCCCCTTGAATCTGATTTCCAGTCCCTGGTGCAGTGTGGGTACTCAGCCTGGTGATGACTGAAGATCCATTGGTTTGACAGTGGTCTGGGGCATAGACAAGAGACCCCTTTGGAGTTAGTAACAAATGGTTTCCCTTTCTGTCCCCAGGCTCCACCTACAGCGTCTTGTCCATCATGCCCTCAGACTCAGAAAGCAGCAGCTCCCTCAGCAGTGTGGGTGAGTACCACCTTCCCACATGCCCCTCTTTCTACACCAGGCAGGAAAAGGGTGTGGGTGTGAGCCAGGGCAGTCCTGGATTCGTGGGATGGGAAGTTGGCCCTCACCTTTCAAATCACTCATGGGGTCAGCTTCCGTTGATTCCATTCACATCTTCTCTAATCAGCAAAACCTTCTCTTAATGGAGGAGGGCAAAAATCTGGCCCCAGCACTGGAAGGGAGGTGGGTGCTGGGAGAGGCACATATATTGCTGTTTTTTTCACCTACTCAGGGCGTAAGACTTATCAGTGAGCCTGTTGCCCCACCCATCCAAAGCCACCCATCCATGAGACTGGCCCCTTTTGATGCTGTCCTTTGTAACCAGGGACAGCCCACTGCAGTTGTTGCCTTAGGGACAGGAGTAGCCAGTCCATGCTAGAATGGATATGTTTCCAGAAGCCCATAGTGTGCTTTCATTTCACTGAAGACATCCCAGCAGAAAGGTTGTCATAGTCCTATAGCTGTCCCATACTTCTGTGACACACTGCCTTTTACATGCCCTCTATATAATACTCTTAGTGTGGTTTCTGGTGTTCTGATCTGACCTTGATGGTTAGATACACCTTTAGTGGTGAGTCCTGTAGTTTTTGAGTCAGAAAGGCTCACAGAGATTATCTGGTCTATTTATTTGGTTTTCCTTCATATAGACGGAGGGGAGTCTGTTGCCAGAGATTCCACAGCTAGCCAGAGCAGACCTTTCGTGTGTTAATTGACTATCGTTACAGACGCCTCCAGTGTGCCAGAAGTGGGCTTGGGATGTGGTGAAGAGGCAGGTGTGGTGCCTGTGCTTGTGGGTCTTAGGGTCTATGGGGGAAACAGTTAAATGAATAAGTGAGGTCAGAGGGATGAGAAGGGAAGACAGGTACAGTAGTGGGGTACTGCATTTATTCGCTAGGGCTGCCATAACAAAGTACCACAAACTGAGTGGCTTACAAGACAGAAATGTATTCTCTCACAGTTCTGGGAGCTAGAAGTCTTGAAGATCAAGGTGCCGTGTTGGCAGGGCTATGCCCCCTCTGAAGGCACTAGGTTAGGATCTGTTCCAGGCCTCTCCGGGCTTCTCGTGGTTGTTGGCAATCTTTGACATTCCTTGGCTTGTAGATGTATCACCTCAGTCTCTGCCTTCATCTTCAGATGATGTTCTCCCTGTGTGTCTGTCTCCAGTTTTCCCCTCTTAAAAAGGACACCAGTCATTGGTTTGGGGTCCTCCATACTCCAGTATGACCTCATCTTAACTTGATCATCTGTAAAGACCGCATTTCCAAATAAGGTCACATTCACATTTACTGGGGATTAAGACTTGATCATCTTTTGGGGGGACACAATTCAGCCCCTCACAGGCTCCTTTATCCTGTTTAGGCTTCAGGGAGGACTCTTGGGACCATAGTCAAGAGCTGCTGAGTATCACTTCATCCTTCCTACTTTGGGTCCATGAGACACATTGATTGAATGATGGGATTGTCCGATTTTTGAACTTGGGACCACCTTTCAGGAAGTGCATGTGGTGGGGGGCGGTCAGGATAAGGAGAGCGGTAAGGTGAGGCTTTTGTAAAACTGAACTGGTGGAGCCTGAGGGCACCTCTTGCCCCTCTCATGTCTCACCCTTTTTTGCTCCCTCCTCCCCTTGGGTACAAGGTCCAATGATCTAACAGATATGTCACAGACTCATTCACATGGACACTTCAAGGCTTAAGGCAGTACCTTTCCTAGGATCATTTGCATTTAAAAAGGGGTTCCAGAGAGATCTATCGCTTAAACCATAGCAAATATCGTTAATGGTGGAATTTTAAGCCAGAGCAGGAGGTGTGTTTTGTGTAGCTGGACTTTCACATGCTCTGGAAGAAGCCTTTTGTCAGTAACCCAACATTCGGTTCCCCACACACCTAATGAACCTTGGGATGGAGTTGTCAGCAGTGTCCCCGGATACTTGTCAGCAGGCAGGCAGGAAGCAATGCTGTCTGTGCCCAGATCTTGAATGCTGAAAGACCAGGTTGCACCCTTTCAGGTCAAAACCTCTTAAGTTCACCGAGAACCAAGATTTGCTTCTCTCACTCTTCTGCGTTTGGTGACGTTGTCCTTGGGGTGAGTAGCTCCATTTTTCTGCAGGCTGACTTCCATGTCTTTGTGGGTGCAGCAGTAGGGGTTACCTACTCACATTGCCTTAAACAATAAAGAAATGTGTGATCTCACATAATAAGAAGCACCGATCTGGGCTGAGTACATCAGGATGTGGATCTGCGATCCTCTGTGTGGTGTCTTACCCTTTAGGCTGATTGATGGTCAAGGATATGTAGCAGCATGTTCTAGCCATTATATCCAGACCTGACGATATCCAGGGCTACGATTTCCATGACGGGAACCAAAATGGCTTTTAAATTCAGAATAATTCAAATGAAACACAATTAAAATTTCTAGTTTCAACAGTCACCCTAGTCACATTTCAAGTACTCTGTGGTCGACTCTGGCTAGTGGCTACCAAATTGGACAGAGCAGGTAAAAGAACATCTCCATTGTCACAAATGGTCCAGAGACTGGACAGGGTTACCTCCTCTGGTGTCTCCTTATGAGCAAAGAAGCCTTCCCCAGAAGTCCCTCGGCATAGTCTCTCAGTATTGGGTTGCCTGTCTTTGTCCAAATCAGTGGCTCAAATAGTGTAGCCCTGGACCAGCAGCATTCAGGCACTTGGTAGAAATGCAGGTTCCTGAGCTTCGCGCCATACCTGCTACATCAGAAGTTGCGAGGGTGGGGCCCAGCAGCCGCATGTTGTAGCAGCCCTTGAGGATTGAGATGGGCTGGCCTAACCCAATGCCTGGCAAGAGAGCTGGAATGTCTATGTCTAGCTTGGATGAGCTCCCTGGTGTAGAATGAATGTTAGGGTCAGCCACAGGATCCTCCATTGCACTACCTCCCGGAGACTCCCTCCTGGCTCAGCCTCACCTTATGTTTGGCAGAGCTCTTCCTTCCCTGATCTTCGCAGGTGTACCCTAGCCCTGGCAGAAGGGGCCTCTGGTAAGTCAGATGAAGACTAGCTGTTTTTGTTTGTTCTTGATCTTTCTCCATGAACCTAAAAGAAAGGCAAAAGCTAGGTCTTAGAATAAAAATATCACTTTCACTTTCCCACATATATCTCCCTAACAAAGAACATTTGGGAAAAGAATGGCAAGTTATATTCGGCATAAGAGAAATTGGTAGATGAAGTCTTGAATATATCGTATTTTCTTAGTGACAGCTAGTACCTGATTGGCTTGCCTGATTAGCATTAGATCCTCAGGTGGTCTGTCCAGTTTCAGCTCTCTAGCTTGACCCCACTAACAACACACCATGCTCTTGCCAACTAACAGTTTTAAAGGTTGCAGTGTCTTTTTGCTGAGGCCTTCAGGGAGTTTTCATCTGTTAAGTGTTGTGGCTTCTTTGAGGCCTCCCCTTACTCCGTGCAGCCCTTTATTAAATAATCTGCCCCATTGGTAGGCCCCACAGATCTGCCCAGGGATTGCACACCCGTTTCAACCAATCGATACTTTTCTCCTGACCTGATTTCTCTGGTGCCTTTTATTTCTCATCTTGGATAACTAGAGAAGTTTTAAGGAAAAGAGAATTCTTGGGTGGCATTTATAAAACAAGTCTTAAATTTCATGCAAATTGAAGTGACAAGAGAGATTTCTCATTAAACAGAGATGTCTCCTGGCTTGTTGGTAGGAGAAGGAGCTGGAGGGCATCCTTCATATCCCAGTGAAGATTCCTTGAAAGTGCAGCTTCTAGTCAACAGGGAAGATGAGCCGAGTCATCGTGGAGGCAGGGCAGTACCCCGACTTCCTGTGCCCCCTGATCCTTCCTTGTCTGGCCCTTTGGGATCAGTCTGTTTTCCCTCAGTTCATCAGATGAATAGGAGCAGGTCTCTTCTTGGAGCACATGGTCAGTGCTCGCAGGGATTGTAGAGGGGCCTGGCCTCTGATCTCAGCCAGGTGTCTCAGTCCATCAAGGCTGTTACGACAAATATCACACAGACTGGGTGGCTTAGAAACAAACATTTATTTCTCATGGTTCTGGAGACTGGGAAGTCCAAGTTCAAGGCAGATTCAGTGACCGATGGGGCCCACTTCTTGCTTCATAGAGGCACCTTCCTGCTGTAACCACACATGGCAGAATTGGGGAGAGTGTGCTTTGGGGTCCCTTTTATAATTCATTAATCCATTTGTGACTGTCTCTACCCTCATGACTAATCACTCCAAAGGCTCCACCTTCTAATGCCACACCTTGGGGGTTAGGATTTCAACATAGGAATTTTGGGAGGCACACAAACATTCAGACCATAGCACCGGAAGTGTAAGTGACTAGCCATCTGCTCTGTGTAAAACAGAAAGAAATAGATAGCTCGGGGAAAGAGCAGTTATTTCTGATGAGGGGAGCCAGAGTAAGTTTCAGGGAGGAGATGATCCTTAAGTTGAGCCTTTCAAGAATGGTGCTGCATACACAAGAGCAGCCAGGAAGAAGCAATAGGCCATCGCCACATGTCTTGGTTTGGGTTTCAGCAAAGCTGACCTGGAGTCGAAGATTAGAGAGCAGGTAGCTTATCCAGGAGGAGATCTGGGAGCTGGGCAAGACTGCAGCTGCTGCATTGGAATCTAACCTCCTCTCACTCTAAGTCCTGAGAGGAGCTGAGCTGTGGGCTTGCAGGGACCAAGGAGGGCATCCCCCTGGGCTTTTATTGTTAAGGAAGGTACCCTCTCTGCATTTCATTAATGCATGATGCCTTTAAGTGCAGTGGCTACTAGACAGCCAGTAAAACCAAAAGAAAAAGTTAACTAGCCAGCGAATGCAACTTTGGTGCAGACTAGAGAGTCTCTCACTTTTTCAGGCTTCAGAATCACCTGGAGGGGATCACCCCTAAGGTTTCTGATTCAGTAGTTCTGGGTGGTACCTGAAATGTGCATTTCTACCAGCTTCTCTCCTGAAGCTAAGGTGCTTTCAGAAACACTGGCTCAGGACAAGGGGGCTGTCTCTCCCAGTAGTTCTGGCTCTCCTGGGTTGGAGGTGAGCTTGGTTTGGTTTTGCTCTCTCCTGCTTCTGATGACTATGTTCTGCTGCTCCTTAGCTTCTCCCCTGACAGCCAGGGCCTAGAGGTGGCCAGGAAGTTTACCTCGGCATCTCCACTCCACCTGACCACTTTTGACTGGTGCCAATTTCCTCCTTGGCTTCTGGCACCATGGCCCACAGGGCTCTGAAGCAGAGTTATGACCTCTGTTCAGCTGTAAATAAAACCGAGGGGGCAGCCTTCGAGGTCTGCTGGAGCGTGGTGAAGAGGGAGCTAACGACAAAGAGGCTTATGGCCAAGAAAACCAGCCAGGGTAACTCTGTTCCTTCTGCCTACTCCTGCTCCTGCTGTCCCTCTCACATCAAGGCCCAGGTGAGTGACAGCACCTTGTCTGAACTCCAGGGTCTGTGCCAGCTTTCCTGGCATCATCCAGCACTCCTTTTGGATCTATTTTAGTCCAGTTCAAATCCCTTTCCCCTGAATCCTATCTTGGACACCAAAAAGGGAAGGAAAATCTACTGTCTCCCAAGTAGGCTCCAGATTTGGGAAGAGGAAGGAGTAGAGCCAGGGAGAGTAGACGGTTTTGTACTTGAATCGAAAAGAACAACTGCACAGGGCAGAACAGAGGAAAAGGCGTTTGACATTTTTTGGACAACTCACTTGAAGTTAGTTTTATTTTGCTTATTACTTAAAATGTTTCCTGTAACTGCAGTGACTGGTGAGGGGCTTGACAATCCACATCTCTTCACCAGCCACACCATTCCTGGGATAATGGCTTTAGTTTAGGGCACCACAGATTTTTTTTTTTTAAACAATTTATTTTAAGGTCATGTTCATTGAGGTATAATAACATGCAGTAAAATTTACCCTTTTTAGTATATAGTTCAATGAGCTTTAAAAAAAATTAATTTATTTATTTTATGGTAACATTGGTTAACGAAATCCAGTTAAGTTTCAGGTGTACAATTCAATGAGTTTTGACTCCAAAAAATGTATAGTCGTTTAACCGCTGCCATAATTAAGATACACCTTAGAACAGTTCGTTCACCCAGAAAAATTTCCTTCTGCGGCTTTGTAGTCTGTCTTTAGTGCCTCCACCCTCAGGCCCAGGCAACCACTGATCTCTTTTCTGCCCCTGTAGTTTTGCCTTTTCTCATATAAATATCATATAAATGGAATCGTATAGTATATAGCCTTTTGTTTCTGGCTTCTTTCACTTAATGACGTAAGTCATTTTTGATTTCCCCCATGCTCTTGTGTGTGATGGTAGTTTGCTCATTCCTTTTTATTGCTGAATAATATTCCATTGTAGGATTGTAATGCTGTTGTTCATCCATTCACCAGCTACTGTAAAGAGTTGTGTGCTGGTTTTGGTGAACATAAATTGTCATTTGTCTTGTGTAAATATTAGGAGTAGGATTACCGGGTGGTATGATATGTGCATGTTTAACTTTATAAAAAGACTGCCAAAGTATTTTCTAAAGCGGCTGTATCATTGTATATTCCCACCAGCAACATTTGAAAAAAAATTCCAGTTTCTCTGCATCCTTGCCAGCATGTGGTGTTGCCACATTTTTATTTTAGCTATTCTGGTAGTGGTAAAGGGACTTGGTAGTTGTTTTCAATACTAGCAGATCTGTTGTGTAGAAGAGGAATTACAGTTATACTTGTGGCCCTTAGGAGTAGATATAGAGTCAGTTGGGGAAATAGAGACAGCTTTTAACTCAGTACAGATAATCATTTTAGGGGGAGAGATTAAATAGGCTTTGCTGTGAAGTAGTGAGTTCCCTCACCGTGGAGGAGTTCAAACAGTCTTGGTGGCCATATGGGGCAGTTTGGCAACCTCTTGGATGGGAGGACTGTGTCATCTTCAAAACGCCTTTCAACCCTGAGATGCAAGTTACAGGGAAAACCTTTTATTTGAATGGGGATGGAATGGGTTTTCTATAACAGTTGCTGTTGTTTTGAACTTCCTGGCTTGGCACATCTGGGACTCTTCTTGAGGTCCCCCGTGGCTCCCATGTCCTCCGCCTTTCTTATTGTGAAAGGACAGAAGCACCCAGTCAACATGTCACCTGAGTCAGAGGGCCTACCGTTTGATGGCTTCTCAGGTCTGGGTGGCCTTACTTTTGTGTGTTTTATGGATTTTCAAGCCTTTGAAGGGGAAAAGGAAAGGAAACAGGAGGCCACTCCTGCTAGGAGGCAGTGTAGCATAGGGGTTGAGGCCTTGGCTCTGGATTTAGAGCTGAATTTGCATGGGGACCTCCCGCTATCCTACCCGTGCAGTCTCTCTCAATGTCATTTTCTTACAGGGTGATCATAGCACATACCTGGGAGGACACCATGGGAATTAATGAGGTCAGGACTGATTGCGTTTAGTACAGAACCCAGCACTAAGGCTGTGGTGAGCAAAAGTCGGCACTCACTCCATTGTCTGCATGATCAGCTACCTCAGGTTCTCACAACTGCAGACAGAGTGGCCTCACCCTGCTGGAGACTGAGACAATAGGTCATGACTGTGCAGTAACAGATCTGTTGACCCCTCCTTTTGTCCTGCTGCTGCTTCTCTCTCCAGCTTCTGCGAAAGCCAAGGGATGTACCTTTCTGCTGCATTTGTAAAATGAGGTGAAAATCCTTTATCTTCCTGGAGGCAGGTTGCTATGCCTGGTGGTGCTTTTCGGTTCTGAAACTTGAGATTTGGTATTTCTTTGGTACTTCTTGGACTTGAGTATAGCACAGAGCAGCTGTTCTCAAAGCGTGGCCTGGTGTTCCTGAGGTCCTTTCAAGGGGCTGGTGAAGTCAAACTTTTTATAATGACACCAATATGTCACTTGCCTTTTCCATTCTCATCCTCTCAAACACTCCACTGTAGGGTGGAGTTTTCTAAAGGTTCTATCATGGTGTGTGATAATTGCACCGATATGAGACTCTGGCTGCTGTATTAAGTCGGACGTGAAGCAGCGTTACAAAGATGCAAAGCAATGCCGCTCTTCTCACTACATTTTTTGTTTTGTAATGAAAAAGATAGTTAATTTTTCATAAATGAAATCTGAAGTGAATATGTAATGGGTTTTTTAAAGCATTTTATTTTATTTTATTATTAGTTTCAGGTATAGTACATTGATTAGAAACGATCCCCCTGATTATCTTCCCTCTACACATAGCCATTACCTTACTGCATTCTTATGCCATGCTCCCCATCCCTGTGACCCTCTATCAATGACTAATTTGTACTTTAACCTGCAATAGGTTTTTGGTCATTTTTAATTTGGTAGATATTTAAAAATTATCGTTAGATAGATATAACCCATATAAACAAAAGCTCGTTGGAATCCTCAGTCATTTATTAAGAGTGTAAAGAGGGCCTAACATCAAAAAGTTTGTGAACTTTTAGGCCTTAGGTTCAGGGGTCATAGAGGGAGGTTTAGTGCTATCATCTTCTGGCTCTGTGACCTGGACATTTTACTTAACCTTGATAAGATTTTGTTTCTTGATCTGTAAAATGGGAATAACACAAATATCTCCCTTAAGGGTATTGAACGGGATGATGTATGGAAAGCATTTCAAAAATTGCCAGGTACGAAGTGAATGCTGCTCACGGTTGTCATTTGGGAAGCAGTAAGGCGTGGTGCCAAGGAGCATGTGCTCCGAATCCAGATGCTTGGGCTCATCTTAGGGCACCGCTTGCTGTGTGTGCAGCTTTGAGCTGATTAGCTAACCTTGCTGGGCCTCAGTTTTTTCACCTCTGAAATGGGGATGATAATATTAGTACCCATCTGGGATCGTTGGGAAGATTAAGTTAATGCCTGAAATATCTGTGTTGTCTGCTGTTGCTCATGACTGTGAACACTGAAATACCTTTTTTCCTGGGTGTTCTTTGAGTTTTTTTATCCCACTCTCTTGGGTTTGTCAGTCCTTCACAGATGGTCCCATCCCCACCCCACTCCTGGAGTTGTTTAGAGGTTGAGTCATGTTCACCTCCAGGAGGGGCATCAGATACATGTCCAGAGGAAGCTCCACTTGTGAGAGAGCTGGGTAAGTTACTGCAAATCACATGACAGTGTAGAACTGGCCCTGGGCTAAAGCTCCTAAAAGTGACTTCATTTGCCAAAAGAAGATGTTACACAGCCCACACAGAGCTAGAAACCGTCTTTTTTCAAAACTCTAGGGGGCAGGGGTGAGAATCCAGAGTGTTTTGGGGAAAGGTGAGAGAAGGCTTCTCAGGCCATGGGGAAGAGAGGTGCTCGTGGAAAGGGTTGCTCCAGGCCCCACCTTAGAGAACATTCTGGTCCTAGAGGTCTGACTTGGAGCACAGGAATCCTGTTGGTTGTGGTGGTGGTTTTAAAATAACATGTGCTTCAGCGGGTATTAGATTCAGTGGTACTGATGATCTGCGAGCTTGAGGCTCCTCCCTCAGACCATGGTCTAGCTTGTCACCCACAGTGTTCAACTCCTCATTTTGTCTGGCACACCTGGAAGGTACAAGGCCACACCTGAGTGCTGGTCTTTTGTCTTGTGGGAGAGGGGGCTCTTGGTTTGCATGAGCAGTCAGCCAACAAGGATCAGTCTGGGTCGGGGTACAGTCAGGATAGCAGAGTCAGAAGACATGTATCTTGCCCTTCGCACACTCTGGGGCTACTGGGGAGACAAATGCTGTGCCTCTGGGGTGTGTTAGCCTCCTGGATCACATTCATAAAATGGGATGGCTCCTTTGAGTTCCTGTGACCCCATCTCAGATTTCTGAGTGTTAGAGGAGATCTCAGGTGAACATATGGACAGAGTTAAATATAAAGGCACCATGGATTCATCTCTTCTTCCCAGACATTTGAGTGAGGTGCTCTCCTTTTAGAAATAGATTTGGATCTTGTCAGAGGTGCTGGTGGTGGCCACTGTTCCTTCATAATTATATAAGGCAAGGGGTTTCCTTCAGGACACTTTTAATGATGAGGGCCTGATGTGGGCTGTGCAGCCAGAGGCCCCAGGACTTACCTATATTACGTCACACTTAACCTTAGCTGTAGGTGGCTCTCTCAACATCTTCCTCTATGCCTGTACACCTGGGCTGGTTGGGCAGGTCCTTCAGACAGTTGGACCCCTCAGAAAAGGGAGCAGTGCAGAGTGTCCAGCCCTGGTCAGGGGCAGATGGCGACGCAGCCCTTGGGCCCCAGCTTTGGAGCTGGCTACCTTCATCCTTGAGAGTTTCACAGGGTTCCAGCTGTCCCTTCCTCTTTAGGCCATGTCTTCTGCTCCACTCAGGGCTCAGGTTGGTCTCTGCTTGCTGGTGTTTCCAGACTAGGCAAGGATGACAGGATTAGGCCCCAAACAGCTCATCTTGGAGGTGTCAAAGGTGCGTTGGGAAGAGTGGACGTCCTCAAGGTCCTCAGCTAGGGCCCAGAGAGTGAGTGGGTGAGTGCTCGAGTGCCAGTGACTGCCTGGGCTTAGGTCTCGGTTCTACTTCTTACTTTCTGTGTCAGTGTTGTCATCTGTGAAAGGGGAATGCTAACAGGACATACCTGGTAGGGCTGTTGGGAGTAACTAATGCAAGCCAAAAGCTCAGAGCAGTACCTGGCATCTGGTGAGCGCTGTCTAAGTGCCAGTTCACTTTATTATTTTCCTCCACCAGGTACCACCGGGAAGGCTCCATCCCCGCCACCCCTCCTCACTGACCGGCAGGTGAACGAGAAGGTGGAAAACCTCTCCATTCAGCTGCGGCTGGTGACCCGAGAGAGGAATGAACTACGGAAGCGCCTGGCCTTTGCGACTCATGGGACGACCTTTGACAAGAGGTAATGATTGGTCGCTTCCCTGGCCCAGCACTCAACACCTTGCCAATGGGCAAGGGTTATTGTCCATATGCTATCACCGACCACTTCCCACCAGGGGGTCCTTAGCTCCTGGGGGGTCCCCTCACCCCCACCTCACATTGAAACACTTTCGCTTCAGGCTTTGGAAGAGATGGCACAGGCTTGTTTTGCTTTCTCCAAATCAAAATTGGAGCCCATGGCCTGAGTTGCATGACTTGGGGATTGAAAGGTGTTATTGTGTGACAATTATACATTTGGCCCTGATAGTGGTGTGTTCCTGTGTGTGTGTTTGTGTGTGTATATGGCAGAAGAGCCTGGGGCCAGCCTCCTATCTTTTCCCCTGGCCTTTGCAGATGGTTGTTCACTGGGTGGTCTTGGCAGCAGCTGGAAGGACTTGGTCCTACTTTGGTGCCTCGTCATTGGTTAGCCGGATGGTCTTGAGCTCATCACTACCCACCTCTAGGCCTCTGCCTTCCAGACCCAAGGCATTATACTTCTCTCCTTATCCACTGTTGCTGTGCTGTGCAGCCTTTGCCCTAATATAGTTATCCTGTTGCCAGTCCTTCGACAGGTCTGCCTGTGTAGGTGTGTGTGTGTGCATGTGCGTCTACATGTGTGCATGGGCCACTGTCTCCCAGAAGACCTTAGCTTACCTCCTATAGGGTGGATCTTTATGTGGTTTGTAAGCACAGTAGTTATACCCTGCCATATGTGTTTTAGGAAGGGTATATTCCACTTGTCTTCTTTGTTTTGAGGAAAATATTTGATTGCTTCATTTGTTGAGATTTGGAGGTAGATACCAGGGAAGGGCAGGCTGTGGAGTGAAGCAGAGGAAGAGTCTTTACACACCTGCATGATTCAGGAGGGCTTCATGGAGGTGGAGGAGGGCTGCAGAGGGGTTTATTCTTCCAGAAGATGCTGGTAGGGGTCCTGAGGGGAGGGATATTGCTTTAACCTCTTCCCTTTAGGAGCATTAGGATGTACGCCATGTCCCAAGGAAGGTTCCTCTGTAGGGAATGTCAGGGCTGCAAAGCCTGTTTCTAGAGGTTGCTTTGTCGAGGCTAGGCCCCAGTCAGATGGGACATAGGCAGGGCCAGTGAAGACACGGGGTGTCAGAGTGCATGTTGTCCATGGCTGCTTTCATGCTACCAAGGCAGAGTGTGTGGTTGCACAGCGACCGTGTGGCCAGCAAAACCTAAGGTATTTACTGTGTGGCCATTTACAGAAAAGAGTTGCTGTCGCCTGCTCTAGAGCAGGGATTCTCAAACTTGAGCATGCACTGGAATCACTTGGAGGCCTTGTTGTTGAAGCACAGATTGCTAGCTAGTCCTTCCTCCCTCTCTCCCTTCCTCCCTCCTGAGTGCCTGATTTAGGAGGTCTGGGGCTGGCCTGACAATTTGCATTTCTAACAAGTTCTCAGGTGGTACCAATGTTACAAATCCTGCCACCCCACTTTGAGAACTACTGTTCCTGGCCACTGTTCTCAACTTTGGTTGTACATTGGAATTCCCTGAGGAGTTAAAAAAAAACAAAACAAAACAACAACAAAAAACAATCCGGATGTCTGAGTCCTACCCCCAGGAAGCTGATGTAATTGGTCTGGGCGTTGGTATTTTAATGTGAGCCCAAGATTGAGAATCACTGTTCTGAAGAAAGGAGAAACTTCATATCAGGTTTCTGGTGGCCTGGACCCACTGTGTGCAGGCCTGTTGTAGGGTCTCCTGGAAGCTCCTAGAGAAGAAGATGGTGCTTTCAGCTCTCCAGGCCCACGCAGGGAGCTCAGGTAACCAAGGCTCCCTTCATCCTGGGGATTCTGATTCTGTTGGTCTGGGTATGGCCAGGACATCTGAGCTTAAGAAATACCCAGGTGGTTTTGATGATTAGGCGACCAGTGTTGGGAACCGCTGGGCTGGAGTGATCCAGGACATGGCTTCCTGGGGGAGAGACATTCCTGTCAGTGTGTTCACGGCAGTGTTTGCTGTATGGGCCAGGCCCTACCACAGGCTGAATCCTGACTACGAGAGGCTGAAGATCCAGTGCGTGCGGGCCATGTCTGACCTGCAGAGCCTGCAGAACCAGCACACCAATGCCTTGAAGAGGTGTGAGGAGGTGGCGAAGGAGACCGACTTCTACCAGTGAGTGGGGCCTACAAAATGGCTGCCTCTTACCCTTCTTTATTTCTAGACTTGGAGCTAAGGCTTCTGGTTCTAGTCCTGCCTCTGCCACATAGCAAGCAGTGGGCCTTCAACAAGTGGGTTAGTTTTCCTAGGTGCAAAGTTAGGCTATTAACCCTTCACACCATCTTTTGCCTGCTTCAGAAGCACAGTAGGTAGGAAATTGACATGAGGCAGTGAGCCAGGCAGGTTCCTGGGCTTCTGAGTCACTGTTCAGGGGGCTTTGCTACAGCTCCAACCATAGGAGAGACAGATGGAGCCTGTTCCCTTTTGGTTTCCTGGTGCCCCTCTGAGGGTATTTGCCTGCCAACCTGCTGATGTTTGCCCAGGCCTCAGTACCTTAGTACGTGGAGGTGCCAGGTTTACACCAGGTAGGGGCTTACCTCCCCACGACCCCTTTTTTTGGTTTTGTATACATGCCCTTTTTGGTGTCAGGCTTTTAATAAGTGGTTTGGATCCTTCTGGCATCTGGCTGATAGCAGGCTTTGGCCTGCTCCTGAGTGCTGTGGACCCAGCTTCTATTGTTCCTGGCTGGTGTATTGGGAGTTTTGGGTCCTGGAGAGGCTGGTGATGCCTTGGGGTGGGGGTTGGAGGCTGTCTGGGGCTTACTGTGTGGGGGGGGTATTTCAGCACACTCCATAGCCGGCTCCTGAGTGACCAGACCCAGCTGAAGGATGATGTGGACATGCTGAGGCGGGAGAATGGGCAGCTGCTACGGGAGCGTAACCTGCTGCAGCAGTCGTGGGAGGACATGAAGCGGCTCCATGAGGAGGACCAGAAGGAGATCGGTGATCTCCGGGCCCAGCAGCAGCAGGTAGGGTTGGGCCGGGCAGCTGGGTGCAAACCAAGGTCAGTCACCCACCCACCTACCCATTCACCCATCCACCCACATGATCATTTAACAGCTATTTCTGGAGTGTCCGCCTCATGTGAGGCACTAGGGTATCTGTGAACAAACACTCAGCCCTTGCTCTCCTGGACTCTGCAGTCCAATGAAGGAGACAAATGTTAATCAAATAATAACATGTATTCGTGTATCATTATGAATGTTGCAAGGGCTGCCATGGAGGAGGTGCTATGCAGTGTGTGACAGGAATTCAACTTTGTCCAGGGCTTGGGGTTCTGTAGCTTGGATTGCATGAGATTACAGGTGGAGAGAAGCTTGGAAATATTAAAGCCCTATGCAAATAGGGGATGGAGCAGTTATCACTGTTATTTTGAGGTGGTTGTGTGGCCTGTTGCCTTTGCTGCTCTGTGCATTCCCAGTCTGTTTCTTCGCTCTGCTCAGCTCTTGTTTCACATTGACAAAGGCATAAGGAGCAGGCCAGTCAGAACATTAACTTGCCATGAGTGATGTCGGCCAGTTCTCTTGTAGCTGACGGTCTGGAACTGCCCAGGGATATGATAGGGGCTGATGACATGTTCTATGTCCACAGATGGTTAGATGTGTGGGGTTGGAAGACAACACCAAGGAGGGCCAGAGGGTAGGTCTGATTAGGTGGAGAACCCATCTCCATCATTTATGGTTTCCTGAGTTAAATAAAGCAGGACCATTGGGGCTTGCTTGATATAGCTGACATGGAACATCCTGAACTTCTCTGATAATTGAGCGTGATATTATCTACACTGCTTTATTTTCATGTATAATTTACAAAATTTAAATTACAAAACTATTACAGAGTTACAGAGGAGTCGTAAGTATAGTGCAGAAAATTATTTTTCCCTTATTATTTAAAAGTTGCCAACCTTATCCCCCGAACATGCCAACATGTCTTTACAAGCAAGGATATTTTCCTATGTAACCGTAACGTAAATGTTAACATCAGTACATACTGCCACCTAATCATCAGGCTCCATTTGGGCTTTGCCAGCTGTCTCAATCGTGTCTTTAATAGGAAAAGGGTCCTGTTCAGAATAAAGCCTTGCATTCAGCTATTGTGTCTCTTTGGTCTCCTTCAGTCTGGAACAGTTCCTTAGGCTTTGACCTGCATGACTTTGATGCTTTGGAAGATTACAGTCTAGTTATTTTGTAGGCTGTCCTTCATCCTGCGTTAGTCTGATCCTCACTATTTGATCCCCTTTATGCATCTTAGGCAGGACTATCAGGACGTGATGCTGCTTTTTCCTCTTTGCATCCTCTTGATTGGGGCCTGGCTTGGTATGACCCATTACTGATGACGTTCACTTTGATCACCTGACTAAGGTGGTATCTCTGTTGTAAAGTTACTTGTTTTCCCTTTGTTTATTTATCACTTACCTACCTACCTACCTACCTACCTATTTATTTATGGTTTCCTGTTTTATTCAGTGGGTTATAATCCATTGTGGCCAATAGGAGCCCCTTCAAGCTTGCTTCTCCTCACTCTTTGAGCATTCCTTGTTCTCTGGCACAAGAAGATGTTCTAAGCTCACTTTATAATTTCCTTGCCCTTGCTCTAGAAATCAACCATTTCTCTAAGGAGCCCTCAATTCCTTTTAGTGGAGAATGGTATTTAGAAGGAAGATCTAAGTGCTGAGTGTGCTTATAGCTACTGGGGTATCACTGTTCCCAGGCCCTCTCAGTGAACAGAGTAGGGAGTATCTGAGTATACCACACTGCCCACCCCACTTACATTTCTATGTTGTGTCTCTCTCTCCCTCCTCCCCCTTATATCTGCATCTTATATGTATTTTCAGTAGGTGATACATATATTAAAAAACCATGAGTTCACACTAAACACTTCCAATTCCAGTCTCATACTACAATATCACAGAATTCATTCTAGTTTTCTATCTTTCCATTTTTGTAACTCCCTTTTATAGCAGTGTGAAACTCAGTTGCTATTATTCTTTATTTACTTACTCAGTCAGACCCCCTGTGTATACACCCCTCCCCTCGCCTCTGTAGCCCCCTTTCTCATGCCACCCCCTTCTCACCCTTTTGCACCCTCATGCTCCATGTGTGCCCTCCCCCAGGCCTCACCTCCACGTGGCGCCTCCTTATCCTCTGCAGGCTCTGACGAGGCCACGAGAGTTGTGTACCAACTGTAGCCCGCCACCCCGCTCTGTTTCACCTTATGGCTGTAGGTTAAATTGTTCAGAAACAGGAAGGACAAGGCTTTCTTTTCATTTTTATACAATTTTTTTTAAATTGCAAAATGAATATTCATTTTGTAACATAATAAAAGAACCCAACAATACTGCCATTTTTAAAATAAAAGGTAGACTTCTTCCTGTTGTCTCACTCAGAGAAATAACTTCCATGAGTGTACTACCAGTGAAAAGTTTGAGATTTTTATCTGTGCTCATAGAGCCCTTATATTTTGTTAATTTATTTCACAGAATGGGATCATACTACTCATTTCGTTGCTGACATTGTTTTTTCGTGGGGCTGAATATATCACGTGAATCTTTATTTCAGTACAAATTCTACTTTTGTTTTTAACTGCTGCCCAGTATTGAATTACAAAGAAGCACTATGATTGATTTAACTAGTCTCCTATTGACTGACCTTTGGGCTATTTTCAGTATTTTCCCATTATAACCTGTATTCTATTGAAAAATTGGCTTCTGTCGTTGATTTTCTCTGATCTTTGTTGAAGTCTTATCTGGAATACCCAGAGCAGGCTTAGTGAAGGACTCTGAGTTCAATATACTTGGAGATATCAGACTTCTTTTTTGTGAACCCTCTGATTAGGGGGCTTGGTTGTGTGGGGTCAGGTCTGGCGGCAGGAGTTAGCAGGCCCTTTTGGAGCCTTGGCAATAAGAAGGGTTTGTGGAAGGGGAGGGGTGAGCAAAGGCCAGGGCAGCAGGAGTCTAGCTGCTCTCTCCGGGCAGCACCACGAGAAACCCTCCGCTGACCTCCTGCATGATCTCAGACTGCAGCTTCAACCGGCCCCACTTTCCTTTCCTGTCCCCTTCACAGATCCAGGAGCGGAGTGGGGGATGCTCTGGAAGCATCGCTTTAAGGATGAAATGAGGTACCAAGGAGAACGTGCTGTACCAGCCTATGGCTAGTACCGTGCTGCATGCATTGAAAACCCCTGCAGAGGCCCTTCCTCCTTCCTAGACGGTCCACAGAACTTCTTAGAGTAAAGGGTTAGGACTGCGAGTTTTCAGTTGTTTAGAGGCAAACCGTTTTTACCCCAAAAGAAATCTTCTGGAGAAATCCAGTGTGTGAGGCAGATAAGGATGAGCTGCTGTGGCGACTCAGGGGGCACATGCTGCCCGAGAGGCAGGGAGAGCCCCAGCTGAGGGCAGCCCCCACCCACCCACAACCTTGTGAATGTACCAAAAACCACCGAATTGTGCACTTGAAGAGTGAATTGTATGGTATGTGAATTATCTCAAAGACTCCAGTTATCACCTTGTCATAAAAAAAAAATTCTGCCCTTACAAGGCATAAAATTTCATCACTGTGTTCCCTCAGGCCTTTCACAGTTTGTACAAACAGCCAGACCAAGATTATCCCCTCTCAAGCCCCCTTTCCTTTTCTCCCTACTATTGACATGGAAAGGTTTTCTCTCCCACCCCTGCCATTCATTCCTTGTTCTTTTCCTACCGCTGGGGGTAGTTTATTACTGCAGTCAAAGAGTTTCCCTAGTTCTGTTCGGGTAGACCAGTGCCCCTACCAGGTGCTACCTTGAGACCCCACCAGGAGAAGAGTTCAGGCTGCCACTGGGGCGGGAGTGGATCTCTCAGCTCACAGGCCTTTTCACCTTTACCAGGTCAGGGATAGTTGCCTGAGCTGTGGAAAACTCAGGTCTTGGGTAAGCCAGCAGCAGAGGAAGCAGGGGACATGGGGGTGGCAACAGGTTTCCTCCCCACAGGGCCGGAGGGCAAAGGTTGACCTTGCTGGACAAGGCTGGTTTTGTTGCCTGGTTCCTCCCACGCCTTGTTAACTTGGAGAGGCCTTTGCGGGGTGAATGGCGCTGTTTGACTTGCATGTTTGCTTGAGGGATTTGTGGGGCTCCCCAGCCCTCTGCATGATTTATCCTTGAGGAAATGAGGCAACCCTGGACAGGGAGGCCCCATGGCCTGGGGTCCGGGCCCTCTCCCACTAGAGAGCAGCAGACAGGTGGTCTTTCCTGTGTGTGTGCTTATATTTGCATATGTGTGTGTGTTGGGGGATGGGTTGTAACATGGCAGTTCCGTCTCCAGAGTACCTCAGTCAGAATGTGGACTCTTGGGTTTCATTAGAAATGTCCAAGAGATCCTGGGCAGAAATTGCCAACCTTGGTTAGCGGCACAATGTCTAGGATGTTTTTGCATTTTTTAAATTAAAATAATGCGTAGTTTTTGGTTAAAAAAAAAAACAGTGAAGTCACTCTCCCATCCCCACCCCAGCCCCTAGAGTTGACTAACTTCTCATCCACCTGGGATATGTCCTTATAGACATGTTCTATGTCATACTCAGCACAAAGCTTTATTTTCTGTCACCTAGCTTTTTTTTTTTTATCCTTTAATATATCATGGGTCTCCTTATATTTTCTGTAAATTTGGGACATCCAACAAGTTAATTCATAGTTTAGTTGTCAAGAGTTTATTGACTCCATTCTGTATTGAGAATCTTGGTTGTCTACATTTTTTCCTATTACAAATGATTTTTTGGTGGCACACTTACATGTGTCCTTGTGCTCCTTTGTGCATGTTTTCTAAAGTTTGATTCTTAGAGGTAAAATTGCAGGGTCCAAAGCAATGCTTTTCTTTTTTTAATAGATTCTGCTATTACTTGGAAAATGTATTATAACGCCCCAGGAGACTTCCTCCTGGTCTTGTCTCCTGTCTTTAAATATGCTGTTGACTTTGATGATTCATAAAAGTTGACTTCTTTTCCTCGGTTTCCCAGGAAAGGGGTTTCTTAGTGTCTGAAGGGCGTGCCTGGCAGAGAAGCCCAGAGGGAATGAGTGTTTCTGATCAGCGTAGGGACAGGGGCGGTCCTCTTGTTATCTTCCCTCCGGAGCAGCTCAGGCTGTGGCCTCTTGCCGTGTGGATGGAACCAGACCCTGCCTTTGTGCCTTTCCACTTTCACCCCCTCCTCACAGGCCAGAGGGGGGTCATCTCTAAAGACTGGCCTGGACTACCTGAGGTGAGAAGTTTACTGCCGTTATCATTTGAGAATTCAGAACCAAATTTAAGTATTCTCTCTCTCACTAGGCCTTTCGTTATAGCCTTAGGTGGGAAGCTAAACATTTGTCCTGTTGGGTGGGTGGGGTGTGTGTGTGTGTGTGTGTGTGTGTGTGTGTGTGTGTGTGTGTGTGTCGGTGTCTATGCACATGTGTGGAACTTCCTACTAAGAACATAATCTAATGAGAAAAAGGTAAAATTCTAGACTAATAGGATAGCTTTTTAAATTCTCTTAACTGTGGCTGTGATTTTCCCCAATTTTTTCAGAGGCTTTTGATTATGTTAGCATAGGCATGACTGTGAGCCCTGCTTGTAGAGAAAAGTCAAGAAGTGTTTGGGAGCCCATGAGCCTCTTTGAATACGTGGATGCTGTTCTGTGGGTAAAGGATTATTCTGCGTGACTCCAGGGCTGGACTGAGAACGAGAGGTTAGGACTTGGAGAAGGTAGCTGTCAGCTCACAATAAGCAAGACCTTCACTGTGGTTTCCGCCTGTGGAATGGGTGGAGCCATGGCCCAGACAGCACCCGGCATCAGCTTGATCTCCCAGGGTCCCTTCTGTTCTTGGATCTCACCATGTTATCAGAGCTGGGTTGAGCTTCAGAAAGGATGCCTGGGCCTGCTCTGGGATTTCCCCTGACCACCCCAACTCACTGGGGACTTGCAGCCCATCCTGACAGCAGGATTCACTCTGTCCTGAAGTGTCCCTGGATTGTCATGTAGGTGCCAATCCTCATCCAAACTCCTCACAGGTAAGGCATTTTGGAGACTATTTCCCCATGAAGAAAGGCCAAGCCATGGTGTAGACTCCAGATTCAGTCGTGGACCAGTGAGGGTGGGCCCTGCTGAGCCAAGTCTGGGAATGCGGTCTTTGTGTCATTTCAAGGCTGCCTTTAAAATTAGTTTCTTAATGAAGCTTGGAAGGTGGGACAACTGCCCAAGAGCATTTGCCTGGTCTACCCAGGGCTGCCACCTTGTGGGGAACGCCGGGAATGGCAGCAATGCCTTTGTTCTGTAATAAACCGCTTGACTCATTTGGAGTTATTGAGGTTCTCACTTGGCTTAGGAGATGTTTAGAGAGTAAAACATTTGAAGTGGTTTTTAATTGAAATGTTTGAGGTATTGACCACAAGTCAGGGCATTCCTTTCCAGAAGCTGGACCTTTTCCAGATATGGGTAGAAGGCACTGACTGACCTGCAAGTCAGGAGTGAGCTCCACTGGTGCTGTGTGTCCTGGGCACATGTGGGACGGTGGGGCATTGTGTCCAGGTGATGCCCTTGGCGGCCTCCAACTTTATTATCTGCACTTGGACGATTATCTGCACTCGGACGATTATCTGCACAGTTTGTCTTGTACTCGGGCTCAGTCTCCTATCTCTGGAGATTTATGGAAAAGAATAATGTTAAATCTTCATGTCACACCATACAGAAAAATATATTCCACGTCGTTCGAAGATTTAAATGTAATAAGTAAATGCTTTTTAGAAAAAAAGATAGAGTATCTTCATAATTTCAATATAGGAATGAAAGAACTTCTTAAATACAACAACTAAAGCACAAACCATAGGGAAATAATCACTAGATTTTACTGTATTAAAATGTGAAACTTTAATATAACAAAAGACACTGCAAGAAATTTTAAAAGCCATATGTTGGGGGGAGATATTTGTAATAAATATAACTGGGAAAGGATTAGTTCCTGGAATTTAAAAATAAATCCTACAGAAAGGAGGAGTGGGAGAGGGAAAGGGAGAGAGAGAGAGGCAGAGAAAATGAACATAAGGAGAGTTGCTTTGTCTTTTTAGTAATCGGGAATGAAAGTTAAAAAAAAAAGAGATCTTATTTTTTGTCAGTACTTTAAAAAATCTGTTTCACAATTGCTAAGAGGTAGAAATAGCCCAGGGTCCCTCGTCGAATGAGTGGATAAACAAAATGTGGTACAGATATACAGTGGAATATTATTCATCTTTAAAAAGGAAGGAAATTCTGTCACATAGTACAGAATGAACCTTGAAGACAATATGCTAAATGAAATAAATCAGCCACAAAAAGATTAATACTGTCTGATTCTATTTATACGAGGTACCTAAGAGTAGTCAGATTCATGGAAATAGAAAGTAGAACAGTAGCTGCGGGGGGCTGGGGGAAGGGGTGGAGTGGGGAGTTGTTTAATGAGGACATGCACTCAGTTTTGCAAGATGAAAAAGTTCTGGAGAGTGATTGCACAATGTGAATATGCCTAACACTACTGAAATGGACACTTAAAGGTGTTAAAAATGGTGAAGACGATGACATGTTGTGTGTATTTTACTACAATTAAAAATTAAAAGATAAATCTGGCTGTATGAAATCTTGGTGAGGGTGTGTTGAGGACAGTGACTCTTAGAACTTTTGCCCACAACTGGTGGATCATACACTGGTAGAACAATTCGATATTGTCCAGTAAGTGTGAAAAAATCCATATCCCGACACTTGGCCACTCTGCTTCTAGAGAAAAATCTCCCGAAGAATGTAAGTGTTCATCACACAGGAAAAGGAGAGTGTGTGGCGTGTTCATACAGTGAAATGCCACCTGCATCACGGGACTAAATCTCAAAAGCAGCACTGAATAAAAAGAAAAGCAAACATGATGCCATTAGAGGTTTTTATGAATTCCTAAGTAATATAAATAAAATATCGTGCATGGAGATGGTTGACGGCAATTTAGGGGAGTGATTAATTCTGGAAGGGAAGAGGGGGGTGTGGAATAAGAGAGGGTGCATTGGAGCCTTTAGCAACACCAGAATAGTGTATTTCTTTGGAAAACAGTTTGACACAAAGGACATGATGTTAACTTTAGAGCTAAGTGGTGGATACTTAAAATTTTCCTGCATTATTTGCAATGCTTTTCCGTTTTATTATTAAAAGACTTTAAACAATAGAATGGGGCTCAGTTAGTGGTCTTGTGACTCTTTCTCAGTGTGTAGTCCTGTCTGCAGCGGTGAAGTGTTTTTACAAAACAGTGGAGATTTTAACTGCTTGAGGAATTTACCTTTTTTTTAAAACGAGTTTTGTATTTTGGTGTCCTTGTAAGATTCCTTTGAAGAAAGAAATGCTTAAAAAAAAAAAGAGAGAGAGAGAGAAAGACTAAAAGCCCAGAATGAGCTTATTTCTGGGATTCCTATTCTCTCCAATAGTCTATAGTCGTCCTAGGAGCAAATGCTTAGGTCTTAGAGGAATGAACTCACTTTCCTTGTCTATGATTCTGATTTCTAAATTAGCTCTTTCTTGGCTTTTTGTGTTAATCGTATTCATTGAGGGCTAACCCTCCCTCTAAAGGTATGCAGTCATACCTTGTAGATATTGTGGGTTCTATTCTAGACCACTGCAATTAAGTGAGCCATAATCTTTTTTGCTGGTGGAGGGGTCTTGCCTTTAATTTGTAAAAAACAATACCAGCGAAGTGCAGTAAATGAGGTATGCCTGTATTCAGTAGTCCCAGGTTCTGGTTCTCTGGGCTGAAAAGATCTGATAACTCAGGGTCCATGCTGAATGAGCCAGGTGATGCCTGGACTGTTGGAGCTTGCACAGTTAAGCAGGCTTTTCTGGTTCAGTCCTGTCATTTAAGGAATAAAGAAACTGAGAGCCAAAGATGTGAAGTGACCTGCCCAAGGGCTCAGGTCCCCTGAGGTGATTAGCAGAAGTCAACAGGCCCCTGACATCCTCTTAACTCATCTTCTTGTTTATTCTTTAGAACAGTGCCCTGAGTGAACTTCAGAACCTATAATTTGCTCTCTTGCTTAAAACCCTCCTACAGTTAGTTCCCTTCTGCCTCAGGATAGCCTTTGCTGTGAGCCTTGAAGCCGTGCCCACTTCTCTAGTCTTCTTTTGAACCCACTGCTCCTTGTTCACTGGCCTCCAGTCACTCTGTCCTGCCCTTCTCTTTGTGCCTAGAACACTCTGGTATTTCCTGCCTCAGGGCCTTTGTACTTGCGCACCCCTCTGCTTGGTGTGCTCTCGGCTACTGCTGTTCCTTTGCCTCCAAACTCAGAAGTCACCTTCTTAGAGACTTCTCAGGCCTTACTTAGCCTCTCTCACACCTGCTCTGCTGCTCAAAAGTGTCTCTCCAGCTCATTATCCTATTTTATTTTTTTATTTCCTCGATGGCCTTTAATATGTTCAGAAGTTATTTTATTTGGTCTATCTCACTCTCTACCTTTCTGTCTACCTACCCTTTCTCTGTCTGTGTGCCCATCTGTGCCTTCGTATCTTCCCATCAAGATAAAAGGTACATAAGCTACATCCTTTATGTGTCCTTTCTGGCTTCCCCAGCATCTAGAACATCACTGGAATATTTTAGGTACTTGTGTTGGGGGTCCTTTGTTGGGGGTCCTTCCCTCTATCCCCAGGTTTGACAATTTGCTAGGAGGAATCATAAGATTCAGCATATAATCATACAGCTAAAATTTATTTCAGCAAAAGGAAATAAGACAAGATCAGCAAAGGGAAGAGGTGCCTGGGGCAAAGTCCAGGGGAAACCATGTGTGGGTTTCAAAAGTCCTCCCTGTGGGGTGACACAGGTTATGCTCTGCTCTTCTAGCACTGAATTGAGACAGCACATGTGACATGTTGTTGCCAAGAAAGCCCATGAGATACTCTTTGCCCCGGGGTTTTCCTGGGGGCAGCCACCGTGTGGCCTGAGATTCCAGTTTCCAGGGGAAAGCAAGCACTCAGCCTCAGTCACACTGTCGTCTGGTCCAGGCACAGGGAGCCTTATGGGGGACGTTTTAGGTCAGTGTACAGGACTGTTTGCTATGCAGGTTCCCCAGCACCAGCCAAAAGTCCGCTTGCAGACAGGCCTTTCTAAGGATAGAAGTCTCAGGCCTGCTAGGGTACCTGTCTTCTACATACTACTTAAGAAATGTTTATGAACGAGTAAATCACCCACCCAGTGTGACTGTAGAACCTGTGGAATCAGATCTCTAGACCCCAAAGGCCAGAGGGTGTGGCCTCCCCTCCCTTATCAGTAGTTCTGCCCCCAGACGCGTGGAGGTAAAGAGTGGTCAGTCTGTCCTTTTTCCTGCCCTCAGACCCTTGGTTAGTATAACTCTCTGGTCTGCAGGTGTTGAAGCACAACGGGTCATCGGAAATCCTCAACAAGCTGTATGACACAGCCATGGACAAGCTGGAGGTGGTTAAGAAGGACTACGATGCCCTGAGAAAGAGGTACAGTGAGAAAGTTGCCATCCACAACTCGGACCTGAGCCGCCTGGAGCAGCTGGAAGAAGAGAACCAGCGCCTGCTGAAGCAGACGGAGATGCTGACCCAGCAGAGGGACACGGCTATCCAGCTGCAGCACCAGTGTGCCCTCTCCCTGAGGAGGTAGGAGCTGAAGGCCAGGAGCGAGGAGAACGGCTGAGGGCCAAACGTATCTTTGTTGTCTAGCGGCCACTCTGGTCTGGGCTTGTGGTTATCTGCAAGGCTCCCCGCCACTTCCAGAGAGTTAAAATAGCACAGTAGATTGTGCTTTTTCAGTGTCTTGGGAGTTGTTCTTCCTCCTGTCTGAACAGCACAGTGTGTACTGCAGCCCTTCCTCCCACGACGCTTTCACACGCTGGGAGACCAGCACCCCAGCCACTTACCTGTCGCTGATATGTGCTGACCATCCCGTTTCCGAAGTCTCCCATGGCCTCTTCCCCTTGTGTCAGTCACTCACCTAGCAAATAGGAAAGTTGATTGTTCTAGGCATTGTTTCTTCTAAAAGTTCATATTTTTATTAAGGCGTGTAATCTGTAGGGATGTGTGCCGGGCCCTCCAACAGTATTTTGTAAGGCGCATTCTTGCAGAAAATACCACTTCCTTGGAGTGTTCATCAGTTTCATATGAAAAGTGTTCTCTGGACATAAAAAGGGTTGGGAATTGCTGGTTGCACCGTGGGACTTTTCAGAGCCTTCACTCTGGTACTGGGCTCTAGACTCTCCAAGATGGGACACAGAATGCATTGCTTCTCAAACTTAAATCATCAGAGAACACACTTTTTTTTTAAATGGAGCACTGTACGGGATTGGTGTTCTCAGGACCACACTTTCAGAAATGCGGCTCCAGAGCTGCAGCTCTGATTTGCAGGATTGCCTGCATGGAAGGTGCCTCCTGGCTTGGAAGGGCTGAACTGTGCTCTCATGCTAACCTGGTGACTATGGGCCAGTCATCTATTTTTTATTGTTTGTATCTGTAAAACGAGATGGTTGGATTAAATGATCATTAAGGCCACTTTTATCTCTCATATGCTGTGATTCTAGCATTTTTTTTTTTTTTTTAAATAATGTAGCTTGACTGAGGAAGAAATGTGCTATTATTTCTAGTAGAACAGAGGGCATGACGTCCTCGGTTCAACTTCTGGTATTTTTAAAGGGTGAGAAAAATTCCAGGTCCAGGAGCACTGGTACTCTGTGACTTTTTGCTCTTGGGGATGTGGAGAATGACCTCATTGAAACTTCATGCTTGACTTTCCAGCATGTCTCTGTGCCTAGCCCCCATCAAGTCCTGGCTGCCTTTCTCCCCCAGATTTGAGGCTATCCACCATGAGTTGAACAAGGCCACGGCCCAGAACAAGGACCTACAGTGGGAGATGGAGCTACTGCAGTCAGAGCTGACAGAGCTGAGGACCACACAGGCAAAAACTGCCAAGGAGTCGGAAAAGTACAAGGAGGAGCGGGATGCAGTTTACAGCGAGTACAAGCTCATCATGAGCGAGCGCGACCAGGTTATCTCTGAGCTTGACAAGCTGCAGACCGAGGTGGAGCTGGCCGAGTCCAAGCTCAAGAGCAGCACGTCTGAGAAGAAGGCAGCCAGCGAAGAGATGGAGGCACTGCGACAGGTACGTGGCTGGGGTGCTGGTCTCCCAGCATCTGAAAGTGTCACGGGAGGAAGGGCTGCAGTACACATGGTGTCTGAACTAGCAGCTTCCTCCTGATTCAGAGCGAAGGGCTTCTTATCTTAGGCCTGCATGCCAGCTGGGTTATTGGACACTGCCCAGGTAACTGCCGAGTTCACTGCGCTCAATGCCCAGCTCTTGTCTGGGCTACAGAGACACAGGAGAGGTCTAGCCTTGGCCTCAGGCATCCACAGCTTACAGTGTAGGAAGAAAGTAAAATGACATGCCCAGACATACGTGTGTACCATGCATGGACACTGTCACACTCAAACCCATGGTTAAGTGATTATTGGTCAGTCTTATGCTGAAAGTTAGCAAGTAACTCAAGGACTTGCTCATTAAGAAGCAAGATTGCAAAGCCATAGATACCCAGAGTCATAGACACCTTTGACCTTGTGAGTCTGAAAGAGTACCCTTAGGGCTCTTTCCTTCTAGTTTCCAAGAGGTCTTCTCTTTAAGGGGCAGCTGGGCTCTTGCCAGGACAATGGTATACTAAGCTGAGCCCAAGGCTTGTCTACAGTCTTGCTTTCTCGGGGACATTCCTCCAGTGTCAGAGTCCTGGAATGTAGCATTGGAATTAGACCACTCAGCTCGACTCCTGAGTGATCAGTGCAGAGCCTCTGCTCCTTTCCTTCCGGCCCCTTGGCCTCATTGCTGACATCCCTTACTCCCAAGTGCAGGTATGCCCTGCTGGCTCCCTGATTTAAGATTCCCTTCCCATCCCATCTGTGTTGTGGCTCTGTTTAAGTTGCTAAACTTGATCATGGCAGACTTTTTCCCCATTGAAATGCCTCTCCATTCTGCTTTTCTATGCAGGTCAGTTAGAATGCAGGCTTTAAAATTGGTCTATGAGAAGTGAAAAGCAAGGTGTTTAAGGTCAGGCAAATTATCAGGGAACGGTAGGCAGTGGATTGTTGCAGCCAGAGCTCCTCGGACCTAGCACAAGGCAGGGCTGATGCTGAGGGGTGGTTGGTGTCCTGTGAGTCTTCCTGTGGATAGTGACACCTCCTTATGCCCAGTGAGTGCTAGGGGCTGTGGTACTCAAGGTGCACAGGCCCTGCGTTTGGACAATAGGCCATAGTCATGTGATTTCTCACTTTTCTTGGCCTTGGTTTCCTTATCTACAAAACAAATGATGATAGCATCTGCTTCATGGGTGTTTGTGATGATCACATGATTTAATATTGAGAATACAATTAGAATAATGCCTGCACAAAGTTGGAATAATTCATCTTTATTATTAAGGTGATTATTAATACTCTGTGAAATTGTCCTTGCAGGCAAAAATGGGCCAGTTAATGGCAATTTCATACCAAGTGAGTGACATTTTTCCAGACTGTCAAGGTGAAAGCCATTGTGAAAAGGAGTATTTATTTGATGAAATTTCTAAAAGACCGTGATGAAGGAATTTTTAATAAGCAAAAATAATGTATTAGAACTTAGTAATTGTCCTAGAAAAGCCATCAATTTATTTTCACACTCTGGCATCTGAGAGCTTAATAGTTGGGAAAATGTTATCAAATAAGAAAAACAAAATGAAGAGGAAAACTTCAAAAATGACTGAGTCAGTCCCTAAACTAGAAAATCAAAGACAATATGTCAAGTGCATAGGAGGTGAGCCTGTGATAGGACAGCGGCCTACATGGAAGAGTTTTGAAATGATAGAGGTTAATGCGTGCCCTTTGCAGGAATGTGGAAAGCACCGAGAAGTATGAACAACCAGACTTCCTCAGTGCTAGCATCCGGTGGTGGCTTGTCACCCTACTCCCAGCAGTCATGCATGCCCTTCAGCCTTCACAGGGGGCATTGGCTGGATGTCAAGTCTGCCTGTCAGCTGAGGCAGGAATCTTTTCTAGGCACTGATCCGAGTCAGCAGGCAGGAGAGGAGAATCCCTGCCCCTCCCTCCCCGCCCCCACCGCCACCTCACCCAACCCTGGCAGCTTCCAGAACTGAGACCCTCAGCTTTTCCTCTACTTTGTCTGGCTTCTCAGACAAGACCACTCCCCATCCAGCCAGAGTAGGCCAGGTTTGTGGCCTGGGCCATCCTGGCTCTGAGGGGGTGGAAGAGAGGTTCTTATCTCCCTATGGTCTGATGAGAACCCACTGGTGTGGGCTTTGCCCCTGCGGGGGGCTGAGTTACAGCCACAGGCTTTTATAAGTTGGCCTCATGCCTGAGCTGGGTGAGGGTCTCATGGAAACCAGCCCATCTCTTCCTTAGCCTGTGGCCCCAAGGTCACCCAGGATGGGCAGAAGGAGATCATGAGTGGTGCTTTTGGATACTGAGATCTGAGTTGGGGGGCAGCATGTGTGGAGGAAGAAGCATTGGAGCAAGAGTCTGGCGGCGACCTGGGATGTGTGTTAGGTGTGTTCATTAATGTGTGTTCATTAATGGGTGGAAACTGGGGCAGTCACTTCATGGACCCTTAGGGTCTTCATTGGTATAATAAGGGGATCAGACAAAGGAACCTCATTTCTTCAATTCTGCCACCCGTTTTAAGATACCTCATTCTTCTCCCTTCTCAATAAAACTCAGCGTTGTAATTCCTATGTTTCTCTTAAGGAAACATCGCTTTGGGAGTGATTTCATTTTTGGAGACTAACAATGACGAGGACTCAGGGAGCGAAAAGAGTGATGGGGTAAAGGGTGGGGGCTGCCTAATTTCTCTGGTGGTGGCTTCATGCGTGTCTCCATCTCTGATCCTCAGCTTGAGATGGTTATCCAGGGCCAAATGGAAAGACCTTTCAGTGAAACCACATGTTAACATGTTTCAAATATGAAACTATTTTAATATAAAACACTGAGTGAAATACGAATTTAAGGAAATGTTAAATCAACTACTTATTATAATAAATTCTTGGAAGAATTAATAAACAAACACGCAACACTGCATAAAAGGGGGAAAAAAATCAAAACTGAAATAATTTGACTCAATCTTGGGAAATGTGAGGTCTGAGCAGAGAATACCACTGTGTCACTTTCGAGTTAATGTGTATTTTTTGTGCAGATTTTTTTGTAACTCCTTCTGAGTCTCTACGTGAGAGATGAGGGGGAGTTACAAGCTGATTGCACGTATTTTCCACTGTTTCCGTATCCCTGTCTCTTGGCTGAACTTTGGGGATCTTCTTAAACTTGTTTTAGCGGAAGCTGCGTCTCTGCTGTGGAGTGGGTGGAAGCGTTCTTGGTGTGTTTGTCTTCCTTCTTATCGCTAAGAGGTGGAGATTCCCAGTGCAGAGACAGCAGTATCTGCTCTTCTCATGTCTCATGTGTGTTTTGCTTCTTCAGAAAGCCTTTGAGCTAGAGTAGGAGTTACTCTCGCAGTGGACACTGGCTTTGTCATTTATCATTTTCCCCATGTTTTTGAAGGATTATAGGGGCACAGAGGCACTTTCTATACAGATGCTTTT
Source organism: Pteropus medius (assembly GCF_902729225.1). Lineage (NCBI taxonomy): Eukaryota > Metazoa > Chordata > Mammalia > Chiroptera > Pteropodidae > Pteropus > Pteropus medius. The sequence continues at coordinate 50,472,735 of NW_024344378.1, read as the reverse complement.
AAAAGTTTGAGTTGAAATTTTAATGGCACATGGAATGCTTTGGGGAGGAGGTGTCAAAATACAAATGCTTCAGATTTTAGCTTTTTAAACAAACCAGGATACATAGGACTTCACCAGCATAAATACTTATGCATGTTCAGATTTAAAAATGACTCAGTATGCCAAAGCATAAAAACCAGAGTATAGAAACCAGTACTGCAAACACAGCAGGTTGGGAATGATCACCATCAGTGTCTGCACCCTTCCCTGCAGCCAGGCTTGTCATCATCATGTTTGGTCACGGGAGCTCTTTAGAGAGATGTGGTGGCTCTGCAAGATATAAACCACATAAGTGGCAGGGCACATCCTAAAATAAGCCCTCTAGGGTAGGCCTTATACCTGGGCCACTGAGACCTTGGCCAAGGAGGGACTGGGGTTTCAGTCCAAGTTCTCTATGGAGTTGTGAGAGGTTACTGGACCCTAAGCCGGCATCACTAGCTTTCCGAGCATGGCTATGGCGCACGTGGTCATTGAGGGTACAGGTACAGCCGGGGTGTGTTGGGCTGGGCTCTGGCTGGGATTCCAGTGTCTCCTTCTATCCAGCTCACGAGAGTTCAGCCTCAGCCATTACATTCATCATAGTGCATTTCTGGGCCAGAAGGCCCAGTAACCTCCCCCTCTGCTTGCCCTTCATCCCCATCAGATCAAAGACACAGTGACAATGGACGCCGGGAGAGCCAACAAGGAGGCTGAAATCCTTAGAAAGCAGTGCAAGGCTCTGTGCCAGGAGCTGAAGGAAGCCCTCCAGGAGGCGGATGTGGCCAAGTGCCGGCGGGACTGGGCCTTCCAGGAGCGGGACAAAATTGTAGCAGAGCGAGACAGCATCCGGTATGGCGCACCTGGGCTGCCGTGGGCTCTGGTCTCCCATGATGCACCGGGTTGGTGGGGTGGGCCAGAATTATTTGCTGTGTGTCCAGGTAAGGTTGGAATGACCTGGATTCTTCCCTTCTCACCCTATGTAATGCCTCTTCCTTGCCTCAGAGCATTAGAATTTTCCATTAAGTCTCTGTATCCCATTTCACTTCACCCTAGATGTCTAAGTATGCACTATCCAGTTGAGACCTCTGTGAAGTAGCATAAGAACAGGCTTTTTTCTTAGATGGTTTCTGAGAAACTGACATGTCAGAACTGTGTTTTTTCAGTCAATAGTCATTGGGCACTGACCGTGTCAGGATCTTAGGTCCCTTGAGCAAGGAGACCCTGGGAGACAAATAGCTTCCAGGGCTCCCAGGTGGGTGTGACGCCTGTGAGGGCCTGGCACTGTGGGCGCTGCGGGCAGCTTTGTCAGACAGGGCAGTGGAGAAGGGAGATGTATGAGCAGGGAATTCCAGGGCCATAGTCAGGGCTTTGATGGGAGCATGCAGGGCATGGGGAGTGGGAGGGGCAGGGAACAGATGGAGAGGTTTCCCTAGAGAGCATGGCATTTAAAGTAGAACTTAAGCATGATCGGGATTTTTCTAGGTGAAGAAGGGGGAAAGAAACTGCTGCCTGAGGGAGCATCATGAGCAAAAGTACATGGTGTGCTCAGGGCAGGGCACGGCTGGAGCAGGTTGTGCACTTGGGGAGTCACTGGAGAGGCAGCTGACAGGGCTCCTAAGATTGTAAGGGCCTCGAAATGGAAGCCTGTGAGTGTAAACTGGACCATTAGTTGAAGTAGAGCCAAGAAAGGCCGTGGTGATGGGAGTGTTGGTGGTGAACAAGGACTTGGAATTTCTAAAAGATTCCCTTTTGGCTGTTTGGAGGAAAGACTGTGTCTGCCGGGCTAGTCAGAAGATGAGGTTTCAGGGTGGGGGTGGGTTTGGAGCCATGGGAAGGACTGGCCCTCAGGGTCCATCTAGTGACAGGATGCAATTTTGGAGGTGGCACAGAGCATAAACTCCCCTGCTCTCAGGTCAGCTATAGAATGGTTGAGGTGGTCCTGGGGTCCCAGAAGCCACATGTCCTTTGGTAGAGAGTTGTCAAGCCTGCACTTAGTACCTGCACAGAGCTCTGGGCTGCAGAGATGCGTGAGGCATGATTCCTGTCTGAGTAGGGAGCCTAGTCTGGTTGTGGGGTGCGAGATGGCTCTGGAAAGGCCTATATGTGGATAGTTATGAGGCATTTGCTAGGTGCTGGAGCACAAGGGCCTGCCAGGTGGGCTGGGGCGGGAGGGCGGTCATTAACTCTAGGCACATTAAGGGTGAAACAGTGGGACGAGCACATTCAGAACCCAGTGCTCGTTGCTCAGTAACTGTGGGAGTATCACTTCTCCCAGGTCCTCAGTGTCACCTCTGTCCCTCAATGGGGTTGGCCTTGGTGGTTTCACCTCCAGACTCAAGCACTCCTGTGCATTGGGGGGCACGGCAGCCACCTGGGATGTTCACTACAGGCTGTGAGTCCTCCAACCCTTGCCCTTCACTGTGACCTTGCCCTTTGCCTCCTCTGTAGGACACTCTGCGACAACCTGAGGCGGGAGCGGGACCGGGCAGTGAGCGAGCTGGCTGAGGCTCTGCGAAGCCTGGATGACACTCGCAAGCAGAAGAATGACGTCAGCCGGGAGCTTAAGGAGCTCAAGTATGCTGGAGTGGGCGCCTGCTGGGCTGAGCTTGTTCCTGGGAATGAGGTGCCCCCCTCTCCTCTCAGGGCAAGGCAACTCCATGTACGGGCCTGGCCATCTGTCCCTTCTTTCTGTCTTACTTAGTCAGTCTATAGAATGGGTCCAAATACTGCTCCCATTTTGAGAGTTAACTAGAAATTCTTAGATTAGCACAGAAGATGGTAGCGTCTGTTTGGTGAGCACGTGGAGGAGGGCAGGCATCGTGTGCAAAGGCACATAGAAAGGAAGGTCTTGCTCCCAGGCAGTCCACTTGGGGACAGGCAAGCATGCATTGTCCATTCCTTCATTCCTTCCCTCCCTCATTCATTCACCAACTCAACAAGAATTTATCTCATGCCTGCTCTTGGGGCAAGGCACAGGGGGCAAGGCACAGGGAGCAAGCTGACCAGGTCCCTGCGCTGTGAGGATCACAGCGTACAAGAGGAGACAGACCATAGTCAGGTCCATCAGATCGACAAATACATAAATGAGCAAAACAAGGCAGTTGTGACCACCACTAAGCAGTCTGTCCCGCTGGATATTTGGATGCCCATTTGGAAGAGACAGCACTGCTCCCAAGAGTGTCATTTAAGACTTGGTGACTCTGAGCAGTAGATTGAAAATACAAAGATCAAAGTTTATAAAGGAGAAATTGGCAGAGGCCAGTAGCCATCACTGTGGGCTAGAATCATATTCTAGTTGAGGAGCAGTGGCTCTCTGTCCAGTCTAGGAACTTCCCAAGCTGATAGAGTGGTGAGGGGTAGTGAGAAGCCCCTGAGTGTGAGTGTGCAAGCCTTCCTCACTCAAGTGATGTCTTTCAGAAGGGAGTGCAGCTTCCCTTTCCTCCTCATTCACTACTATAGAACGTAAGACAAACAGCTTCATTTATTAAATAAAACCCAGGACCTCTGGGACTTGAGTGCTCTAAAGAAAATCTCAGGGGTTAAGAGGCAAAGTGACGGTCTCTCTCCAGGGACCCACCTTGGGTCTAGCAAAAGTGATGGAATCAAATTAAAGTACAGCGTGGACCCCCTGGGGCTTGAGTTTAGGAGGAGGTTTTGCATTTTAATTGAGCTGGAGTTGCCTGGACTAAGAAAGTCAGGTTCGTTGGTTTGCACAGCACATTTGTATTTGCACCTCCTGTCTGCTAAGTTCTCTAACTGATGGGGTGCTGGTGAGGGAGTTTGTACTGCTTCCCAGGAAGCCCCCAGGCTGCAGAAGCAAGTGAGTGAGAGATGAGACGAGTGCAGTGAGCATTAAATGCAGAGCCTCAGGCTGCACAGGGGTGGGAGTCCACGAAAGAGGTTTTGGAGCTCTGCCACAGAGGTTGAGTAGCATTCTAGAGCCCGCCAGTGAGAGCACAGGCCAGATAAAGGAGTGGGTGCATGTCCACTTGTGCAGGAAACGAAAGTAGGTCGTGAGTGTGCCAGGAGTCTAATGGGCAGTGCTGCGGAATTGGAAGGTGGTCTGGGCCCAAGTTTCTGAGTCTTTTTTCATCCTTTTCACTGGATTTTTCTGAGAGCTTAAGTTTTTTATTTTGATCAAGTCCAATTTATTGGTTTTTTTATTTTTAATTTTTAATGGATTGTGTTATGTCTAAGAACCCTTAACCTAGCCCTAGATCTCAAAGATCTTCTCCTGTATATTCTTCTTTAAGGTTTGATAGTTTTATTTTTTGCATTTAAATCTGTGATACATTTTGAGTTAATTTTTATATGGTGTTCGGGTTGAGATTTTTTTTTTTTTGCCATGGATTTCCAGCTGCTCCCTCATCAAGACCGTCCTTTCTCTATTGAATTACTTTTGCATCTTTTGTACTTACTGGGGCTATTTCTGAATCCTTTATTCTGTTTCATTCATCTGTGTGTCTTTCTGGCAGTTCTACTCAGTCCTGAGTACTATAATTGTATAAAAAGTCTTCAGATCGAGTAGAGTAGTTCCTCCCACTTAATTCTTCATTTTCAAAATTGTTTCAGCTATTCTAATTCCTTTGCCTTTCTCTATAAATTTTAGAATAGTCTTGTCTGTGTCTACAAAGTCTTGCTGGAATTTCCATAAGAATTGCTTTAAACCTCTAGATAAATGTGAGAAGAATTTCTGAGTCTTTTTTAAAAGGCCACTATGAAACCTGCTGATATCCAAGAAACCTTGACCCAACACTCGGGATTTGTTGGGAAGCGGGAGTGAAGCATGAGGGGAAGGGAGCCCCAGAGCTTTCATGAGGCATCTGCCTGGTTTCCAAGCTATGACTTGGGCGGGATATTTCGCCTCCAAGAGGGCCATTGCCATGGCTCTCTTTGTTCATAGGGAGCAGATGGAATCTCAGTTGGAAAAGGAGGCCCGGTTTCGGCAACTGATGGCTCACAGCTCCCACGACTCTGCCATTGATACAGATTCCATGGAGTGGGAAACGGAAGTTGTAGAGTTTGAGAGGGAGACGGTAAGCTAGCTTTCTGTCTTTTTCTCCCTGCCCTCCTGACCTGTAGATTTTGGATGTGGGGGGAGAGGAGGGCCCTTTGCCGTGTCCCCCAGTTTCATGGCTACTAGCTTGGAGGTTTGACTTTTCCTCCCAGGGTGTGACTGCATCCTTTCCCTGTACTTGTCCAAGCTGGGTTGTAGCAGGTTGGTCTCCTGTGTCACATGGCGGGTGCGGGCAGAGTGCAAGGAAGGCAGAGGGAAAAGCAGAGTTCTCGGGGGTGAGGACATGTGTCTGCATTGGCTAAGAGAGGCAAATTGTAGCTACTCATAGGCTGCATCCTGGGGACTGAGTACCCTGCCAATCATGATGAAGGGACAGTCCCCATATTGGAGTGAGTGGCTTGGGGTTTGAGAGCCAAATGTTATCACTGCTTTGTAAAGTGTGTTGCTACACATATAGAAGCAACCTAAATGCCCATCAACAGACAATTGGATAAAGAAATTATGGTTCATATATATAATGGACTATTACTCAGCCATTAAAAAAATGAAATCCTACCATTTGCAATGACATGGATGGACTTAGAGGTTATTATGCTGAGTGAAATAAGTCAGACAGAGGAAGATAAATACCATATGATTTCACTTATATGTGGAATCTAAGAAACAAAAAGAACAAACTAATCAAAAACAGACTCACAAATATAGTGGACAATTTGGTGACGGACAGAGGGGAAGGGAGTTGGGGGGCTGGGAGAATGGGGTGAAGGGTCAAAGAAGTACAAATTAGTAGTTGATAGTTGGTCATGGGGATGCGGGTAGCATGGCATAGGGAATGCAGTTAGCATTAATATGATGGCCAGGTGGAGAACCAGGGGGTATCATTTTATGAACGATGTAGATGTCTAACCAATGTACTGTATAGTTGAAACTAATTAATTTAAAATAAATACATTTTTAAAAAATCCCAGGAAAGAAAAGTGTTGCTGCTATTGCTGTTTTGACAGGAGGACATTGACTTGAAGGCACTGGGGTTCGATATGGCAGAAGGTGTGAATGAGCCTTGTTTGCCGGGAGACTGCGGCATATTTGTCACTAAGGTGGACAAAGGAAGCATTGCAGATGGCCGTTTACGGTAAGAGTTAAGGAGGCCCAGGCTCTGGAGGGAAATGGGACCCTCCGACCCAATGACAGCTAGGTGGCGTTTAGTCGAATGCACCCCAGGATCTGAGGGACTGTCTGTCTGAGGCCCGCAGGCTCATCTGCTAATGCTAACGTTGTTCTTTAAGGCCACTCTCTGATTAGCAGTTGCCTCTGAATCTGAGCTTTCTTCAGTCACCATGTGCTGCCTTTCTCATCTCTGGGTGGGAAAGGGCTCAGGCGGTATGTGTGAGAGTGTAAAATGTGCATTGCTTACTCATTCCATGAAATAGTAATGATGATAAAATAGTGCTTACTATTTGCTAAGTACTGGTTTACGCACTTTAATAAAATTAATTTATGAATCTTTACAGTCCTTTGAGGTAGGTACCTTCCCCATTTTACAGATGAAGACACTGAGGCCCAGGGGGCTAGGCCACACAGCTAATAAGTGGTAGAGCCAAGATTTGAACCCAGGCAGTCTAGCTCCTGTACCTGAGTTTAACCATTTGACTCTCCTAAAAGAGGAAATGTTTTGAATGTGTATGTGGGGAACCTGTTTTCTGGCATTCAGCTTCCCACATGGGGGCGTGGTGGGGCTGCCCATTGGTCCCAAGACCTGCATGGACACCAGCCTGTCTCTGCCCCTCCTTAGGGTCAATGACTGGCTGCTGAGAATCAACGATGTGGACCTCATCAACAAGGACAAGAAGCAGGCCATCAAGGCTCTCCTCAATGGGGAGGGGGCCATCAACATGGTCGTGCGGCGGAGGAAGTCCCTGGGTGGGAAGGTGGTCACACCCCTGCATATCAACCTGAGTGGACAGAAAGGTAGTAGCCAGCAGAAGTGGGCAGAGTGCCTCAGGTGGCAGAATGTCTCTTTCTTGTGCAGAGGGATGTGTGTGTTTTCAGGCGCACCTCATTCCCAGGGATGAGGTGTTGATGCCGCTTAAATGCAGCCATGTGCTTCATTGGCGGGGGACCGTCTGGGTCCTGGCTCTTGCTTGTCTCTGAGTGATTCACCAGTCCAGACGTGACCGAGCCCCAGGGTGGTCTATCCTGGATGGGGTGCTAGGATGGACAGGTCGCAGTCTGCCAGCATCTCCTTTATAAGAGCATCTCCCAAAAATGAGGTTGGACAACCAGAGGGCCATGCTGCCTGGGCAGGGGTTAACTGGGGACGATCTGTGGTGTTCCCTGTGGTTCACAGACAGTGGCATCAGTCTGGAGAATGGAGTGTATGCTGCTGCCGTGGTGCCCGGAAGCCCGGCTGCCAAAGAGGGGTCCCTCGCCGTGGGAGACAGGATTGTGGCGGTAAGCCTCGCAGAGCTGAGCTGTCTACTACGTGTAGGCAGTTAGATTATATTTGGGAGTTTTGAATAAGAAGTAATGAACAGAGTTTTATATTCGCCTTGTTCTTTAAATGCGAACATTTAAATGTGATTTTTTTTTCTTCTGGTAGTATATTTCTATTTACTGTAGAAAATTAAGAAGTAGAGAAAAAGTCTAGGAAGGAAATAAGAACTTGTCTTTTTGCTACCACCTATAGATAACCTTTATTAATATTTTTAATGTATTTCTATGCAGCCTTTATTCTACATATGAATGTATAGTTAGGTCAGTTTTTTATTTTAAATAGATATCTATATGTGACTTTTTAAAAATCTTTTTTACTAAACATTATATCCATTTATTTTTAAATTTCTTTTTTATTACCAAAGTAATCCTGCTTCTAGAATAATCTCTGCCGCCATTTGGAAGATGTACTCCCAGCCAGACCATAAGTGCTCATACAAATCCGTATTCACAGATAATAGGTTTCTGGGATTTTTTTTTTTTGCTTTTTAAAATACAATAATGGAATCATCTTCTATTATTATACAATTTGCATTCTACATTGCAGATATTTTTCCAAGTTTATCCTCATTTTCATCCACTTCATGGTGTTCTGTTGTTTGATTAGCTGTGGTTTAAATTATGCCCTGATTGATAGACATAAAAGTTGTTTTCAGTTTCTGCAATTGCTAACAGCCCCACCATGGACTTCATTGGTGTGTGCGCACAGCCGCTTTGGGGATATTTCACAGCATCCCTGGTGACCAAACCCCTGACATGCTGTGAGATTTCTGAGTCATAGGGCATGCACATTTAATGCTTATAAGTAACTTTCTAAAATTGAAGGCATACACATTTTCATGACACACACTCAAAATTCCAGTTGTGCAAAAGGCACAGAGACAGTAACTCTTCTCTAGTTCTAGACTCCCCACCTGTTATTTCCCACCTAGATGACAACCATTGTCAACAATTTATGGTGTTTTCTTCCACAAATGTTCAAAACATGTCTATCTCCCACTTTTTAAAAACCCAGATGGGATCATAATATACTCAGCTGTTAACCTTGTTATTGTTTTTAACAGTGTGCCCTGGGGTCCTTCCATGTACACGCCTAGGTCATTTCAGTAACTGCGTGTTCCTAGCAGCAGCAGCACAGGCTGTTAACCAGCCCCCTCGATGGACAGTTAGGGCATCTTTGCCTTTATAAGTAGTGTTTCATGGCCACTGCTACCTCCCTCCGTGGGGCCGTGGGAGTGTGCCACAGGGGAACATTTCTGGGTTGGGGGAATTGCTGGATCAGATGAGCTTTTAACATTTGATATGTACTTACCCTTGTGTCCCCAAAAGGTTGTGGCCTTTCAGTCCCACCTGCAGTATGTAGAGGAGCTCATTGCTTCAAATCTTTTTCAGATTTGGGGGCCACCAGACTTTAAAAGCATGATGGCCATTGTGAAAATTTTCAAGATATGGAAAAATTATGAAGAAAAAACAACCAAATTGATCCACCACTCCAAACTAATCCATCTGCATATATAGTTAACTTTTGATCTTGAAATAATTACAGAAATAATTTTAATTCAGTTATAATATTAAATAAATAATATTAAAAATAGATAAAGTTGCAAAGATAATATAGGGAAGTGCTGTGTACCCTTCACCCAATTTCCCCTAATGGTTACATCTTACATAACTATAATATCAAAACCAGGCAGTTGACATTGGTACAATATGTGTGTTTAGTTCTATGTCATTTTATCATGGTTAGGTAACCAAAAAAATAAAAAGTCAAGATATAGGACTGTTCTACCACTGTGATCTCCCTTGTGTTACCCCTTTATAGTAACACGCACATCTCATTCCTCCTCATCCATAACCCCTGGCAACTAATTTGTTCTCTATCTCCACAATTTTATCATCTCAAGAATACTATAAAAGTAGTCATATAGCATGTGACCTTCTGAGATTGGCTTTTCCGCTCAGTGTGGTGTTGTGAAACTTATCACATGGTTTGGTATATGGATAGTGTGTTTCTTCTCATTGTGGGATACTGTTCCATGGTATGGGTGCAGCCTGGTCTAACCATCCACCTGTTGCACATACACTTTTTAGAAGACTGGAGCACATTTGAGTGGGATATGGACAGAGATTCAGGCATAAGCAGTTGTGATAGGTCTTTGTGAGCAATGACGATACTGCATCTCACATGTTACTTTATAGTTTAAAAAGGCCTTTCACAACATGATCTCATTTTCTGTCTTTTCTCGCCCCTGGGGGACAGACGTGTTCATCTTCCAATTTGTGTATGAAGGAGTTCTGAGTCTTGGTCCAGCATCATGCAGCAAGAAGCAGCAGGAATGGGCTGTTACCCCAGGGCCCTTGGTGTTCTGGTCCCTGTCAGACAAGTACCTTCTCCTAGAGTGATTTTAAGGCTGTGTATTTTGTTTGCTTTAGAAGCCCCTTGCCTGGATTCCTTAGGTCTTACTGGGGAGAGTCTTTCTTTCCCTTGCCAACTCTAGACTTGGGCACCTTACAGAACCAGGCCCACTGCCCAACATGGGTTGCCAGGCAGGCAGAGCCCCTTTCCTGGTGGCAGGCCTAATGGGTTCTCTGTCTGGCCCTAGATCAATGGCATTGCACTGGACAACAAATCTCTGAATGAGTGTGAATCTCTGCTGCGTAGCTGCCAGGACTCCCTGACTCTCTCCCTCCTCAAGGTAAGGCCCTGCCTCATCTTGTCCCTGCTCTTCTGCCTGTGGGGCATGATAAAGTACATGATAAAGACATTTGGGGTGAAATGTCTTATTTGTAACTTTCAAATGTGCTGTAATATTGGTAGATTATAGACAATTTGGTAAAATATTGTTGAATTTTAATGGTGGGTTTATGGACATTCATTGTACTTTTCAGTCAACTTTTCTACATAGTTGAAAAGATTGATAATAGAATGTTAGAGAAAGTAGGCCCATCCACTTAATTAAGAGACATTTTAAAAAATTATTTGAAAATTACTAGACTTTTTCGGGGAGCAGTTTTAGGTTTATGGAAAAGTTGAGCTAGTACAGAGTTCTCACATTCCTCCCCTTTACTCCCTGCTTTTTCTGTTATCAACATCTTTCATTACTGGGGTTCATTTGTTAAAATTGAGCCAATATTAATACATTATTATTAACTAAAGTCCATAGTTTATATGAGGATTGACTCTTGGTGTTGTATATTCTGTGGGTTTGGATACATGTATAATGGCATATACCTACCGTTATAGTATCATACAGAATGGTTTCACTATAATAAAAACCCTGCGTTTCACCTATTCATCCCTTTCCCTCTCTCTCTGCCCATCCCTGGAAACAATTGATTTTTTTACTGTCTCCATTGTTTTGTCTTTTCTAGAGTGTCATACAGTAGGAATCATGTAATACATAGCCTTTTCAGATTGGCTTCTATCATTTAGTAATATGCGTTTAAGTTTCTCCATGTCTTTTCATGGCTTGGTAGCTCATTTCTTTTTATTGCTGAATAGGTTCTGTGGCCTTTCCCGCTCTCTTTCTCACTCCTCTGCATTCCTTGCTTAGGTGTTCCCACAGAGCTCCTCATGGAGTGGCCAGAACATCTTTGAAAACATCAAGGACTCTGATAAGATGTTGAGTTTCCGAGCCCATGGCACGGAGGTCCACGCTCAGAATAAACGTAACTTGATGCAGCACAACAACTCCACGCAGACGGACATCTTCTACGCAGATAGGCTGGAGGACAGGAAGGAGCAGGGCCACCCAGGAGGCAGCAGCTCTTTCTTGCACAAGCCGTTCCCTGTGGCGCCCTTCCCAGTCTCCCCCCAGGCCTGTCCCAGCGCCTCTGAGCGTAGCCTGAGCTCCTTCCGTTCAGATGGCTCTGGGGAGCGTGGCTATGGACTGTTGGATGTGCGTAGCCGGCGACCATTGCTTCCCTTCGAGACTGAGGCAGGCCCCTGTGGGGCAACAGAGGCCCCTCTGGATAAGGATGAGCCCGAGAGCTCTAACAGTGGCGGGACCTGGCCCAAGGCTGTGCTCAGCTCCACAGCAGGGCCTGAGAAGCTCTCTGTTTACAAGAAGCCAAAGCAAAGAAAGTCTATCTTTGACCCTAACACTTTCAAACGTCCCCAGACACCCCCCAAAATAGACTACCTGCTCCCAGGCCCTGGCCCTGCTCACTCCCCCCAGCCCTCCAAGAGGGTA
>NW_024344378.1:50346211-50460887 GCF_902729225.1 Pteropus medius | reverse complement strand
CCCTGCCCCCTGACGTAGACCCTGGGGAACCCATGCATGCCTCGCCCCCCCGCAAGGCTAGGGTCCGCATTGCTTCCAGCTATTACCCTGAAGCAGATGGAGACTCCTCCTACCTGCCCGCCAAGAAGTCCTGTGATGAGGACCTCACCTCCCAGAAGATGGGCGAGCTAGGTCAGAAACGCCGGCGGCCAAAGTCTGCCCCTAGCTTCCGGCCCAAGCTCACGCCGGTGGTGATTCCTGCTCACTTCCAAGAGGTAGAGCCAACTCTGTGGTGAGGGGTGTGGGGTTGGAGGGGTAGTTGGCTGTGAGAACGTCCCAAGTGGCTCTACACCAGTGTCACCAGGCTCGGACTTGGCCCTGGCTTCTTTGCCTTCGCTCTCAATACCTACCTGAGGAAAGGGAAAGGGGTAGCAGGTGGATGCCAGTGAGAAGCAGCCCTCCTTAGGAGACTGGAGAGTAATGTGGGGTGTGCATGTTACTGGGAATATGATGCCAAGAGAGAAACACATTCTTGGGCATAGCGTTTGATTTGCTTATTTAACAAGAAGCCTTTGAACTTGTACAACGAAAACTTGTGACATAGACTTGCCTTTAAATTTTTGAGAGAAGACAGCAGCTGTGAATCTTTTAGCCAGCAGCAGGACAGGCCCGCTTGTTATTGTGGGTGCTGTCGTCATTTCTGGAAGGGAGAGATTGCTGTGAGCAGAACAGTTCATGCTGCTCTCTGTAGACAGAGAGCTTCACACAGCTCTATAAGTTGTGCAGAGTTATTATATATGTTTCTGAGGCACACATGTGGTCCACCTTCTACATATGTAATCTTTGTTTATTTGAAAAATGTTTCTCTGTGGTTTTCTTCTGGAGTATTTTTGAAAGAAGTTCTTCCCTTCCAGATGTGTAAGGCAACTTACACATGAATGAGTAATGACCTCTCCCAACTGTCACTCTTTGTGACCAAGTGGGAGGAGGTGGTGTGTAAAGGACAGAAGTCCTACAAACACCTGCGCATTTCCCTGCTTCCAGCCACACCCTCTTTCCTTTGGTTCTGCAGGAGCAGAAGTGTGTCCCGGCCAGTGGAGATCTCTCCCCAGAGCTCCAGGAGTGGTCTCCTTACTCGCCGGGGCACTCCAGCCGGCACAGCAACCCCCCACTCTACCACAACAGGGCATCTGTGGGTGAGTCAGCTGGGCAGGGCCGGGAGGAGGAGGGTCACTGTGGTCCCCACAGGGCTGCCCAGCCCCAGGGGGAGCTGAAGCAGTCAATTCAAGGAGGGGCTATATATCTTCAGCCCAGAGGTCCAAAGAGCTGGCAATTGCGGCCCTGTCTGGGGTGATGTTTAGTCTTGTGCCAGTAACATTTCTTAGCTTTGCAGAATGCTTTCTTCCCATAGGAGCCCGGGAAAGAGGAAGCATGAAGACAGCTCTCCCATTTTATAGATAGAGAAAGGCTACAATCAATCTTGCATGGGTCTGGGGCTGGCTGGAGACTTTGGGGCGGCTGTTTTCATCCGCTCATTTCTAGGCACTGTTCCCCGGAGTCTGGCCCCGAGCACCACTGTGAGCTCCATCCTGAGGAACCCCATCTACACCGTGCGTAGCCACAGGGTTGGCCCTTGCAGCTCTCCGCCTGTCCCCAGAGAGACTGGCCCTCAGAGTTTGCATCCCAGGTATGTGAAGTCACCCCACAGCTCCTTGCACCCCAGCCACCCAAGCCCACCTGGACATAAAACCACTGGTTCAAAAAAGTTCCTTGTGTACAGAGAAGCTTCTTGCCTACCTGGGTTAGGGGCTGGTGTGACCAGCCCTGGAACCCACGGGAAAGTGAACTTTAAGGGTACTCTCTTGATTTGCCAACGTGGGGCTTGAAAAGGTATTTAAATGAAGATAACAGTGATCATAGTCAGTGCTTCAGTGCTCATGTACCAGGCACTGTGTTCAGACCTTTGTAATCACCACAGCAACCTTAGAAGTTAAGGACTGTTATTGTCTTTGTTTTATAGATGAGCAAACTGAGCCTTAGAAAGCGAGTGGACTGGCTCAAGATCGCTCTTATTCATTCAATCATTTGACAAGTTTTTATTGAGCATCCACTACGTGCCATATACTGTTCTGTTTCCTAAGGGGATACAGTGTTCTCCACTGTATAGACAAGTTTCTTCTCATCTGTTGTTTGTGTGCACGTGTGGGAGGCAGACAGAAGAGAGTAAGCACAGTGATACCAGATGGTGCTGAAAACCGTAAAACAGGAAGCAGGTGAAGAGTTAGATTGGTGGGGAGGGCCTCCTGGTGTGTGGGATGCTGCTGTGTCCACAAGGCTAAGAAGAGGCCAGCTGCACAAGACCTGGGGTGGAGTCCCCAGGAAGGAGTGCTGTCGGTGCTATAGCCCATGCACCTGGGAACAGTGTGGAGGGCTCTTGGGACAGAGTAGGAAGAGCTTGGCAAAGGTATGGTGAGTCAGAAGACAAGCCCAGGGCACAAATCCTGCAGGATCTTCAGCCATAATGCAGAGTTTGGGTTTTATTGTGAATACAGTGGAGACTTTTTCAAGACCAGAGGGTTTTAGGCAGGGAAGAGACGTAGTCTCAAGTAGCTAGAAAAGGACACTGTTGGGCCTGACTGCAGGCCACCTGATGTGGGTGATGCCTGGGCTCTCTGCCCTTCGATTTTCTAAGCACATTCTGAGTGAGGCTCGCAGTTCCCTCTCCAAGGTCCTCAGTGTCCCTGTAGCCTTTCACTGCCCACCCTGGAAGAGAGGCTCCAATTCCCTGGCCTGGCTCAGGATTCAGAGCCTCTGTTTTCCCTGTAGAAGCCCTTTCTCCAGTGAACACGACCCTGGCTGAGGCTGAAGCGGATGTGCCGTTCTTGCTCCATTTGTGTGGCCCTCTCTACCACATACAGGGCCCTTGGTGGATGTTCCCTCTGGGCATAGCTTCGGGTAGGCCGCTGTCCTCAGATGACAGCCAGTGGCTTTTGGGCCTCCCTTCTGCTGGCCCAGCAAGGCCTTGGTCCTGGCCTGTCACTTGTGTTTCTCCCTTGCAATTGCATTTCATCCTGGTCTTCCTCCCATGCCCCTCACCTGTCTGGTTCTCTCGCAGTGTCCAGCACCAAGGGCGCCTGAGCCTAGACCTGAGCCATAGGGCCTGCAGCGACTACTCTGAGATGAGAGCCTCCCACGGATCCAACTCACTGCCTTCCAGTGCCCGCCTTGGTAACTGCACTACTAGAACCTTCTCACTAGTGCAGCCTTTTTTACATCTCTGCATCCTCATGCCCAGACCTCCTGGTGGCCTGCCCACATGGTCCCCTGCCCTTCCGGGGCTGAGGTCAGCTCCGCACTACATGCAGAGCAGTTTCCTTTGGCCTTCTTCTGTGTCTCTTCAGCTTTCTCTAGTGGCCAGGTGGTTGTTCGCCATGGCCCCTTGGCCTAGGAGGCCTGTTTCTTGTCCCTGAGCTTGTCGGTCATTCTAGGGGGCTCCACATTGCTGTTCACTTATGGGAAATGCAGCCCAGAGCACATTCTAGCACTTGCCTCGTAACAAGACTCTGGTGGCGCTGCTTCCAGCCTTGTGAGAGATGATGAGCAGCTGCCTCTGTCACTTGGGTTACTGTCCCCATTCCAGGGCTAAAAGTGAGATATATGTGATCCTATTCTGGTAGGTCCCTGCTTTGCATTTTGTCATACTGTGTATCTTTCTTGACCAGTAAAGTAGTGGTGAGGGAGTGGCAGGGGGGCATGTTTAATCACAGGCCTAAAGTTGTGTCCCTTTATGGAACCATAGGGTCTTCAAGCAACTTGCAGTTCAAGGCAGAACGCATTAAAATCCCATCAACGCCAAGATATCCCCGTTCTATCATGGGCTCTGACAGAGGTGAGAACTCAGCACTCCCTTCCCTGCCTCATCTCTCACTGTCCTCACGGTGGGATGTCTGGGCACAGCCTAAACTGCCTCATCATCTCAGCCTCAGTAAACACTGGTTGCGTTCAGCTTCGGGCCTAGTGATGGGGGTATAAAAAGGCCATACAGAGCCCAGCATCTGAATTCAAGGCCATGTGATGTGGCCGCAGTGTGAGGCTGTGTGTCTGGATCATGTCTCTCTCTGGGTCTTGGCTGCTGGAGAACTGAGATGAAAGGTCGCGGCCCGCATTACCCCACACCTCTTTTGGCAGGTTCGTTGTCGCATTCTGAATGCAGCACACCTCCACAGTCACCCCTCAACATCGACACCTTCTCCTCTTGTAGCCAGTCCCAGACCTCAGCCTCCACGTTGCCTAGAATTGCTGTCAACCCCGTGGCCCTCGGGGAACGGAGAAAGGACAGGTGAGTGTGACTTAGGCATCTGGACTGGGCACAGCTGTGGACAGTGCGTCTCCACAGTGGGCCAGGACTTGGTCAAGGGAAGGGGCTTGTTGGTAGAAGCAGCAGGAGTTAGAGAGTTCCCATTGAGTTGATCCCAGGCGAAGCCACTCTGCTTTAAGTCACCTAGCATTCACTGTCTGTTTCCCCAGCAATCTGTCTTCTCAGCCACAGCATGTCCTCTTTGTTTTTCCGTGTCAGTAAATCCTGATTTATGTTATTCATAATGGCTTCATGGCTTCCATCGTATGGCTATTATGATTTAGTTACCTGCTCCTTTATTGAGACAGATGCACTGTTCGGAGGTAGAACAGAGGAAAGGGTATTCATTCAGTGGGGAATGAGGAGCCGCAGACCAGAAAGTAGCTCTGCTACACCTGTGGGCTGACTTGGGGTGGCAGCCTGCCCGAGGCTCTGGGCCTCAATGTTATCCTAGGCTGGGGCACGAGGATGGTGTTGGGGTGACTGCTCACTAAGGGCTCTTAAACTCTAAATCGCCTGGTGCCCTAATGCATGTTAAGTCTCATAGTGACAGAGGGTGCAGGCCAGGGACTGATGCATTTGAGCTGGAGGGTCAAGGAAGGCATTGCAGAGTGGGTGAGTTTGGGAAGGGAGAATGCTTTGGAGGGCGGGAGAGGAGAAGCAACAAGTCAAGAAGTATTTTGATCTCAGCATCCCCAGACAACTGGGCCCTGGGCAATGGAGACACACATTGAGGCCCACTGAGCTTGAGAGACTTGTGCCTCTAGGTGGCAGGGTGGGGTGTTTCAGGGCCTGACATCTGCTTGCTGGCACTCTCGTCCTTCGCCAGGTGGACCCACCCCCACTGATGTGCTTTGGAGGGCAGCCCAAGGAGATGGCACACCTATTGGCCCGCCCTCAGCCTTTGGCCACCATTTTTCTGACAGGAACTGCTCAGGGCTGCATGAAGTACAATCCTGATAGGATGACTCAGTGTCACTTTACTGTCTTTGTTACGTTCCAGGCATCTGTGCTTGTCTTCCTTCTCTAAGCATCCCTCTCTTTCTAATCTTTCGTACCTTCCAGATGTCTCCACCACCACAGATCTCTTCTGAGACTGCCCATGGCCGCCAGGCCCAGGTCCTCCTCCTTGAGGAGTCTGAGGTTGACCTGACATGAGGCCCCTACTCGAGCCCCCTTGTGCCCCTGGCATGGTGGTCAGCTCCCCCTGAACCAGCAAGTGCATGGTTGCCGCCTTGCCCCAAGCCCCCCCTCTCCCTTTTTAATGGCTTGGGTCTGCAGTAGCTTAGTTTCCATGATCATTTTTACATCACTCCTGTGTACTGGTAAATATAAAAACAGATACTTTATATCGTCTCTTCTTGGGTGAACGTCATCTCGGAAGTCATTTCTTTTCTTCACAGGGCATCTTTAGACCCCACTGGGGGTTTGTAAATTGCACATTGAGGGACCTCTTCTCACATCATGAAAATCTTTGTGCTTTTTCTCTGTATATATCAGTGTTTATAGTTCACATGGACCATTCTTTGTTTTGGTGCTTCCATGTCCATTTGGGGGTGTTGTGCTTGTGTAGCATGAGGTTATAGGAATCTGTACCATTGTCATACAAAGGTGGGGGTCATTGTGTTCCCATCCAGGTATATCATTATAGGAGCATCTGGCGCTCCCTGGCCGTTATCTGCATAGCTGATTGCATGCCTGACCTCACATTTCCCCCAAACCTTTCCTTTGGGTTCGAGACTCCCAAATTGTTGTCTCTCTTCCAAGGCCTTACATGGAAGAGCCACGCCATGTTAAGCTGCAGAAGGGCTCAGAGCCCCTGGGCATCTCCATCGTGAGTGGAGAGAAGGGCGGTGTCTACGTCTCCAAGGTGACCGGGGGGAGCATCGCTCACCAGGCTGGCCTTGAGTATGGGGATCAGTTACTTGAGGTAAGCAGGAGCTGCCTTTCTGCACTGCTTTCTTTCCTCCTTCCTCTCCTTGCCTCCCTTCTGTGGAAAAGTGGTGCTCCCCACGTCCCTAGCCCCCACCACGTCACTGAGCCTGCTCTGGGTATTTCCTAGTTCAATGGCATAAACTTGCGGAGCGCCACAGAGCAGCAGGCCCGGCTCATCATTGGGCAGCAGTGCGACACCATCACCATCCTGGCCCAGTACAATCCACACATGCACCAGCTCAGCAGCCACTCCCGGTCCAGGTGAGGGCCTGGGTCTCTGTGGGGCCATCTGGGCTGGGGGAGGAGAGATGGGTGTGGCAGATGCATGGCTTACTGCAGGGTGAACCGGGTTGCCAACTGCAAGTTCTGGGCATTCTGCTGCTGTAAGAGGAGAGTTGACCAGCCCTGGATTTTAGAAAAACGACATATAGAGGGAAGATGTCTTCTTCTGAAATAGAGTGTGGAAACAGATGACTGGTTCTCCTGTGAAGCAGGGGGCCCACGCGTAGAGGTGTGGTAGCCAGGAGTTGAGGCCCTGGGGTGGGATTTGCACACACAGCCCCTGTCCACGAGCAGATACTGCCAGTATCTGTCCCTGTGCTGTGGATTACAGGGCAGATGAGAGAAGGGTAAGACACGCCCCTACTATGTAGCACTCCGCAGCTCAGCGAAGTGAGCAGGAGATGAGATGCACAAACAGGAAAAGGGACAGTATTCATGTGTCCTCTAGGCCAACACCTTTGCAGAGGATCCCTGAGTTGAGGACAAGTGGTGAGGAGAGGACAGGCAGATCCTGCAGGGTAAAGGACCAGAGTCCAACTCCTGGGGCATCTGTTCTTAGGGCTTAGGGCACAGAGCCATGTGACCTGGTCCCTGTTCACAGCCCAGCTCCAGTCACCACCAGAGAAGGCTGGCTCAGGGTGGCTGAAGTCTGTGTGCTGCTACTCCTTGTTCTTTCTGTCCTCCGTCCCCAGCTCCCACTTGGACCCTGTTGGCACCCACTCCACTCTCCAGGGCAGTGGTGCCACCACCCCAGAGCATCCCTCTGTCATTGACCCACTGATGGAGCAGGACGAGGGCCCCAGCACACCCCCCGCCAAGCAGAGCACCCCCAGCTCCAGGTCAGCAAATGCGTTCTGTGAGCCTTCTATCTGTGTGCCTTGGTGAGCGGAGTGGGCCAGGCCGGTCATTGTCATGGCCTGAGTACATCCTCTGAGGGATGTGGGCCCTGGACAGCTGACGTTAGCCTGTGCTGCAGACTGTACACCAGGGTGTCAGGATTTGGGGTGGGGAGCATGCTATTCCTTTTTTCCTTCCTCCGTCCTCTCTTTTCTTGCTTTCTCTTTTTCTCTGGTCTCATTGAGTGTTCTTAGCTCTATCTTTTCATTCTCTCTCCCTTTTCTCATTCACTCATTTTCTAACTGGCTTTAGACGGAATTCCACAGTCATCACGCAGCCATTCCCAGGGCTCTCGCTATCACTAGTGGTATCCCCCAAGGAGCTCTGGGTTTAGAGCGTGACAGACTGCTGCTGGACTTATGCAGCACAGCTGACGCACTGGAAGGGGGAGTACAGGCCAAGATGGAGCAGCCAGGAGTGCGCCAGGGACTGGTGACAGCTAAGTCAGAACATTCAGGATGAGCTGGGGACAGCTATGCAAAAGGTGGATGTGGAAAGAAGTCAGGAAGAGGCGTCTGCTTTCCTGTGGGCAGGAGGAGGGGGCACACATGGTAGCTGTAGGGGAGATGGGGAGAGGACCACATGGCCACTCTGTTCCCAACTGGCTTTGTGATGTGAGGCCATGTTTTCACCTCTGCCAGCCCTCAGTATCCTGCCTATAACCTAAGTCCCTAGAACTGGAGCCTGCAGTGAGACCACCATTCAGCTCCCTGTGGTTCTGAGACTGCATGAGACCTGGTTCGAGCAGAAATGGTTAGGGCATAGCCATTTTTGTCTTTTTTGTGCTCTCCTCCCTCTCTGTGCATGATTGAGGAACTTAATTTTCCTTCCTGAAAGGATGGTGGGCGACACCAACAAGAAGACCCCAGAGCCACGAGTCGTCTTCGTCAAAAAGTCCCAACTGGAGCTTGGAGTGCATTTATGTGGTGGGAACCTGCATGGGGTATTTGTGGCTGAGATGGAGGATGACAGTCCCGCCAAGGGCCCCGATGGCCTCGTGCCGGGGGATCTTATCCTCGAGGTGAGTTCTGAGCTGCTGAATAGCAGTCCCTGCCCTAATTCATGTGCATGTGAGGCATCAGCTTGGGCACTGGCATTCAGAGGCAAGATGCTCTGCCCTCGTCAGCAGCAGGACTTCTGCTCTGGTGGAAGGTATCATCTCCCTCTCACTGGGTTTCATTGATGGGGGAGCTAGGTTGTAGGTATTGAGAGATACAAGTAGTGTAAATAAAACGAAGTGTGTTTTAAATGGCCTTCATTTGCTGGAGGACAGAACAGGGATTCTCCTGGGAGAAGCCATCAAGGGCAGTGCAGACACTGCAGTGAACTCGGCCCTGCCTTCTGGAGGGGAAGCAGGCAGATTCCCAGTTAACAGGAGGTTGAATCTCGGCCTTATCCCACAACCTGCCTTTCATGGGTGCCCAAGCCGTCACCGGCTTCTGCTCTCTGACCCCAACCTCCTGTCCCTGGGCAGTATGGTGGTCTGGACGTGCGCAGCAAGACAGTGGAGGAGGTCTATGTGGAGATGCTGAAGCCCAAGGATGGTGTCCGCCTGAAGGTGCAGTACCGCCCAGAGGAGTTCACCAAAGTCAAGGGCCTGCCTGGAGACAGCTTCTACATCAGGTGCGGGTGGCCAGGGCTTCTACGGATTTGGGGCCAGGAGAGGGGTTTTTGGTGTGGAAATCGTTCCTGGTAAATGTCTCTGTGTTCTTGCCCCCAAGTGGTGGGGATGTGATCATCACTGTTAGGGGCCCAAACCACAAGCTCATGACGAGATGCTTGTAACTTAGAAAAACTCTTAAGGACTTGAAGGGCCAAATGGGCTTCTCTTAGGATTTGGGGCCTGGAGGATCTTGAGGCCACAGAGCCCTGTTTTTCTGTGGGCTATGCTCCTCCTGTCTTGGTTTCCTCCTGACCCAGGTCTGCAGATCCTTCTGCTGTGTGTCCACAGTGCCCTGAAGTACAATGTGACGTGTGTTGGGGACAGGCATCAGGCGGTTTCTAGGAAGGGCTCGTAGCTTCCTTCTCACTCCCTAAGATCAGAGGCCACAAAAGGAATAAAAGCTGCCCCAGGAGCCTGGCTGCCAAGACACATGACTGTTGACCAGCAGCCTCCTGATCCTGTTCCCTCCATCACCCGGTCCAGGGCCCTGTATGACCGGCTGGCAGAGGTGGAGCATGAACTGAGCTTTAAGAAAGATGACATCCTCTATGTTGATGACACGTTGCCCCAGGGCACTTTTGGATCTTGGATGGCCTGGCAGTTGGATGAGAATGCCCAGAAGATCCAGCGTGGCCAGATCCCCAGCAAATATGTGTAAGTGTTCTCCATGTTTGGGTTTGGAGGTGGGAGGGAGGGTTTGCACCTGTGGTGCTATGTCAGGATATAGGGGTCAGGGCCTCAGTCACTGGAGGACTCCTGCTGCTCGTCTCGGCTTCTTGTCTATACATTTTGCCAAAATTACTTGTCCAGAGAGCTGATCTTAGCATAAGTCAATGCTGTATGTAAATCAGTGCTATACAGAAGCCCAGTGGCAACTTAAGAGATATAACTTTTTATTTTAACACATTTATTGAGATAAATTTTACATACCATACAATTTAACCAAAGTGTACAATTCAGTTTAGTGTATTCACAGGTATGTGTAACCATCACCATAGTCAAATTTAGAACATTCTCATCACTTCAGAAAGAAGCCCTGTACCATTTATCTATCCCCCACCTTGTCCTTCTGTTTTCTCTGCCTTCTTCTCCCAACTCTAGGCCACCACTAATCTGCTTTCTACATTTATGGATTTCCCTGTTCTAGACTTTCATAGTATGTGGTATTTTGTGACTGGCTTCTTTTACCTAGCCCAGTGTTTTCAAGGTCCATTCGTGTTGCAGTGTGTATCAGTGCTTCATTCCTTTTTATGGCGAGGAGGATAATTTGTAGTATCATCAAGTGAGGGCTGCCTAGCATTTCCTTTTTTGACACTCATCTGAATATAGAAATCGGCCTGCTGAGAGCTTGCCCCCAGTACTAGTGTTTGTGTTGCCCCCAAAGCGGTGGTTCCAGGGGTCCTTGGTGGCGTGAGTGGGTGAAGTAGCCATGTGACCTACAGAGGAGTATGGAGGAGCATGGAGTCCCAGCTTTCACTCTCCTCATGGGCAAGGCAGGCGGGAGATGGTCCCTACGGCCCTTCCCAGCACCACTGTTTCCTGTGACTGCAGGATGGACCAAGAATTCTCCAGGAGGCTCAGCATGTCCGAAGTCAGAGATGACAACAATGCTGCAAAGACACTGTCGGCAGCTGCACGCAGATCTTTCTTTCGAAGGAAACATAAGCACAAACGCAATGGGTCCAAAGATGGGAAAGACCTCCTTGCCTTGGACACCTTTTCCAGTGACTCCATTCCACTCTTTGAAGGCAAGTGGCTGAACTCGCTTTTTCAACAGGCTGTCAGGACAAGGTTTGCTCTTGACCACAGAAGCCTCACAGCAGTGACTTAGACAAGGTAGAGATTCACTTTGTTTTTGCACAAAGGTAGTCTAGAGGTAGGTGGCGGGTTGGAATGATGGTACTACTGTTTCCAGAGTCTACCATCCATAGGATGTAGATCTTTCCATCCTCAAGATCTCCCCATGGCCACCACATGTCTTTGCAGTTCCAGCCATCATGTCCATGTTCAGGTACCAGGAAGGAGGAAGGTGCAAGGCAAAAGTTGAGTGTGTCTCTTTAAATAGCTTACCTGGAAGCATCACCCTGTGACTTCTACTTGCATTTCATTGGCCACTTGCATCTGCAAGAGAGCTGAGAAGGCAAGGTTTTATGTGGCAGATTGCCGGCCTCCAGTAACAGGTTCTTTTAGCAAGGAAGAAAGGAAGGGCAGATATCAAGTAGGCAAAAGCAGTCTCCGCTCAGTGCGTTGCTTCTCGTTTGCTTTTGGGTTGTTACAGGCTAGTTGGTGGTGACCAAGGACCGCCAGTCTTGGCAGATCTTTGTTTTTTTTTCTGGCCTTACTTTTGTGTCCGTTAATGATTCTTACAAGACCCTCCCAGGGCGAGGTGCTGACCCAGGCCCATGTTTGCATATTAGGGAGTGTCAGACACCCCCCTTGCAGATTGCCCTGGTGGAAAGGGTGCATTTGTCCTATAAAGCAGGAGGTGCTTGTGAATACTGCTCCTGGGACCCCATTTGTGTCCACTGTCCTAGAACATGCTTCCTTCTCAGTGTGGAGATGGCAATAAATAGCAGAAGGTAGGACAGCTGGTTTTCTCCTTCCTTCCCTTCCTCCTTTTCTTCCTTTTATAAATTAAGGCCTTAGGCACAGTGAGTTGGGTGAATCCCACCTTTGTTCATGGCTCACTGTCACTGTCAGGACAGGGGTTGGCCAAGTCTGGCCCACCCACTGCCTGTTTTTGTAAGGTCTGTGAGCCAAGAATAGGTTCTTACATTTTAAAATGTAAAATATAAAAGGTACCGTTAGCCTTTTGGCAATAATAATTGCTTGATTTTGCCTTTTGGCCTTCAAAACCTAAAATATTTTACCATCTTGCCCTTTACAGAAAAAGTCTGTTGACCGCTTGATCAAGGCAAGATTTCTTGTTTATTTTGGGTTTTTTTGTTGTTTTCTTCTTTTATTTCTTCGATCTCCATTTTCATATTCCCCCTTCTCTCTTTTCTCATTGATACCGTCTTTTTTACATGTTGTATATGTCCAGTGGATATATTTATATCTTTGAAAAATAGCCATTTGTCTATACTTCATTTGTTTTTTGCATTATATATTTTGAATTTCTCTTTAGGTGTATACACCTTTTGAATTCTTATATCTTCCTGGTAAATTGACCTTTTTTATCATCACGAAATGTCCTTTATATCTAGTAACGTTTCTTGCCTTAAAGTCTATTTTTTCTCATATCATTGGTATACTGGTTTTTTTTGGTTAGCGTTTGCATAGTTCATCTTTTTCCATCCTTTTAAAACCTTAAATTTTTCTGTAGCTTTATAGTTAAAAGTCTCTTATAAGTAACATGGGTTTTTTTTTAACCCATGGTGAAAATATAAATATATGGAAAAGTGCACATATATTTACATAAAAGTGTTAGTTTGGAAAACAGTGCGGTACTGGCATAAAGACATATAGACCAATGGAAGAAAATAAAGAGACAGAAATAAACCCTTGTATATATGGCCAAATGATTTTTGATAGTTTCTTCAAAACTACTTCTGTGTTCTTCTTTCCTCTCCTATATCCTAAATTTTTGACAATGTCCCATATGTCTTTTACACTTTTTTTCCCCTTCATATTTTCCATTTTTTCTCTTCATGCTTCAGCCTGGGTATTTTCTACTGACTTTTTTCCTGTTCATCAATTCATTCTTCTGTTGTGTACAGTATGTTCCTATTTAAAAAAATTGCATATTTTAGTTCTAGAGTTAACATTTGCTATTTTTTTGTGGTTAAAAAAACATTAAATCTATTATCTTAACCATTTTTAAGTATCTAGTTCAGTAGTGTTAAGTATGTTTGCATTGTTGTAAAACAGATCTCTAGAAATTTTTTATCTTGTAAAACTGAAGCTCTATACCCGCTAAACCCTAATTGCCCCTCCCATCTCTTCAGCACTTTTGACAACTACACTACCTTTTTCTATGACTTTGACTACTTTAAATGCTTCATGTGAGTGGAATAACACAGTATTTGTCCTTTGTGATTGGCTTATTTTGTTTAGCAAAATTTCCTCGAGGTTCATCCATGTTGTAGCATATGACAGGATTTCCTTCTTTTTAAAGGCTGCGTAATATTCTATTGTATGTATCTACCATATTTTCTTTATCCAGTCATCTGTCAAAGAACATTTGGATTGTTTGGCCGTTGTGAGTAATACTGGATGAACATGGGTGTGAAGATATCTCTTTGAGATCCTGCTCTGAATTCTTTTGGCTCTATACCCAGAAATGGGATAGCTGGATCACATGGTAATTCTATTTAATTTTTTTGAGGGACCACGGTGGCTGTACCATTTTACTTTACCACCAGCAGTGCACAAGGGTTCCAATTTCTCTAAATTTTGCCAACACTTGTTATTTTTTGTTCTCTTGATAGTGGCCATCCTAATGGGTATAATGTGGTATCTCAATGTAGTTTTGATTTGCATTTCTCTTAATTAGTGATATCGAATATCTTTTTCTCATGCTTGTTGGCCATTTGTATACTTTCTTTGAAAATTGTCTATTCAAATCCTTCATCCATTTTTTAATTGTTATTTTGTTGTTGTTGTTGTTGTTTAGTTCTAGACATTCCTTATAAATTCTGGATATTAACCCCTGTCAGATATATACGATTTGCAGATATTTTCTCCCATTCTGTAGATTATTTTTTTCCGCTCCATTGATTGTTTACTTTGACACAAAAGTTTTTAAATCCAATATAGTCCCATTTTCCTATTTTACTTTTGTTGCTGTGCCACACCAATGTCATGAGGCTTTTCCTTTATGTTTTCTTCTAGGAGCTTTATAGTTTCAGGTTTTATGTTTGGGTCTTTAATCCATTTTGAGTTAATTTTTGTATATGGTTTGGGGTAAGGGTCAAACTTTATTCTTTTGCATGTAGATATCAGTTTTCCCAGCACCAGTTGTTGAAGAATCTTCATTTCCCCATTGGTGTAGCTTTGGCACCCTTATCAAAAATCATTTGACCATATATACAAGGGTTTATTTCTGTCTCTTTATTTTCTTCCATTGGTCTATATGTCTTCATGCCAGTACCACACTTTTTTGATTACTGTACTGTATCCTAGAACATCACAGTTTTGAACTGCATGGGTCCACTAATACGTGGATTTTTTCAATAAACATACAGTCAGCCCTCCACATACCCAGGTTTCGTATCCACGATTCAACCAACCACGGACATCCACAGTTGAGAATATCTTGTGCCATTTTATATATGGCACTTGAGCATATGTGGATTTTGTATCTGCGGAGGCTCCTGGAACCAGTTCCCCCATGGATATACTGAGGGATGACTGTAGTTAAGTTTTGGGAGAGTCAAAAGTTATCCATGGATTTTTAAGTTCACAGCGGGGCAGCGGCCCTAACCCCCGTGTTTTTCAACAGTCCACTCTAGTAGCGTGTTTTGTAATCAGGTAATATGAGGCCTCCAACTTTGTTTCTCTTTGAAGATTGTTTTGGCAATTAAGGGTCTCTTGAAATTCCATATGAATTTTAGGATGTTTATTATGTTTCTGCAAAAAATAATGTTGGGATTTTGATAGGGATTGCATTTAACCTGTAGGTTGATTTGGATAGTATGGACAGTTTAAAAATATTGAATCTTCCAAACCATGAACACAGGATCTCTTTCCATTTATTTTTATCTTCTTTGATTTCTTTTCACAACATTTTGTAGTTTTCAGTGTACAAGTCTTTCACCTCCTGGGTTAGATTTTAGTCCAAAGAATTTTATCTTTTTTGATGCTATAGTAAGTCGGATTGTTTTCTTAACTTCTTTTTCAGATTAGTCCTTGTTAATGTATAGAAATGCCTTGTTAATGTATAGAAATGCAACTGAGTTTTGTATGTTGATTTCGTATCCTGAAACTTTACTGAAATTGTTTATTAGTTGTAACCATTTTTTGATGTATTCTTTAGGATTTTCTACATAAAGGATTATGTCATCTGAGAACAGATAATTTTATTTCTTGTTTTCCAGTTTGGATGCCCTTTATTTCTTTTCTTCTTTCTTTTCTCTCTTTCTCTCTCTCTCTCTCTCTTTTTTTTTTTTTGGTCTAATTGCTCCTGTTAGGATTGCCGGTACTATGTGGGATCATAATGGCGAGAGTGAGCATCTTAGTGTTTCTTATCTTAGAAGGAAAGCTTTGAGTCTTTTGCCATTGAGCGTGATGTTTGCTATGGGCTTTACATGTATGGCTTTTATTATGTTGAGGTAGTTTCCTTCTAATCCTAGTTTGTTGAGTGTTTTTTTTATTTTTATTTTTTTTTCGTCATAAAATGTTGTTGAATTTTGTCAGATGCTTTTTCTGCATCAATTGAGATGATCATGTGGTTTTTGTCTTTCATTTTGTTAATGTGGTGTATGATGATTGTTTTTTGTATGTTGAACTCTCCTTGCATTCCAGGTATAAATCCCTGGAATGATTTATAATTGGTCATGGTGTATAACTTTTTAAAAAAAATTTATTTATTTTAATTAGTTTCAAGTATACAGTACATTAGTTAGACATCTATATAGTTTGTAGAACGATTCCCCAATTGCTCCCTCCCTCCCCTGACCCTCCACCTAGCCTACATATTAATGCTAACTGCATTCCCTATGCCATGCTCCCTATCCCCATGACCATCCATCTGCTACTAATTTGTACTTCTTTAATCCTTCACCTCATTCTCTCAGCCCCCCAACCCCCACCTCTGTCCGTCACCAAATTGCCCACTATATTTGTGAGTCTGTTTTTGATTAGTTTGTTCTTTTTATTCCTTAGATTCTGCATATAAGTGAAATCATACAGTGTTTATCTTTCTCTGTCTAACTTAAATACCTTCTAGGTCCATCAATCAATATCTTTTTCCGTCCCCTTCCTTTTAGTCTGTGTATGTTTTTTAATCTGAAGTGAGTCTCTTGTAGGCAACATATATAGATCTTGTTTTCCATTCGTCCTATCTTTTGGTTGGAGCATTTAATTCTTTTTCATTTAAGGTACTTATTGATAGGAATGTAGTTGTTAACATTCTTTATTCCTGTTTTTGATATATGTTTTTCCTTCTTAAAGAAATTTCTCCAACATTTCCTGTAATACTGGCTTGGTGGTGATAAATTCCTTTAGCTTATTTTTGTCTGGAAAGCTCTTTATCTGTCCTTCAACTCTAAATGATAGCTTTGCTGGATAAATTATTCTTGGTTGTAGATCCTGGATCTTCATCATGTCAAATATTTTGTGCCAAGCCCTCTGTCCCGCATAGTTTCTTTTGAGAAATCAGCTGCCAGTCTTCTGGGTGTTCCCTTGTAAGTAACTGTCTGTTTTTCTCTTGCTGCTTTTAATATTCTTTGTATTTAACCTTTGGCATTTTAATTACGATGTGTCTTGGTGTGGACCTCTTTGGATCCCTGGTTTTTGGGATTCTCTGAGCTTCCTGAGGTTTTACGTCCATTTCCTTCACCAGGTTAGGGAAGTTTTCCATCATTATTTCTTCAAACAGCTGTTCAACATTTTGATTTTCTTCAGTTACACCGATCAGATGGATATTTGGACCCTTAATAGTGTCCCATATACTCCTTAAATTATTTTTATAGTCTTGGCCTCTTATCTCTTGCCATTCTGATTGTATGTCCTTGGCTTTCTCATCCTCTAGAGAGGGCATTTGATCCTTTTCTTTATTGACTTTGTTTATTCCTTTGTTTATTCCATTTAATATACTTCTCATCTCAGATGTGTTCTTCATTTCAGACTGGTTCCCTTTTATAATTTCCATTTCCATTTTTATGGTTTTTATCTCCTTGTTGAAGTTCTCACTGAATTTATCTACACTTCCCAAAAGTTCATTGAGCATCTTTATAACCAGTGTTTTGAACTCTGTATCTGTTAGATTACTTGACTCCATTATATCTGGATCTCTGTTCTGTTCATATGGTTTCTACTTCTTTGTCTTCCCATTTTTGGCTGCCTTTCCATATGTTTCTATGTACTAAGCAAAGCTCCTAAGTCTCTCAGTCTTATTAGTGTGGATTTGTGAAGTAGGTGACCAGTGGCACAGTCCTGAGAAGAGTTCAGCTGCAGGCCAAATTTAGCCCAAGCCTCTGGCCACCTATTAAGTTTCAGCAAGCAATCCACAGATGCTGTGCTTATAGTTGCCTGAAAAGGCCACACTAGAAACTGAGGCCAGCTGCCACCAGTGTGAGTCTAGGTGCTGCTCAGCAAGGAGCACCTGACATGCTGAGGATATACCTGGATGTGGCTTGGGTGGGGCTGCGAGTTGGAGTAGGCGAAGTTTCAGGAAATCGTCTGGGCAGAGCGACCTTTGTTATCCAGTTTTATGATGTCAGGGCTATAACAGTGCTGTGTCTGGCGCAACAGGGCACAACAGGGAACACTGGATACTGCTAGCACTTCTGTACAGAGCGAGTCTTGCCTCGCCCTCACTATGACAGTGTCTTCCTGTGAGTCCCTAGTACCCTCTGTGTGCAGCCGAATTGGTATTGGTGCTCAGAGCGAGCAGGTCCGTCACTGTGAAAATCTGCTCACAGACACGGCCTCTTTAAGAGGCTTCTGCTGCTGCTGCAGCCTCCATCTCACTCAGCCGCTGGAGACCGGGCAGCCCCCCATCTTCATCCCCTCCTACCTTCTGCCGCTGCAGGGTGCTTTCTTGGATTTCTTCCTAGTTGTATGGCTTGTTCAACTAGATCTCAGATGATTTTTCCTTGCTACTTGCTCCTTGTTTCTGTCACAACTTTGATTTGTTTGCCAGAGGGATGAACAGAGCCTCTATCATGTACATTTTTTTTTCCTCCTATAACTTTTTTAATATACTGTTGAATTCCGTTTGCTAGCATCTTGTTGAGGATTTTTGCATCAATATTAATCTGGGATATTGGTCAGTAGTTTTCTTGTGTTTTTGCCTGGTTTCGATATGAGAGTAATCAGAGTAAACTCAAAGAATGAATTTGAAAGTTTTCTCTCCTTTTCATTCTTTGGAAAAGTTTGAGGTGGAATGGTGTTAATTCTTTAAATGTTTGTTAGAATTCTCTGGAGAAGCTATCTGGTCCTGGGCTTTTCTACGTTGGGAAGTTTTTTAATTACTATTCGAATCTCCTTGTTACAGATTTGTTTAGAGTTTGTATTTCTTCATGATTCAGTCTCAATATGTTGTACATTTCTAGGAATTTATCATTTCTTCTAGGTTATCCAAATTGCTGACATATAATTGCTCATAGTAGTTTCTTAAAATTCTTTTTATTCTGTGAAGTCTGCTGTAATGTCTCCTCTTTCATTTCTAATTTTAATTATTTAAGTCTTCTCTCCTTTTTCTTTTATTAGTCTAGCTAAGAGTTTGTCAAATTTCATTTGTCTGTTCAAAAAGTTAACTCTTGCTTTCATTGATTTTTTTTTCTAATTGTTTTACTATTCTCTATTTCATTCATCTCTGCTGTTTATTTCCTTCCTCCTGCTAATTTTGGGTTAATGTATTCTTTTCCTGGTTCCTTAAGTTATATAAAGTTAGGTCGCTGATTTGAGATCTTTCTTCTTTTTCAATGTCTGCATTTACCACTATAAACTTCCCTCTTAGTACTGCTTTTGCTGTATCGCATAAGTTTTGGTGTGTTGTGTTTTCATTTTTGTTGTCTGCAGATATTTTCTAAATTCCCTTGTGATTTTTTCTTTTACCCATTGTTTGTTAAAGAGTTGTTTAATTTGCACATATTTGTGAATTTCCCTGTTTTCCTTCTGCTATTGATTTCGTTTCATTCCATGGTTGTCAGAGAAGATACTTTGTATGATTTCAGTCTTCTTAAAATTGTTAAGACTTGTTTTGTGGTCTAAAATGTGGTATCTTGGAGAATGTTTTATATGCACTTGAGAAGAATATTTATTCTGTTTGTGGGTGTTCTGTATATGTCTGTTAGGTCCATTTGGTCTACAATGTTGTTCAAGAGCTCTGTTTCCTTAATGATCTGTCTGGTTCTAGTCATAACCGAGAGTTAGTCTACGTGTGTTCTTAGATCTATAGTGAATCTTTTGTAGACAGCATATAGTTGGGTCTTGTTTTTTTAAATCTGTTTAGCCAATTTGTGTCTTTTAATTGGGGCATTTAATACATTTACATTTAAACTAATTGCTGATATGGAAGGACTTACTATTGCCATTTTGTTTTCTGGAAGTAGCTTTTTTTATCCATCTTTCCATCTTTTGCTGCTTTCTTTTGTTTCATTAATTTTTCGTAGTGATATATTTTAGTTTCTTTCTCATTTCCCTTTATGTACATTTTATAACTATTTTCTTTGTGATTATTACATAAAACATCCTAAAGTTACAATTCATTTTAAACTGATCATTTCAATCATAAAAACTCTGCTTGACATCTCCGCCCCCCTGACACTTTGTTATTGATGACACCAATTACCTCTTTTTATATTGTGTATTCATTAGCAGATTTATCTTTACTTTTATGCTTTTGGTTTTTAATATCTATACCAGATTTAAAAGTGATTTATGCATCTACATCACATTACTTCCAGATTCTCTATTTATCTGTATATTTATCATTACCAGGGAGTTTTATGTCTTCTGATTCTGGTTGGATTCAGTGACTGGTAAGATGCTCTCTAGCTCCATGATTCTGTAATTATGAGGACTTCTGATGAAGCAGATTATTCGAGGAGAAATAATTTGTGTGCAGTGCATTATAGAGTGCTGACAGTTGTTACCTGATCCTAGTTCAAATAAATTGAGTGAATAGTGACTTAATGTTCATAAAAAGGGAAATGCATAAATAGATGCAGTGTATCCGTGTGTGGGATGTTCAAAAGGAATAAAAGAGATCAATCTGAATCAATATGGATGCATTCCAGAAATAGCACTTAGTGGAAAAGGGAGTTGTGGAATATTTACAGTATTGTGTCATTTTTTTCTCGAACATACACACAAATACACAACATATTTTCTAGTCTTTTTGAGCATATAAATATCAACATGTAAGAAAAACGAACGTTGAAAGAATATAATTCCAGCTCATAATAGTGGTTATTTCTGAGGAAGTGGTAGGGACCAGGACTGGAGAAGAGGTATCAGAGAAGATGTTTGATTTTATGTGTAGCATTCTGATTTTTAAAAGTGGTATGTGTTCATACCCCTTGGAGGAAGTTCTTTGCCTCGGGCCTTCTCAGAGCCTTTGGTCAGAAATGCACGGTTGTTCCTGGATAGGGAGTGTGGCTACAAGGCCCTCTGCCTCTTTGTTAGCAACAGATCAGGTCACCAGGTTGAGAAATATTGTAGAGAAAACCATCTAGATTTATATGCTGAGTCATTGGTCCTAAAAAATACATGCACAGGTGTAGTGAGGAAGGAGAGAGACTGTGCTCACTTTCCCCTCAATTCTGCACACGAGCTCGGTCTTTATGGAGCTGAGACTGCATCCAGCTCTGTGCCATGTTTACCTAAAGTCTCATTTTCTGGCTCCACTTTCCTCATCTTCTAATTATACCTTGCTGTACTGCTGTGTCCAGGTCTACCAGGCCAAGCCTCTCATTGATCCTTCTTCACAAGCCCGCCTTAGTCTTCCCCTCACCTCAGCCCTGCCCCTGTCCATCACCATCACCCACTGTCCTGCATGCTCTCTGCCTGGGACACATCTCCCATCTCACCTCCTTCCTGGGCCTTTTTGGTGGTCTCTTCTTCCTCTGATCCCATGTAGTGTTTATTTAACCCTTGCCCTCCCTTGGGATGGCTTGTTCTGTTGCCTGGAGTTGTCAGGTAGCTCTTGTATGTATGCTTGTCTTGCTTATCATGTGGTCCTATCTTGTGACAGATTAGAGTATGAGCTTTGTAACGGCAAGAGCTGTGTTTTATACTCTTCTTTAAGCGTTTCCGAGATGCCAGTACAGTGACTGATACAAGGGAGGTGCCAAGAAGATATTTGTACAGGTGTTTAGGCCGTCTCTTCCTGCAAGGACTTTATTATTATTTTGGTCGAAGGGCAGATTTACTACATGTATCAACTACGGTATTGGTTTGACTGCTGTAACTGAGACCAAATGACAACGGTTAAATCATGATGGGAAGTTTATTTCTCTTGCCATGTACAAGTCTGAGCTGGTGGGTGGTCCCAGGGAGGCAGCTCTGTTCTGGGGGTTATTCAGGGACCCGGTTCCTTTCTGTCTTGTGCTCTGCCATTTCCTGAGGGTTGCCCTTATCTGCAAGAGCGGAACTGGCTCACAGCACCTGGTCCTGTCCATTTTAGCCCATGGGAAGGCAGGCGAGAAAGTGAGAGCTTCATCCGTGCTCACTATACTGGGCAGGTCTGGGTTGCATGACCACCTATCTGCCAAACCTCAGAGGTCTCCTCTCTAGACAGCAGAAAATGGATTGGAGGTGGGGGCAGTGGGCATAAGACACATAAAAAGAATTTGAGCAAAAGGAAGTGCTGAAATGACTTGGGTGTTCATGGAGTGGGGGACACTTGTGTTGGACTCCAAGAGTGACCATGCCTTGGTGTGCCCAAGACCTGGAACTCTCTAGAACTGGGCAAGTCCCAAGCAGACTGGGATGAGCTGGTTACTCTGCTAGGCTCTGGATTTGTGGAGTGAAGAGGATGGGCCTGCCTGGAGAACAGTGTGTCCCCAGCCACTCTCCCTCCCTCCACTCTGCTTCCTGTGACACTGCCTATCTCTACCCCTCAGATTCGGTGAGCCTTGCCTATCAGCGGGTCCAGAAAGTAGACTGCACCTCCCTGAGGCCTGTCCTGATTCTGGGGCCTTTACTGGATGTGGTGAAGGAAATGCTGGTGAACGAGGCACCTGGCAAGTTCTGCAGGTGCCCCCTTGGTAAGGAGTCTTTTCCATGCCTGTCCCTGTCTGTGTCCATGTCCTCTGTCTCCCGAAGCTGGATCCCGTGGTGTTTCAGAGCCCTCCTAACTTGTGTCAGATCAGCATCTGGCTTCCAGTTTTTTCTCCAGAAGAGAGGGCAGCTGGACTGGGTTCCTAACAGCCTTCCTGAACAGTGTTCTTCCCCAGAACGTGTCGTGATGGCTCACAATGCCAGAGTGTCCTAATTCCTGGGTCTGTGCTTTGCAGAGGTGATGAAGGCTTCCCAGCAGGCCATCGAGCGAGGTGTCAAAGACTGCCTGTTTGTCGACTATAAGCGGAGGAGTGGCCATTTTGATGTGACCACAGTGGCTTCTATAAAGGAGATCACAGAAAAGGTAACTGTTGCTTTAGAAGGGGAGTTAGGTGCCTGTTTGAGCCTTGGCCTTGGAGTCCCTGTGCCTTTGGGCCTCTGCTCTGCACGTCTCACAGGCTTGCCCCCTTTGCTTCTGTGTGCTTCCACTTTATAAAGAAGAAGCTAGTCCCAGGCAGATGTGTAGGAATCACCTCGCATGTGGGTCACCCCTCCCCCTGTGAGGGCATCTGACGAGAGCTTTAAACTCTAGGAAGGGCCTCTCACAGGGAATTCTACAACAGGATCCCAGACGCACCTGCTGAACTTGTGTGCAGAGCTTTATGTGTGCCTTGTTCTGGGGACAGGTGCACAGCTTCGATCAGGGCCCTGCCCCTAAGAGGGCTAAGAGCCATTGCTCTGCAACTTAGGCTCTTGAACATGCTGGTGTCCATTCGCCAGGTGATATGAGGGAAAGTGAGGACATCTGCAAGGTCTGTTGGAAAGACAGCCCTCGAGGGTGTGGGCGTTCCTTGGGCTCCGTCCTCGGGCTGACTCAGGTCACCTCTTTGGGCTTTGGTTTCCTCCTGTTAAATGAGGAGTTGGCTTCTCACAGCTGTCATATGTAGATGGCTGAGTTGAAGTGAACGGACTTCAGTCAGGGGTGCCCCAGGAGGTTAGAAAGCCTGCCAGGGATTGGGCCCAGAGCTCACCGGAGCTTTTGGCAATCGGGGAGAGCCATAGGCACAGTGCCCATGGCCTTTCTTTGTCTCACACTCTGCCTGGAAGCTCAGGGGACCCTGGTACACATTTCAGTCACAGCTACACAATGACAGACACACTCCCCTCCCTCACCTCACTAAGTCTCGAGTTTTCATTTGCTCAGTCTGACAGAAGTAAGGTTTCTGAGGGCAGGCTGGGGTAGTGCTTTAAGAAGTTCCCCATATCTGGGCCAGGGGAGGAAAGGATGTTTGTAGTTGGCCAGCCAGAACCCACTCGGCCCTGGCTCCCAGCCTTGACTGCATCAGAGCTGACAGCCTGTGGGGAGAGATTTCCAGGGTAAGAATTCCCCACAATTTATCACGTGTGATCTTCATGAAAGATGGTCTTGCTTTCTCGTTCATGGGTAGAGCTTTATGTGTTTGTTTATAGAGGAAGATAAGAGTAGTGTAAGGTGACGGTGGGACCCGTCGGTGACAGAGAAGGGTGGGAGGTGTCCCCAGAAGGGCCAGACCCCCACGCCCGCCCCTGGCACTCATTCTTCATCCCCCCTCAGAATCGGCACTGTCTCCTGGACATCGCTCCCCACGCCATCGAGCGGCTGCACCATATGCACGTCTACCCTATCGTCATCTTCATCCACTACAAGAGCGCTAAACACATCAAGTAGGTGATCGGCTCCTCGGGGCTCAGCGGGGGGCCTTGCTGTGGCTGCTGGCTCAAACAGCCAAGGTGGCGGGGGTGTGGCGGAAGAGTGAGACCAATCTGGAAACAACATGTATAGGAATGACACTTCCGCCTCAAACCCCTCTCTCATGTTCAGAGTCAGACAGGGTTAACCCAGCACAGCCCCTCCCACTCCACCTCCCCTTCCTTTTGCCTGGGTCCAGCTTTGTCTGCAGAGCTCTCCTCCCATTCCCCCCATCCTCTCTTTCCCTTTGTTCAGCTTCTCAGTTTGATGCTCACAAGGACATAGGAACTAGGCGGTCGGGGCCAGGTCCAGCTCTGCCAGGAGTAGGCTTGTGACTTGGATGA
Organism: Pteropus medius; assembly: GCF_902729225.1. Classification (NCBI taxonomy): domain Eukaryota; kingdom Metazoa; phylum Chordata; class Mammalia; order Chiroptera; family Pteropodidae; genus Pteropus; species Pteropus medius. Next base: position 50,436,810 of record NW_024344378.1, on the reverse strand, counting down.
GCCTTTGCCTTCACTGAGCGTGTTTCTGTCATGGTTGGGCTAACAGCTCGTTAAGGTCCCTCTCCATTTTGCCTTTCTGTGCTTCCAAGCTTCTGGTACTTGCACTTGGGAGCTGCTAGGGTATCTGCTCTCTAGTGCATGCTCTGTGGCACCCACCCTGCCCCCTCTGCCCAGAGCTCCCTGTGGGGACTGCCAGCTATTGCTGTGCTTTATGAGGGGACATATCGGGCCCCTTTGGCAATGAAGGTCCCTGTTACTCTGGACAAAGGAAGGAAAGAGGGGAGGCGAGAAGCTCAGCCTGGTTCCTTGGATATTTCAACAGAGAGCAGAGAGACCCCATCTACCTGAAGGACAAGGTGACTCAGAGGCATTCCAAAGAGCAGTTTGAGACGGCTCAGAAGATTGAACAGGAGTACAGTAGGTACTTCACAGGTAGGTGTGTGTCTGGCCTAGAGAGGAGCAGTAGGTGACGGGGATGGAAACACGTGTCCCAATGACGTTATACTTAGAAGTGGTAGTAGTCCATGCTTCTTGGGTGCCTGGTGGATTCCGTTGTAAGCACCTTCATTACAGATGTTCTGATTGCAGGCACAGGGCAATCAGAAATTTTATAAGTTGAAAGGTAAGATTCACCAAGTTAGCTTCAGGTCATGGTCTGGCTTTGTCCACCCACATTTTTACATAAGCAGTGGCAGGTCTGTCTCGCAGCACAAGTGCTGAGTAGCATAGCTTCATTGCTCCCAGGTGGACAGCACAGTGGTGGTGGCTGTGACTGATCTGTCCTTGGCACCCTCCAGGGCAGGTCAATTTTGCCATGAGATTTGGTGAAGAAAAGCTTTGTCCTTACCATCTCTGGTCTTTGAACCAAAGGAAACCAAAAGGAGCATGGCTCCAATTACTGGCTATCGTTTGACTCTATAGCTTTCAACCTCTTCCATAAAATTGGTCATTTGTAGGGGATGTCAATAACCTTGTGGTCACAGAGAGGCCAGGACAGTGATTTTAAGTAACTCATAGAGGGTATGGTGATCTAGTTTGGTGCTTCTCATGCAACAATTGGTCTCAAAACCAACCTTCCTGCTTCTGTCTGTGTGTTTGTGTTTTAATTTCGAGTCCATTACAGACCAGTATTTTAGTCAAATACATTGTTAGTGGAGAAGTGAAAATTTAAAACTCCAAAACTTACAAAATACAAACCTAGATTTTGTATTAGATTCAACAGACATATAATTACTTGGACACATTTCCATAGCAGTTTTTCAATGCTTCCCGTCAATTTCTGTACATACCTTTTGGCAAGCAGCCAGGGCATGCTTTTTCTACTGGCGCTGTCCCGGTTGAAACACTGGGTGCCCTGGTCCAGAATCTGCGGGGCCCATGGTATTGAAAGCCTGCAGAGCAGGGCTAGGCCGTAGCTGGAAGTGTGTTGTTGTCTTTGCTAGGAATCCCCTCTGGACCATGGGATTTCTGGCTTCTAAACCCATCCTGTTTCCTGTGGAGTCCTGCTGCTCATTGGATCATCACAACACACCTCCAATGGCTTTCTAATGTGCTGGGCTCCCTGTTGCAAGACTAGGGAAACTTGCATGTGATGCAAGTGGTTAAGTCCTGGTCACCCTGTTACAGGGGCCGGAGAAGCCTGGCAAAATTTGACACCAACCTTCATTAGAACCCACATTTTCAGCCACCTACTGAATAGTTGACCAGAGAGATAAAAAGCCCAGTGCTTTGCGTTCAGCTCTTAATTTTTTTTCCTTTCCAATTTCTTGCTGATGGAACAGAGTGGGGTGGGAATAGAACAGTAGCTCAAAACAGGCAGAGGAAGAGTAAAGGATGTATTTATTTGCCCCAAACCTGGGGTCTTACTCCGAGCTCGATTATGTGTGTTTGGGGGTTCTTTTGCAGGAGTCGTCCAGGGTGGAGCCCTGCAGAGCATTTGCACTCAGATCTTGGCAATGGTCAATCAAGAACAAAGTAAAGTCCTGTGGATTCCAGCCTGCCCACCGTAGAAGAAGGCTGTGCTGTGAAATGACTGCAACTCGTCTGCCAGTGTCAATACCTGGCTCAGCTCTTTAGTGACTAAAAATAGAAGTCTGACTTTTCTGTATGTAAACATGAAGGGGAAGGATCCATGAACAAGGACTCCAGAAGCACCTCATTTGAGACAGAGGGCCGCAGATGAATGGGATCTAGGCCCAGCCCAGCGGACTATCTTCCTCTCACACGTGTGCTTTAAGACAAAACAAAAAAACACAAAAGACTTCGATAAAGAGGTTCAACACCAACCTTTCTTTAGCCAGCTGATCAGAGATGCTGCAAAGAGAATCTTTCAGATCACAAGTTTACAAACGTTTTCTAAGTATTTGGTTGTTTATGTTTACTTGAACGGCCCCATATTGTCGGTGCCCAGCCCCTGCCCCTCTGTCGAGCCCTCTGTGTTGCTTTGGTGTTGGTTTCGTTCCCTTTTTCAACAAAACAACTCTGGAACCTCATTGGGGCTGCTTTGCTTTCGAAGGTTCTTGTTGGTGGGACCAGAGCTCTGACAAACTTTCTGCTCCTCGACGGCACCTCTCCTGGAAGGACATCGCAACTGCAGATGCTTAGACATCTGTGGTGGCAGAACCAGTGCCTTTGTGGGATGGACTCGCCAGCAGCAGTGTTTTCCCGCCTGCACCAGGGAAGGCGACTTTGGCAGTCTTACAAACTTGTCTCTCAGACTTTCCCTTCTGCCTTCTACATCCTCTCATTTCTTCTCCGTCTGCGTTTATCATTTCAGCACTGTCTGGTCTGTTGGAGCCTCATGGGTTCACGATGACACAACTAGTTCCAGACAAGGTGTTAAGCTAGGGCTGATGCATGCTATCGGGTCCTCTTTAGGTTCTGTAAATAGTGACAGCGCAGTGTTTTCAGGGTAGTTCTTAAACTCTGTGGAGTGGGACAGACACATCAGCTGTTTGGGATATGAAAACATTCGTGTTTCAGATGTTGAATTGAGAGTCTTTGGGGAAGCATAATGGTTAGTGTTGTCACTGTCAAAAATCTAAAAAAGAGTGAGATCTTTTAGTCTTGGCTATAGCACTCACGGCATGAACAGTACTCCACGAGGATGTCTTTGGGAGTTATTTTTATTTTTTATTTTTATTTTTTGCACTTCTGACGCTGGATGTCTCTGGCTGAAGATTTGATGTGGTTCCTCCTTAAACTGTGCGTCCTGTTAATAATAGGTACTGTACCAGGCTCTGTGTAAGTGTCACTGAGGTAGGACCTATATTTTAATACTGTTCCTAACATTTCATTTTACTAGCAAGAAATCTTTGAATTCATTTTATTCTTTGTAATTCTAGACACTAGATTGTAGTTTAGCCATACTGACATTTTTTAAAAAGGGATATATTTTCTTGCACAGTTGTTCAAAAAGAGACATGTTTCAGTCCTCAATGCTGCCCTTTATTTTACAGGTACAAGTTTTCTAGCTCAGACAACTAAGACAAACTGTAGGCTGTCTCAAGGTCTTACTCGCATGCCCTCTGGGCTGTTTCTCTGAGTTGCAGACAGAGTGGGACTGTGATGGTACAGTGTGCACAGGTACTGTTCTGACAGACTGGGATTTTCTGTACTAAAACCTTACTTTGTATCAAAAGTTAAACAGACTTTAGTACAATAAATAAAGGTCAATTTCTGTAATTCGTTGTGATGAAGATATGTGTTTCATTTGTTTTTCTATCTTTTCCTGCTCCCTCAGCTTTTTTTATTTCTAAATTCGAGAGGGCTTTCCTCCCCTGCAGCATGTAGCTGGAACTGGCCGACGTGTGAAGTTCTTTCCAGCTCTGGTGATGATCAAGAGCCCCTGTTACCTGCTACATCAACCTCCCTCTGACTCCCTTCTTCCCTCCCATGAGACCGTCCATCATCCTTTCATCTGTCTGTCTATCCAGCATAGCGTGGGTGGTTGTAGCCGGGTGACTGATTTTTCTGCCTTCAGGTACTCACATTCAGGTCTGCAGGTTTGGGCTGGGCCTTGAAAAGCAAAGGAGATTTGCAGGACATCAGGATCCCCTAATGTTCTCAGTCAGGGCCCTGTCTTCAAGGAGGCAAGGCCCAGACCAGGCCTCAGGTGAGGGCCCAGCCTGGCGTGGGGGCTGTGTTGCAGTACCACCCGGCATGGCAGGGTTCTCTGGAACACCCTACTTGGGCCTGAGAGCCTGTATTCCAAAGTGGTGGAAAAAGCTGAGAAAAGTGGCCAGGTAGCCAGGCTTGGCCTCATTAAACTTTCTGAGGCCCGGGTCACAGAAGAGCCCTCCTCTGCTTTTATTGGTTGGAGGAGCTTGAGGTCAGTGTTCTGGAAAAGCCTCATGCTGCTGCGGTGGCTGGGCCAGTGGAGGTAGACTAGGTGTTGGTCCCTCCCTTGTCCTTTCCTGCTGGGTAAAGTTCCACCATGTATCTGCACTCTAGCCAGAGCCGTGTGGGACAGTGCAGCTAGCCGGGGCCTAGGGCACATCCTCTGACCATGTGCACCCAGTCACGGAGAACTGAAGGGGAAACCAGGGCTGTTTTTGAGTGGGGAGGGGGACAGCTGCTGGGTCGATTTTGTCACTGACCTGGCAAATGCGAATGGGAGCATGGCTGCTTGTTTTAAGAAAGATTTCTTTTTAAAGAGCTCAGTTATAATGCCAAAACACTAATAGTTTGCACTTGTGGCATTGTGATTTTTTTCCTTTAGAATTTTCTGTATTTTCCAAATCTTCTATGAGAAACTTGGTTTCTTTTGTAATTACTAGGAAGAAACAACTACCCCTTTTTAAAATGGATGGCCGGTTACGTTGCTGAGATTACAGATTGGATGTTTGGATGCACTGAGGTCTGGCAGGGCAGCACCCGATACACTGCCAAGCAGCACTGAGGGGATCTGTGTTTGTCTCTAAACCAAACTGAGATCGGGCTGGGGTTGGGAGTCCAGCCACCTGAGTCTCTGTCCCAAGTTGGTGTCTGTCTCATGCAGGCTCTGATCATTCTGGAAAGACAGAGCTGATTTTAACTCCAGCTATGAGGCATTGGACAGATTGCTCTCTCTTGGCCCCAGCATCTGGGCCTCCAAAGACAGCACAGATAAGGTGATCTCTAAAGCTCCCTCCTGTGCTAACATCTGTGGTGACTTCACTGCTGGCCTTGTGGAAGCTGAGCAAGACCCAGGATCCTCGACAAGTGACTTTTTGGGAGGCTGGAGAAGTCCTTGACACCTAATGCTTAGGAGCAGAAACTGAAGGAGTCTGGGTCAGGTGCCAAGCACCTGACCAAGGTCTTGGGCTTCTCTTCAGCTGAGACAAAGCTCTGAGGCTGAGCAGAGAAGCTAGCTAACTAGGGTTTGGTGCTTGGAAGCTGTGCTGCCCCCATGTTGGGCTTGCACGGCAGAGGGGCACCTGGGTCACAGATGCCAAAGATGGGGAGAAATCCAAGGAAGCGCAGGATGGAGCACAGTCAGAGCAAGAGTAACACCATCAGGGAGCTCAGCCAGTGCTGGAGAACACAGTTCTCTCACAGGGGCTGAGGCTCCAAGTCCAGACCTTGGGCAGTCAGGCCTTCTCCGTGGTCCCCTCCTACCAGTGTTCTAGCCTGTCGGTTTCCTCAACCTCATTTCAACTTTCCATACTCTTTCATCTGCTCATACCTTCCAGAATATGACCTCTGGCCTCTTGATGATTTCCCCTTCAGTTCTCCTTGCTATTACTAGCTTTTCTTTTTCCAACTGTGAAACGTGTCGCACATACAGAAGAGCGTATGCAATATAAATGTACCGTCTAAAGAAGAATAAAAGGGACAGTTGGTCTTTAAGGAGCAGAACACTACCACTACCTTAGAATCCACCTTATGCCCGACCCAGTTGAATTCTCCACCTTTTCCACTAAACTAAATGCTGTACTTACTTGTGATTTAATCATTTCCTTGCTCTCTTGTCTATTTTTACCCCTGCTGGAGATAACCTGAAACAATATAATGTTCAGTTTTGAAAACATGGGGCATCGAGCCCAAACTTAGCTGTATGGAGAAAGAACTACATTGCCACTGTTAGATGAAGTCGGCCAGAAAAAGGAATGCGATCTGTGGGCCAGAGTGAACCTCAGCTTCCCTGGGAATTTATAAGAGCCCCTCTGGGAAGGTCAGTGAGCAAGGACTTGAACGAGCCCTGGAACCAATGGGGCCACCACTTTCAGGGCAGGTGGCAGTGTTCTCCACACACCAGAGCCTCATTGTCTGGCAGAAATATATATGGTCAGTGGCTTGGGCTACTACTTTCTGTTTTCATGCTCACCACGGCCATCTGGACTTAAGGAGGAAGTCAAAGCTAGACAGTTTTGTGGGATGAAATGCTGATTTCTCCTGCTAACCCAGTGAGCAAGATGTTCATCAGCTCATGTCAAGACAAGCCTAGTAGAAATAAGAATCTGGGCCAGGATCACCATGACCTTCTGTTCTTAGCTAAGCCACATGAAAATAGAAACGATCTTGGTGCTAACAACTCTTAACGTTTCTGTCTTGAGTCCCTGCTCCAAACCAGACTCACCCTCCTGGTCTGGTGCCAGTCCTCATCCTGATACCTCTCCTCTACTTTCCTGAGGATTTCCTGAGAATTTTCTTGATTTCTTTCGTTGACCCTCTCCTCTCTTCTTTGGTGGATTTTCTGTTTCCTTTGCCACTTGGAAGGAGAGGATAAAACTCTGATTCGAATTTTTTTCTCCACAGGAAGGTGACTGGGTTTTACCTTCTCCTAGCACTACTTTCTAGAAGAGTTCTGGATTAAGAAAAATGTAGCAAAGTCTGCATTCACCTTTCTCCACCAATTGGTACATCTAGGTTGGGAGGCCTGAGAGTGGACACAGATCTGGGAGCCAATACAGCGAGGACTGCTGTGTATCAGCAGCTGCTGTGGGGCTTCCTTCTTCCTACGGAGCTTCAATTCACGTGTTGGATGTCCTGGACTGCTTCCCTCGATTTCTGATCTCCTGCTGGCATCATTTTGTCATTTTGCTATTTCACAGGGATTTACTCAACCCTACCTTTCAATCCTTTCTATTGAGTTTTTCAGCTTTGTCATGATGTTTCTAATTTCCAAGAACTTTTATTTTCTGAATGTCCTTTTTAATATCACCTTGTGTTTGTTTCATGGATATGATATCTTATGTGAAGATAGTATAGATTTTTTTCCTCTCATATAATTTTAATTCCTCCAAGTTATTACTTGGAGGAATTATTTGTCTTGGTCTCAGTCTTTCACATTAGAGGCTTTAACCTCAGGTGTCTGGTAATCCTTGCCTATCTGGTAATGATTCATCATGGGGATTTCGAAGTTCAGAACAAATGGATAAGAGTGTAGTTCGGGTTTCTCTGTAGGATGGCCTGGTTGGGCTGCTCACTGGGGAATTGTAGTAATGGTACCCTTAGGTCTTTCTTCAGGTAGGGTCAGATTCCCCAAAGGAGCCCTTCCTCTCTTGACCGGACGGGTCAGTCTGGGAGCATCTACGAGTGCATTGGGGGAAGAAGGTTGGGGGCTCTTTGCATTCAGCATTCAATATGGCAGCATACAGCCACTTAATCCTTTTATTTTCAGTATGACGCCACTTCTCTGATCTGTGCCTGGTATCCCTTCAGAAATCCTCTTACACTCCCCAGGGAGAAAACTTCCCAGCTTCTGCCAAGTTGAAGGAAATGCAATAGCCCTGGAGCTTGGAATCCAGGAATCTATTTCTCACAGGCCTTCCTGAATTCCATACTTAAGCCATCTTCTCCACCCCAAATTCCAGAAGTAACGATGCCACAGTTCCTTGCATCTTCCTCTGTTGGTTTAGGATTTGGCATGCTCAGGTCTGCTAAGTAATTTCCTACTGATCCATCTGCTTTTCAGCTTCTAAAATGACTTTGTGGTTTTTGCCTCTTTGTTCTCCTTAGATTTATGTCTTTTGAAAAGAAATCCTCTTCCTATATTTTAAGGAAGTCTTAATAGAGGAGCAAAATTAAGTTTATGTATCAATCTGCTTTCTGTAACCAGGAAGGCTTATACCTTTTTATATTCCTTTACTACTGTTTTACTCTCAGTGGGGCTTGGAAGGACCCAAAATGCAATCTCTCATTCCTTTTAGTAACAGCATCCCCTTCTAGTTCATGGGTGTACCAGTCAGGCTTCATCAAGAGAGGCAGAACCAGTAAGAACCAGTATAATATATATGTAAATATATAAATTTGTTACGAGGAATTTGCTTACGTGGTTGTGGGTGCTGGCTAAGCAAGCCTGAAATCCCCAGGGCTGGTGGTCAAAACAGAAAGAACATGACTGGGTGGAACTCGCAGGCGTAGACCGAAGCTGTCGTCTGCAGACGGGAAGGCAAGAGTGTGAGCAGGATGGATTCCACAGGTATGGCTGAAAACGCTGTTCACAGATGGAATTTCTTTTAGCGAAATTTCAGCATTTGACTTCTGCTTCTAAGACCTTTCAACTGATTGAATCAGGCCCACCCAGACTGTCCAGGATGTTCCCTTACTCTCAATGGGAACTGATTAGGGGCTTTGATCACATCTGCAAAATATCTTTACAGCAACACCTAGCTTAGCATTTAATTGAATAACTGGGGACCGTAGCCTAGCCAAGTTGACACATCAAAAAAAAAAAAAAAAATCACAGTGGGTTTACCAATAGATTAACCAGTTCCCAACAAAGATAAATCTAAAATTGTAAGACATTTTGCTGGAAATGACAGTGAGTCGTTTTTGACTAATAGCTTATTTTTATTAAGGTTATCTGCTAATAATTAGAATGAAGATAATATATGTGTAACTTTTACATTTTACAAGTTTACATTGTCTTTGAAGTACAATAACTTGTTCTTACATTTTTGTGTTTGCAATAAAGTACTTTTGATAAGATTTTATAATTTGTAAACAAAAATTATAATTTGTATGACATCTTAAGTAATCTATTATTTCTACATGTTGACAGGGTCTGGACCAAGCAGAAGATTCTCTAGGAGGCTGCTGCTTGAGGTCATCTTCATTTGTGGGGAATACAATTATTTGTTTAAAACCAAAAATCTCAGAGTTGAATCTGAAAGGTGCGTGTCCAAATGCATATCCTTGAAGATCAGAAGGTAGGTTCCTTATTTTAGGTCAAAATCCAGGTATTTGGCCCTTAAAAATGGAGGGAGGGGACCAGTCGAAATGTCTACAAATGCAGAACATGGAACGGAAGACCATAAGAACTCTGAGTCCCTCACAGGCTGTGTGCTCATCTTTCCAACAGTCTAAGAAGGGGGGCCCAGGTGTTGGGGAACGGGAGAGTATTGGCTTTCGTGCAAAAGTAGTGCTTCATCTGGACTGGAGTCCACCTTTCATTCCATAACAGCAGGCTTGATTTCTTGTGCTGTGTAATCGTGGATTATGTGATGCTCTTAATACTGCAGGTATTCAGAAGAGGTTAAGCATTACCATTTACCATCCAAATACCCAATCAGCAAAAGTTGGTACCCAGCCACTCTACACAGGAAGGGAACTCAGAATGACAGGATTGAAGTTATGTCAATATATGCACGTGTTCCTGATAAACTGTTTGACGTTCTCGGACCCGCAGAGAAGATAATTGCCAGTGTTGATCATGTTTGAAGAGGTCGAAGGCCTTTATGGTGTCTACCATTAGCAGGGATTGAGTCGGCAATCTAATCACTTACACCCCTGCCCCAAATATTGATTGGGTCAGTGTGCGACCCTGGTTTGGATCCTCATAATGGCCATCATCATGAGATTGTTCAAATCCCCAGGGAAAGAACTAGCTGAGCAAGCCAAGACGTGGCTAAACATGGCCAGACAACAGCAGCCAGTGCAGGGATGGGACAGTGCGGTCCTCAGGTGGCTGTGGAGATTCAGCCATCCCTGGCTGTAGCGGAAGACATTAAGAAGGCCCATAAGTGAGCATTATCGGGTACCTGCAGGAATTCAACATTCACCCAGGTTTCCTGATCTCTCCACGGTAGCCAGTGGGTGGCTCAAGCACATGTTCTGGGTTCAGAGTCGTGGAAAGGACCCCAGGAGCTACAGTCACAATGCCCGGGCTTGTCACTACATCAGCTGACAGGATCAAGCACATGGGCTCTGAGGGTGAAGACATCCCCCAAGATGCACTCAGTTCCCTCCAACTAGGTGAAACGGTCAGATATGACAACTGAACCAATCTATAGGGAGAAAAAATGCAAGGATAGAAAGAAGCCAGAAGCCCACAGTCAGGAAAGTGTGCGCCCCCTTGTTGCGAGCCTACCTAGCTGTGGGAAGGTGCTGGAGAAGAAGCTTCTTGGATTCTTCATTAGGGTCTCACCACTGCAGGCCTCAGATGACTCCCTGGGAGAGGTGGAGGCCTGCCATCTCTGTTGCATGAAAGGACGTGGCATGAAGCACATCAGTGATGGGATGAGGGGCAGGTGACTAAAGGATTTCAGGGTTTCAGTGGGTGGGACTAAAAGCGCCTCCTGGGCTTAGAAGACCTCTCTCTGGAAGGATTTGGTGATTGGATCTTCCTGGAGTAGTGTTTTTCCTAATGCTTCAAAAGAGAAAAGATGTAAACTATATACACCGAGATGTCTGTCTCTTCTCAGTCTCATTTCACCTCTCATCCCAGAAAGAGAACACATTTTTATCAGTTTATCCCTCCTGCTTCTTGAAGCAGATAACAGCTACATCAAATATGAATCCCCTGCATTCTCAACCAGAAGGAGTATACACAGTGTTCTGTATCTTACTTTTTTTCACATAACCTCAAATACTGGTGTAGCCTTTTGCTCTGTGTTGCACTTACTACTGTGGTGGCAAATGGAGCTATTATACCTGAGACCAAAAATGCAGAGAGCCACCAGGTGGATAGCCTAGTGGCAGGAAAATGCAAGCCTGTGGAAGTGGGGCATGAGGTTCAAATCCCTTCACATGGATCCCGTTTCCCTGACAAAGGCTGTTAAATGCTACACAGCCCCTCAGAGGTATTTGGGGCGGGTTGGGACTGTGTATAAGTGGTGTCCTTGGAGTTATGTGAGCTACTATTTTTCATTCCCAGTTTTTTAGATGAGAACATGGAATATGGTTTAAAAAAAAAAAAAGGAAAAAGATTTTAAAGATGTTTCATGTCAAGCCAGACTGGAAGCCCTGCTTTGCGCCGATAACTGTGGAGTGGGAGGCTAAGAGAAGACTCAGCCCCTGCTTTGGGGTTTGTGGGTAGTGATTTCCGTGCATGAAAAAGTCTTGTATACCTTGGGGTTATAGGAGGTGGAGATTTTCTGCTGGAAGTCAACCAGTAAGAGTGCTCACCTCGCCTCACCTGCCCACAGAGGAAAATGGTCGTGCAGTTTCCACTAAGCACTGCAAGGGGTCAGTGGTCCTCTAGCAACGCCGCTGTGCTGTGGGGTGGCAGTGCTGTGATTACGATGCACTGTGGGTTATGACCAAACATAACCATTGGGAATGGGCCCTAGTATTTACAGAACTCCTACTATATACCATATATTATAGTAGATGACTTTTATATGCTCTATATTTTACATTTTCCCCAGGTTAAAATTCTTCATTTTTTTTTTTTGCCTGTTTTTTAAAATTTATTCATTTTTTTCACACAATGAACTTTTTATTTTCTAACAAAATGAATTTTAAGATAAGTGTATTTAACTGCAGATTTACCTTACAAGAAAAAGAGAAGAGAGGAAATACTGATATATGAAAAATTAGGAAGCTGTTAAGAAAAGAAGAGCAATGTAGTAAAAGTAAATTCATCTTTGCTAGAAATTTCTTATTTCTAACAATTTCATCAATATTTATAATATTCCTTTGATTTAATGTATGTTACTTAGGTTTAAAACAAACCAAAATGTTATCTTGTTCAAAATGTGAACTGTGACATAACTAAAATTATTTATTGCAATTCTTAGCATCTAATAGATGCTCTGTATATGTTTTCTTTATCTTTTGTTAAATTCCATTAAGAGATTTAATAATTTCTAATAAGATTTCAAGAAAACTGCTAACTTTTATAATATATTTCTTTTTTATTTTTCAATTGCAGTTGACATTTAATATTTTATAGTAGTTTCAGGTGTACAGTGTAGTGGTTAGACATTTATAATTTATGAAGTAATCCCTCTGATTAGTCTGGTACCCGCCTGACACTATACATAGTTAATACAATATTATTGACCATATTCCCTATGCTGTACTTTACATCTCTGTGACTATTTTGTAACGACCAGTCTGTACTTAATCCCATCATCTTTTCCGCCCAGCATGCCAATCCTCCTCCCATCTGGTAACTATCAGTTTATTCTCTGTATCAATGAGTCTGTTTCTGTTTGTTTTTTTAAAAATTTGGTTTTGCATTGAAGCCAAGATCATATAGTTTCTGGAACCCTGGAAACAGAGCTTATAAAACTAGTGCTGCTTCTAGCACCCAACTTTGGGATTTATCTTTGGCTTCTCGGAGGCTGATCTGTCACCTCGTATATAATTTTGGAGTACTTGATCAAGACTCAGAATACCTCAACCACCGTTTTGGATCTAACAATGGATGGGTCACTTTAAACACTATCTCAGATTTTTAGTTTCCTTTCCTATAAATGGGGCTGCTACTTCTTACAACCGATAAGATGTCTTTGAAAGATGAGGAACAAGTAGGAATCGCTGCCTGGAAAGCCAAACATCTCTATCACTGCCGATAACAGAAAATGTGTCCCAATCTCTAATTCAAGTTTCCTGCAAGCGTGTTGGGTAGAGTCATCGCCCTGTACCCTAGCTGCAAGGGAGTCTGAGAGAGCAAATGTGGATTTGTAGTTTAGGAGACAGGATCCACTAATGTAAGGGATTTCCCAAATGGAAGAAGGATATTCAAATGATGCCGAGCAGCTTCAAACATAACAAATGTACACCGTGAATCTAAAAGTCTTCAAATAAGATAAATAATGGTGCATTCATAGCATATAATGCAGCCGTTTTATAAGCCTATTTTGAATAACTAATAGCATGGAAAAATGCTCAAAATATGTAATATGAAAAAATATACAAAACCACATATTGAGGATGGTCTCAAATTTTAAAAGGATGCATGGGGAGAAAGCCTTGGAACACAGTAGTCCATCTGGGTCCTCTAAGGAGCAGATGCCATCATGGGATTAGACATATAAGAGGTTTATTGGGAGAAATGCCTGTGAAGGATAAAGGCGGGGCTAGGCATGCAAAGAAGCCTTCAGGCTAGAGGTAGGTCTGACTCCTGCAAAGGGAGAGTGGGAAGGAAGGACAGTAGGAAGAGCCTCAAATTGCAGTGCAATTCTGAGAAAATCTCAACCAGGCCAAAGGCTCTGAGCAAAAACCACTCTTTAGAAGAGTCCCACATTGGCAGGAGTGTGCGGCACTACTACCTCTGTTGTGCTCAGTCACTGCTTGGCGCAGCCCAGGGACTCAAGGGCAGTAGCCGAAAGCTCTTTGAACTCTGTACCCACAGCAGGTTCTCTTGAAGGTGACATTGTAGCACATCTTCCCAGCCACCATAACCTGTTGATCAAATGAGGGGTGACTTGTGAGCTGTATCTTTGAGAAGTTTTATATAGCAAACAGTGGTTATTTAAATTGTCCAAGTAACCCGTTTTCTGCTCTGGGAAATGTCACATGTACACAAGGTATATAAATTATAAACATATAGATAACAGTCATATACCGAGTATCCATGTAGTCAGTGCTTGAGTGGAGAGCTGAGCACTGCCCGCCCCTGACCCCGGAGCCCCATGCGATCCCCTTCCACAGGTACATGGAAGCTCCCTAGGAGGGAGCCTCTGGGCTGACTTTAGAGCAGTTGCTCTGTGCTGTCCTTAATAGCTTTACCAACTATGTCTGCTTTCTTCCTCCATTTACCAATTTTAAACATTCAGTTTGTGACTTGGTTATCCTGAAAATTTTCCTTAAAAGAGGATGAGAAGGTTGCTAGAAACACTAAAGCTATTTTCTTTTCTAGTATTCTACAATTTGAGTTCTAAATTTTGGGGCTTTAGAAAAGTGAGAGTCAGTCAGAAAACCAGTCCATTATGTGGAGAACTTCATTTTTATGATTCTGATGTTAATTAACTTATATTTTATACACTTATGTCCACTGAGAGTTTCTTCTTCTATTAGACATATTCCACAGTCCCTGAATGTAGGTTCTGTGGATTTTAAAGATCCCTAGGTAACTCAGGGACCTTATAGAATAAGCCAGATCCTAAAATGTCATACTTAAAATGAGATTATCTGGTCCCAGTCTTACAAATTAGGAATAAAGAAACAGAGGTTTACAGGGAAAGGGTGACTTGCCCAAGGTCTCAGAGCCCTGTGCTTAAGGGACATGGCCTCCCTGACATCAGCGTCACTGCAGGGTTAGGGTTGGCCTGTGGGCCTCTGGAGGCCAGGGCACAGCCTCCCCATCCCTTGTCAACACTTCTACCCCAAGACAAAAAGAAGTGTAAGAGATGTGGGATCATTTGTTAAGGGCAAGTGGGTCTCTCTGGTATCTACATATCAAATCAGAGATTCTCAAACTAGTTTTATAGCCACGAGAAACTAGAAGGAGTGAAAAGCTATGATGTCCTGAAGAAGCAGTAATAATAGTCACGATGACAGTTATGTGGTCCTTACTATGCCCTAGATACTTCCCTAAGTACTTTATATATATGAACTTGCAATCCTATTTGGTAGGTACTGTTATCCCCATTTACAGATGGGGAAACTGAGAAGTTGAGAAACTGCTTAGGGTATACAGCTAATCAGTGGCAATGCCAGAGTCTGTGCTGTTAACTCCCTTCCTAGCCTGCCTGCTGGTTGAGAAGGTGGCTATCCTCAACCTAGACCTGGGAGATTGGGCCAGGCCTGGGAAGAGGACTCATGTATAGAGAAGCAGGTGAGAGTGTGGATCCAGCAAAGGACATAGCTTTGCTGAGGGAAGTGGTAGCCAGAGGAAAGGGGAACCAAGCAGGACATGGAGCAGGATTGGCATCAGCCATCAGCGTTGCCAATGTCCACTTCCAACATGGAGGCGGGATTGGCATCAGCCATCAGCCTTGCCAATGTCCACTTCCAACATGGAGGCGGGATTGGCATCAACCATTAGGGAAGGGCCAGAGAGGGGTGTGAGACCCTTTACTACACTGTAACCTCATGCACTAGCAATTTTGGCACAATCTGCAGACAGAGGCTTAGGACAGTGACACCAATACTTAAAATGTCATCTCACAAGAGGCTCTCTGCTTTTGGAACTCACCAAGCATGATGCCCTCTTTTCTTCTACCCCTCCAGCCCTCACCCCCAGAGGCAATTAGGAAGTGGAGGCAATCCATTTCTAGAGTGGACCACATTAACTATGAGAGAGGTAAGCTTCTTAAAAATCCTTTTAAGGAACTATTTTCAAGAATTATTTTTGAGTTTAACTAGAAGAGACTGCTAGCAATAGGCGTATTGTTGGTTGCCTGGTGGAATAGATATTTTTTTCAAATATTTTATCAACAAAGCTGCAATTTTCAAGTGTCCTGCTATTTTTGTGTGTAGGTAGGAGCTCAAGTCAGGATCTTTGCTTGGGAGAGACTCTCCCGAGAAGTCCCCTCTTAGCTGTATCCACCTGAGATGAGTGGCCTGCATGGTGGTAAAAAGTCTCAGACAAAACTCCAGACTTCCAGGGCTGAGCTGGTGCAATGTGCATTCCTATGAAGAGGCAAGCTCCCTTGAATTTGTTCTTAGTTGTGTGCTTTTGCAGCTGAGTGCCACTGCAAAGAAGGGTATCCAAGTAAACGTGTCATGGCCCTGTGGGTGAGCCATGAGGACAAAACAGAGCAGGTGAGCATACATGGAATTATATTATCCAATTCTGACTTCAGTGGGGATCTGAACCATCAAGGACACCATCCTATTTGTGGGCAAGATTAGTGGTCAGCAGCAACACTGTATAGAAGCCACGGAAGGACAGCAGTGGAAAACTGCTCATTCCTGACTCTTACCCCAGGGGGCAAGGGGACACAGGCGGGGCAACCTAAGGGATTCTTGGGCAACTGAAGTGGAATAGGGAGTCCCCAGTAGAGATCCTGGGCTGGCCTACCTATCTGGAAAGTAGAAGGTCAAGAGTAGGTCTACACAAAAATGCTACAAAATGTGCAGCTGTTAGCCTGAACTCAGAGTGGGCCATATGCTCACCCAAAGGTAGAATGTAGGCAGTCAGATTCCCCAGGTCCCTGCATCTGTCTTCTGAAGGCTTCACATGTTTCAGCCCTGAGAATGAATCCCAAGACATTTTAAGGGGACATGATACCTGGCTTCAAATATCTGAAAGACTATCAGAACCAGGCCCAAGGAGAGAAGTTCCTGGAGGGAGATGTTGGCTCAGTATGGGGAGGAGCTTCCCGGCCACCACACCTGTTCCACAGTGCAATGAGGCACTGAGGCGCCAGGCGGGGTGATGTCTGGCATGTAAATTGGCTGGGCCACTTGTCCCTGAGACCGCCTCCCTCATCCTAGTCTCATTCCTGACTGGGTTTCCAGGTTGCTGCTCCCTATCTACACACAGAACTAGTTTGGAGGAGTCACAGACGATCCCAGGACTCTTTCCCCAGGTGTTCCTCCATGGCTTTTTTCAGATGGGCAGCTCCTCACTCTGGACTCTCTAGTACTTAGAACAGGACTGCTTACATCAGAGAGAATCTGGGAAGAGGTAGAGTTCAAGTTCTCCTCTGTTTAGACTCTCAGGAATATATGTTTAGGTCCCTGAAGATGAGCACCAATGGGAGGAGTCTGAGAACACAGCCTAGGATGGCCGATTAATGCCTACTTCTTTAAAATGACAACTAAAATGACTTCTTAATGAAGGCTTAGTGACATTAAGATAGGAGAAACAGCAGTAAAAGGGATTGTTGGTGCATTTTCACCCGAGGCTGCTTTCTTAGTGGGAATTCTGACCTAGCTTATTGAGTAATGCATTGAGTAAACCATTTGAATTTTCTTTCTTGTATGAAGCATTAAGGTATTGCTCCAAGTACAGAAATTTATTCTTTTTCTCAAGCCAGAGGAGTCAGTGTTAAAAAGCTTCTGCCTCTGAATCATTGTGATCTTGACAGAGTCACCCAAGTTCTTTGGATCTCAGATTTTCTATCTGTAAAGGTAGGGTTTGGAGAAAGGGAACATGGAAGACACCCCCTAGGTGATCAGTCAGCCTAGTAAGGAGTCCTTGGCCACATGGAATTTGGAGAGAAGCCCACGACCAAGCTGATGCAATGTGCTGACCAGGTCAGGGGCTGTAGGCCCTTTGGATGGGGTGATGGCTAGTGATGCCTCTTGGTCCAGACTAGGTTGGGTTGAGTTGGGGTCATAGTGAAGGCTGCTCAGAGGTTGAGCTGGGTCTCAGAGTATGGTCTGACCAAGCAGAGTAGGGTCTGCATCCAGTGTCCCTTTGTCCTTGACTCCAGAGCATTAGAGCAGAGCCCGCACTCCACCACCGCCCTCCTCAAGGCCTTGTTACAGCAGGGGCAAGGCTTCCACACCATTAGCTAATTTTTTCCTAAGGTCTGGTGGGCTGAATGAGAGTCTAGTTTTTACTCCCATACTTTCTTTTTATGACTTAGACAAAATTATGTGAAAATAAAAACATTTCCTTGACCAGCAAAAAATTATATCTGACCTATGACTCATGCTGAGTCAAACGTATTCCTCTGAACTCATAACAGTATGGCTTGAGCTCCAATTTTTAATTCTTTTTGAAATTGGATTTTTAAATCACAGAGGTAATATATACGTATTGTATATATAATAAGAATATAACAACGCAGAAGAATATAACATGAAGAAGGAAAGTCTCCTTTTATTTCCAGAGCCCTTCAGTACACTCCTCTGCCAAGATGATTGCTACAGAGTTCGCTTAGTACCCGCCCAGGTTTTTCTCAGTGCATTTACATGCATAGAATCTTTTTACATATACATGGGATCACAGTGTATATATCTTATTACTTGCTTTTAAAAAGAAAATAAAGCAAAACTAAGTTTATGTGAACTCACTGCAGTAAGAGAGAACCTCACTTTGGCAGTCTTAGCAGTGATTCAGGAGTGGGGAGTCAGAAATTGGATAACCGTAAAGCTTTTGATCTAGGCTCAAGCAGTTTAAGGCAGATAGGAAACTGGCCAAGTTAATGGTACAATGGTTTAGGGCTGGTAGCAGCAAGGAAAGAGTCTTGATAAGTAAATTTTTCATTGTTTGCACCTGATTTAAATAAATTGACTTTAGAAATTTCCTTTATTTTTACCATTTGGAACACTTTGTATAGATTCAAGTTTCCATCTGGTATATTCCTTCTATTTGAAGAATTTTCTTTAATATTTCTTATAACATATGTCTTATGACAATGACTTTTATCAGCCTTTGGTGGTGTGAAAGAGTCTTTCATCTTATTTTTTAAAGAACATATTCAAATAAATTTTATTGTTATGTTTTCTTTTATAGCAATTTTAAAGCCATCCACAGTTTATTAGGCTACCTCTGTGGGTAACTTACTATTCATGGCACAGCTATATCTTTTTACAGGGTTTTATACCCATACAGCTTAAGTGCCTAGACAGTTATTTTAAAGCAGAGAGTAGTTATTATTTTTTGTCTGTGATTTTCTATACGTCTTTTTTTTTTAATCGAGGTGAAAACCACATAACATAAGACCAACCATTTTAGAGTTACAATTCAGTGGCATTTTGTGTATTCACAATGTAAGTAACCATCACCTCTGTCTAGCTCAAAAACGTTATCATCCTCCTCAAGCAGTCTTTCCCCATTCTCCCTCTCTCCAGCCTCCGGCAACTACTAATCTGTTTTTTATCTGCATGTATTTACCCATTCTAGATATTTCATATAAATGGAATCATACAACGTATGGCATTTTGTGTCTGACTTCTCGCACTTAGCATAATGTTTTTAAGTTTCATCCACATTGTAGCATCTATTGTTGTTCATTCTTTTATGGATGAATAGTATGCTATTGTACGAATATACAGCATTTTATTTATTTATTCATTCATCCATTGATGGATGTTTGAGTTGTTTCCACCTTTTGGCTATTGTGAATAGTGCTGCCATGAACAGTCTTTTACAGGTATTTTTTTAAATCCCTGTTTCAGTTCTTTTGGGTATATATCACATAGTAGAAGTGCTGTCATGGTAATTCTGTGTTTAACTTTTTGATGAACATCACCTTCATTTTTTGAAAGATGTTTTCATTGTTGTAAAATTCTGGGTTGACAGTTTTCTTCTTTTCTTTCCGTACTTTAAATATGGCACTTTATTGTCTGGGTTTCTTAGGAATGTGCTGAGAGTGGGGTTTTGGGTGCCCAAGGGGCCTGGGGTGCCAGATGGTTTTTTCGCAGTGTTCCTGCTGCACCATCAGCTTTCAGAAGTCCCCACATACCCATGCCACAGAGAGAGTATCTCTCCATGCTCTTGCCTCTCCTTAAGCAGTAGACCACTGTCGCTTATCTCTTGCTGCTAGGTTCATATTGGGAGTGGTACAGGGTTTCCTGACATCACCAAAGGTTCCTAACTAGGCCCTTCAAGTGCCATTCATTGCGTTTATTCAGTGCACATCTGCATATGCTAGGCACAGGGGAACAAAGTTGAATAAGACATGGTTCCTGTCCCAAGGAGCTCACTGTCTTGAGGGCAGACAGGTGCACCAAGCAGCTGTGCATCGATGCCTGAGCGCCAAGTCAAGTCTGTAGAGGCAGCTCCCTGCCCTGGTGCCTTCTCTGCATGACAGAGTCCTTCTGTGTGGCCGCCACTCCTTGGATTTAGAATGTCTTTTCCCTTTCCTCTGATGAACATAGATGATTGTTCCAATTCAAGGATTTTCCTGCTGTCCTATTTATGCTGGACATGGGACAAGGACCCAAGGGCCAAGGTGGCTGATAGGTGATTTAAGAGATCCGCATATAGCTTTTCTCCCCAAGAATGGACAGTCAGAATTCCTGAGTGCCTCTGGGCAGAGGGTCTGTTACAAGATCAGCTCATGAGCAGAAGATGGGGCAGAAAGCTCTTGGAACCAAGGGCCAGTGTGGGCAAATATTTCCACCCATCTCTGGGGAGTGAGCCCCTGTTTGCCAGTACCGTCTGAAGTGGTGGGTGCTATAGCAGTTGTGAAAACGTGGAAATGGGGTAAGACGGTTTAGTCCTTGGCTGGGAAAGGGGATTCCTATAAGTCTTGTGCCCCTTTTGAGATGCCTGGAGGAGTAGTCTCCTGGGGGCACACCAACCTTATTGGTTTGTGTCTTTCTTTCTTTTTTAAAAGCTACTACAGGGACCCCAAAGGACAAGGACCATCACAAGGGGATGTTGAATGTGGGGACAGGAAATTACTTCAATTTGAGCCAATTTTAGAAGTTTTCACAAGGGAGCTAAAACTTCCTGGATGACAAATGGAATGAGTGGGGCAGGTTTGCTGCCCAGACAAGAGGGACAGTGAGGTAGAAAAGCCAGGAGGGAGCTCAGCTATAAGGATGGTAGGACTATAGAATGTAGAAGGGAAGGAGGAGGATAATTATGGTTGACAGTAGGAATATGACGAGTTTAAGGATTTCACAGTGATGAGAGGACTTATTAATCAAATTTGTATTTTATAAAAGCTCACGTCAGTTTAGAGCTAATGTTTGTCTATTTCAGAACTCAATAATGCCCTACTCTTAACTCCCCACTTTCCTCCCTTCTCTTTCTGGCCTCAGTATCAGCAAATATTATTTTGAAAGGCCACACATGGTGTGCTGTTTGGGTTGGAGGGGCTGAGTTCAGCAGCAGAAGGTTCATCACCTCAGAGAGACTCAGATGTGACAGTGGCAACAGAGGCAGGGTCTGTGGTGCCTCTCCTAGGTTAGGGTATCAGGCCTCCAGCCAAGACCATCACTCTGGCATCAGCATTTGGAATAGGAAAAGACCTTGAGCCCAAGCTGACACTGCCTAACAGCTCCTGTAGGCCTTCTCTTTGCTCTTGAGCTTGCTCTCTGGGCTTAGCTTTTCAGGCATCATTAGTTCAGTCATGGCAGAAACTTTCACAGAAACTACAGCTGAACAGAGGAACAGTTGGTATTATACAGCAGTGTTAACTTACAGCCAAAAAGAGTGGGAAGAAAATGTAAGCCGAGGCTGGAGGTGTGTCAGCCATGAGAAGGGGTACTGCTGTCGCTGTGACACCCCTTGCAGGGCAAGGTCTCCAACTAGACTGCCAGCCCTGTAACTGTGGCTGGAGAGTTCAGAGCCTCCCCATCTCAGTTCTCTCTCCTTCTCCCACTTGCCTGCCTTGGACTCACAGGGTTGGGGATTTATAGGTTATACTGAGCCAGAGAGTGTGTGTCACTCATTGCCTCTGGAGTGAGCCTGCTGTGTTACCTGGGTAATACACCATCCAATCAACTTTTTGATGGAGTGCTGACAGTGTGCCAGATTTTCTTTTGAGTACTCAGGATACAAGGGTATTGAATCAAAAATGGGCCCTGCCCTTGAGGTGCTGACAGCTACCTGTGGATGCTGATGCTGGGAGGGTCTATCACCTTCACACATAATCATAGTCAACACTCAGCCTCTGTTGAGACTAGAAAGTGCCCTTCATTTAGCAGTGAGCTCCCAGTAAAACACGGTCATTTGTTTATGTTGTCATCTTCCCTCAGTCTTACCATCACCCCACCACCCCTTGGTTTTTTAGCTTCTAGGTGATTTAAGAGATCCACATATAGCTTTTCTCCCCAAGAATGGACTTCAGAATATAATCCCGATACACACCCCCACCCCCAATCCTCTACATAAACCATGGCTCTAATGGACAGTCAAGTGACAATTATCCATTCAGAGATCATTTGTGTTTGGAATTAGTCATGGTTTTTTAAAAAACTGACTTCTCGGGTACTTTCTCTCAAGTATTGTTGGTGTATTCTCAGAGAAGTGAGACTAATTTTAATATTGAAAACATTGGCTGTAAGAAAGAGAAGTAGTGAAATGCAAAGAGTGGGAGCCCAGGAGTCAGTGGGCCTGTATTCTAGTCTTGATTCTGGCGTGAGCTGGCTCACAGGCCTTTGAACTGCACATCATTTTCATCATCTATAAGTCTGAGGTTACAAACAAATATATATGTTATTTATGGAATCACTCAGTATAGTTTAAAATGATGTATGGGAATTATCAAGGATTTAGTGGTTACTCTCAGGAAGGGGCGCACAGTTCTTAGGGCCTAATTCTGCTTCGTGATGGGGTCAGTGGGTATCATACAGCAGGGATATCTGTACTTGAAGAGTGGAGAAAATTCTAAGCCAAAGGGTGCATTGTTTAAGTGTATTACATCCTGGACTATGAACTCATCTTTAGCCAGTTTTGTTTTGTTTTGTTTTGTTTTTTAATCTGTGGGACCCTTGTGAGGCCTGGCATATGGGTTTGTCTTACACGGAAATAAGTCATTTGCTTATGCAAGGTAATCTAGGGAGATCATTGGCTCAGTGTCAATTTTTTTTTGAGTTCCCCAAATATGAGAGTAGTGTAAATTTAAACCCCAAAGCCTCTGAGTCCTAGACCTTCGTTAAAAATTTCTGAGGAGTCTATCCTATCGAGAACTGAAGCTGATATAGACTCTTCTTATGTGAACTTTTCTAATTTCCCCTTTAGCTGCGAGTAAGTATTGCTTTTAGAGAATCCCAGTTTTGTGTGTCAGTGAGGAGTGTCTTAGTTCCAATATCTCCTAGCAAGGACACAGGCTTGTGTCTCTTTTTCCTGTGTGGGCACTGAAGGCCAAGCTTTCTAATACACGGCCTCACCCTACCACACCCTCCCACCTGAGGCAGCTACAGCAGGGGCTTGTGCTTGAGTTCTGTTCCTTGCTGTTCTGGCCCTGGGAGTTTCCCTTATTTTCTTGCAAGCTCAGCTCTGCATTAAAAATATATTTTATAAATTGTACTCAACATTTTCTAGGTGTTTTGTTATAGGAAGCTCTTCAGGTTATCCTATCTGCCCTAATGCCAGAATAGAAGCCTCATGGGCATCAGTAGCATTTGACTTGTTTTTTTTGTTTTTTTTTGTTTTCAAAAAAGATCCGAAGAGTGAAAAAGCAGAGTTTGATAGAGATGGGTAGGGAGTATATGGATATTCATTCTCAGTATTTTTCAGTTTGTTGAAATATTTCATAATCAATAAACAAAGGGGTCCTACTTCATATCTAAGGTCCCTTTCTGTTTCCAGTTAGGAGTAACCTCATGTGTGTGAGCAAGTTTCTCCCAGCAGCGGGGAGAGTAGGATTCTTTGGTGTGAGAACTTTTCAGGGATTAGGACAAACTTAGCTTAGTTTCATGGGTATTGGGTAACAGAAGTTTCAGACAAAGCCCCTGGGGTTTTCTTTAGACCCTTACCTCATGTGGATGAGTGTGAGATCATTCAGTACGTGTTATAGTGAGTCCCATTCCATTGACCAAGAAGTGACCAGCTCTCCTTGCCAGATGGGCCAACTGTCCACTAATATGAAGTGTGACTGTTTATGGAAATGACTACAAAGCTCTGTCCTGCTCGCAGCCTCAGCATCATATTGTACTCTGGTGGCCAAGTGGAAATAAGTGGCAAAATTAATTTGATTGCTGCTGCTTCCTTTCCATTTCTCTTAATGAAACAGTTGTTCTCTAAAACTCAGCAGAAACCTCAGTCATCTTGGAACCGTTCCCCTTTTGGTCCCTAACTCACCAGAGGCCACCACGCAGTTACAACCTAGGTTCAGGCCCTTGTCTCCCAAGCCTGGACTCTTGTAAAAAGCTTCCTGCTTCATTGCCTTGTACAATACAACCGGTTACTCTTCCTAAAACATTTCTTTATTCAAGTCACTCAATGACATTTGAAAAATAAAAATGTCCATGGCTCCTGTAACCAGTGAAGTAACATTCAGATGCCTCGGCCTGCACTTGAGGACCTCCCAGTCTGATTCACTGATTGCTAGCCTTCTCCTTCCACCTGTACCTTACAAAGTTCCTGTCCAGGTGGACTGGTTTGCCCATTGGCTCCCCAGCAGGTCTATGGCATTCTTAAATTCCTTTGTTCATCCTGCCACACAGCCCTTTTTGTTTGGTCTTTCCAGATCCTGCCTGTTCTTCAAGGCTCACCAAGTTCAAGCCCCATTCTCATTGACACTGTCAATTATTTGCAAAGACCACAGGCTATTTACCCTTGAAGTAATTGAAGTTTAACTTTCAGGACCCCATACTCTCAAGCTCTGGGCCTTATTTTATATGTATTATTTTCTTAAAGAT
Organism: Pteropus medius; assembly: GCF_902729225.1. Classification (NCBI taxonomy): domain Eukaryota; kingdom Metazoa; phylum Chordata; class Mammalia; order Chiroptera; family Pteropodidae; genus Pteropus; species Pteropus medius. Next base: position 50,412,498 of record NW_024344378.1, on the reverse strand, counting down.
CTCCCGATTTTATAAACTTCCAGCCCACATAAAACCTACATCCATCTCTGCTCCTGACCATTGATAGCTCATTTGCTGTTTAACTGATCCATGGGGATGAGTTTGCTCATAAGTGTCTTATTACGATAGGACTAGAAACGTTCTCAGAGCTCACATCCAGGTCTCCTATTTCCTTCACTTCTGTTTGATTCAAATCCCCAAGAGTATGTTGACATGTATTTTGTGCACAACTTAACAGCTTCCGGATGTAGCAGAGACAGGGAAGATTTTGCTCTGGCATCAAGGGACATATTGTTGGGCAGATTAAGTACGAACAGCTGTGAAAGGAGGCTGGCAAAGTAAGTACAGTAAGATCTTGAAAGACAAAGTACTCCCAGGCCTGGCATTTTATCCACAGTATCCCCACATCCCAGCAGGGCATGCTGGGTTTGCTGGGAGGGGAGAGAACAGCAGCCAGCCTCAAGACAGATAAGAAGTTGAGGGGAGGTTGAGCTTCTTTCTGGTGCTCCGCCCACCACCCCTTACTCTTCACTCCTGCACAGCAGTTGACGAAGCATTCTCTGTGCTTCTGGTGCTCCCAGCCAGCTCCTTCCTGGCTTTCCCACCAACTTGTGGCCTGAAAAGAGGTGCAAGTGCTTCCCACACTAACTTTTCGATGTGCAACGCTTTTAGGAGAGCACTCACCACTTTAGCTTTTGTTTCTAAATCCCCACCTGTGCCCATGAATCAACTTGAGTTTGTTAAAATTCGAATCTGGCCTGGATGGACAGAGAATGGGGGGGAAACTCAAGGAAAGGCCCTGCAAGTGTGGGGCCCTGAAGTTAAGTTTCATTAGCTTCAAGGTAATAGTCTCTGGTCAAGGTCGTTCTTCCTTTTGAACTAAACTATTCCTCATTTCCTTGATTTAGAATCCTTCGTTATCTCTTTGAGGTAACAGTTCCTTTTGCTATGAATGCTGAATCCCTGTTTCAAGTGTAAAGAAATACAAGGAGAAGCTGTGGCTTGCCGCTTTATTCAGGAGTCAGGAAATCAATTTCCTTTCCTGAAAAATTCGTACTGATTCTTCCTTCTCCTAGTCATTTGCTCCCTTCTCTGCTTTTGCTGCCGAGAAGCTCTGAGATACATTTTAGGCACAGTCACTCTAGCCTCCTGAAGCTAATTATTTAAAATTTTATTTCTTTACTCCCTCTCCACTACCTACCTGACTTCCCCTGCACCTCTTTTGTGTTAACGAGCTTTGGTTCTAGTATATTTTAATATATTTATACGGGTGAGTTTGAAACTTTTGCTGAATCCCCATTCCATCATTCCACATGTCATTTCATCTGCTCTTTGTATGAGAAACCTGGGCCCATGCCCAGTTGGAGACCCATGGTGGCATGGCTTTCTTCACTTCAGGACTGAGCGAAACACTTGCCCTCTGATGACAGCTCCTCCCAGGCACAGCAACAGCTCTAAGGCCTGCTTCTGACCCAGTTTCTGAAAGACAGCTTCAAGAAGCTCCTGAGTTTACAGAAGCGTGTGTTAGGCCCTGGCTCCCTAAACCCTTAAGGGGGACTACTAGTTTGCCTTTCTCCCCAGTTCCAAGCCTCTTTCCTGCCTCAGGGAGGGGAACAGCACTCCTGAGGGCTTCTTCGTGAATTCTTCCCTGCCCTCCTCTCTTCACTGGACCCAGTTGCACTGGCAACTTGAGGCTTGGGAGGCTGGGCCAATCTCAGAGGCCTGGTTTCCCTGGCAACATGGGCGGGGTTAACCTGCTAACTGTTGACGACAGTTATTCAAGAACTTTCAGTTGGTCCTCACCAACTAGGAAGGTTGACCAGGCAGGCGCTATTTTAACTGCATTTCACAGGGGGGTGGGGCAGTGAGGCTTGATCAGAGTCATTTAAACTGGGATTAAAATCTAGGCCTCCTTTCTCTGAATCCACATCTTCCTACCTGCCACTGATAGTTCCAGTGCTACCACGAGCCCGCAGCAGAAATGCTGGGCCTGAGGGCATCCCATAGCCCTTACCAGGTGGCAAACATGACCTGATTCTGATCGAGAAGAAAAATTTAATGCCAAATTCCACTTAAGGAACATTTTCCAAAGTGTGATCTGGGATGCCTGAATTAGAATCGCCTAGGATGCTTGTTTCAAACGTCAGGTGGCAGGCCCCCACCTACTCCTTGGGATGGGCCTGGGAAGATGAATTTTTAAACAAGCCTGACTGACATTTTAAGGACCACAGATATAGGGGATGCTATATCTGCATATATAGATATGCAAGGATGAGCAGAAAATCGTAATGTTTACAGTTAACTAAAAACATTTTGTTGAGGTATAACTTACATCCAATAAGATACACCAATTTAAAATGTACAATTGGAAGAGCTTTGACAAATGTTTAAACTTTTGAAACCATTGTCACAATGCTGATAAAGGACATTACCCTCCGTCCCTTTGCAGTCAATCCCCGCCCCCGGCCGCCCCCCTCCCCGCCCCCCAGCCCTACTGATATGCTTTCTGGTACAACAAATTTTCATTACATTTCCTAGAGCTTCATATAAATAAAATTATACAGTATGTCCTTTTTTGTGTCCGGCTTCTTTCGTTCAGCATATTTTTGAGATTCATTCATGTTGTTGCATTTATCAATAGTTTGTTTCTTTTTATTGCTGAGTGCTATTTCATTGTTCGTATATACAAGACTTTGTTTTTTCCATTCCCTTGTTTTGGTTTGGGTCATTTCCAGATTTTGACTTTATGGATAAAGTTGTTATAAGCATTTTACAATCCATCCAAAATTGATTTTTGTGTGTGGTGTGAGATAAGAGTTGAGATGCTTTCTTTTTCTTTTCTTTTCTTTTTTTTACCTGACTAGGTATGGGTTTCTAGTTATCTCAGAACCATTTATTGAAAACATTTTTCTTTCCCCATTGAATTATCTTGTCACCTTTGTTAGAAGTCAACCAGTCATATGTATCTGGAGTTTATTTCTGGACTGATATTCCATCAATCTATATGATTACCCTTAAGCCAATTCTCCACTCTCCTAATTACTGTAGCTTTATAGCAAAACTTAAAATCAGGTAGTTAAAATCAATTATAGGTTCTATTATAGGTTCTTCGCATTTCCATATAAATTTTAGAGTCAGTTTATCAATTCCTACAAATAGTTTTCTGGGATTTTGATAGGGATTACATTGAATCTGTAGGTCAATTTGAGGATATTGATATCTAAACAATATTGAATCTTCAATATTGAATCTTCAATATTGTTTAGATACCTTTGAGTATAGTATATCCATTTATTGAAGGCTTTTTACATTTCAGGAATATTTTATAGATTTTTGGTATACAGGACTTGTGCATGTTTTAATTTATTCCTAACTATTTCATATTTTTGGCTATATTATCATATCATTTTCCAAATTGTTTGTTACTGGTATGTAGTATATGGAAATACAATTGATTTTTTTAAACTGACCTTAAATCCTGCAACCTTGCTCAGCTCTTTAATTCTAGTAGCTTTGTAATATATTCTTAATGATTTTCTACATACATGACAATGGCCATCTCAATGAGAAATAAAGACAATTTTACTTCCCTTCTAATCTATATGTCTTTGAAGTTCACTCTGATTGTCTATTATAAAGGATAGAGTCTTCAGTAAAATATTGAATAAAACTGCTAAGGACATTCTCCTGATCTGAGGAGAGAAAGCATTTGATCTTTTATCATTTTGTGTGATAATGGCTGTAAGATTTTTGTGGCATCTTACATAACCATAATACAATCTAAACCAGGAAATTAATAAAGATTCAATACTATTAATGAATCTATAGACCTTATTCAAATTTTTACCAATTGCCCCTCTAATGTTATTTATCTGGCTCAATCCAGGATCCCACTTTGTATTTTGCTGTCATGTTTCCTAGTTTCCTCCAACTTGAGACAGCTTGTGACTTGAACACATTTTTCACGTGTTGTTTTGTACAATGTTCCTCAATTTAGCTTTGTCTGATATTTTCTCAGGATTAGGTGGAAGTTATGCAGTTTTGGCAAGAACACCACAGAGGTGTTGTTGTGCCTTCTTAGTGCATATTATCAAGAGGTACAAGATGTCAATATATCTTTGAGACCAATCGGATATCTCCTTTTCCATCATATTTTAGCCTATTAATTTTAGCATTCATTGAAGATTCTGGACAGCAATAATTATTACTGTGGTGTTTATCAAATGGTGATTTTCTATTTCCATCACTTGTTCTACATTTATAAATTGGAATTTTACTGAAAGGAAGAGCTATCCTTTCTCTAATCACTTATTTATTTAGAATTTAAAAATGATTCCAGCCCTGTGTGGGCTCTGAATATTGTTCAGCTTTGAGCTCTCTGGAAAATTTTCTTTCCCTGGTTGTTGTTGTTGTTGTTCTTGCCCAGCCTTATTGAGTTTTACTCTGTGCATGTGCAGATTCATATTCAGCTAAATATTCAAGGAGACCCAACGCAGATTTCTGGAGCTTGCTCTCTGCATAGCTCTTCCCTTTCCAGCACTCTGCCTTGTGAATTCTAACTGCCTCACCAACCCATGTAGTGATGGCTCATCATGATCCTAATTTGCGATTCTCTGATGGCTAGTGATGTTGAATATCTTTTTATGTGCTTATTTGCCATCTATGTATCCCCTTTGCTGCAGCATTTCTTCATGTCTTTTGCCTGTTTTTAAAATGGGATTTTTTAAATGTTGAATTTTGAGTGATTTTTACATATTCTAGATATGAGTCCTTCATCAACTATATGATTTGCAGATATTTTCTTCTAGTCTGTAGCTTGCCTTTTTATCTTCTTAACAAGCTCTTTTACAGATAAAAAGTTTTTCATTTTGATGAAGTCCTATTTATCAATTCTTTTTCTTTTATGGACTGTGGTTTTGGTGTTATGTCTAAGGACTCTTCACAAATTCCTAAATGCTGAAGATTTTCTCTTATTTTCTTCTAGAAGCCTTATAATTTTACATTTAAATCTATGACCTATTTAGAGTTAATTTTTTATGTAAAGTATGATGTTTGTGTCAAGTGGCTTTTTGATTGTTTTCCTTTTCCTTTTAATTTTTTTTCTGCCTATGGATGTCTACTTGCTCAAGCACCATTTGTTGAAAAGACCATCCTTCCTGCATTGGGTTGCTTTTTCACTTTAAAAAAATTAATCAGTTGGCTGTAGTTGTACAGGACATTTCTGGATCCTCTATTCTATTCCATTCATCTGTGTGTCTGTCACATAGCCTTAATTACTATAGCTATGTAATAAGTTTTGAAATTGGGTAGAGTGTGTCTTCCCACTTTTCATCATTCTCAAAACTGTTTTAGCTGTTCTAGTTCCTTTCCACATAAATTTTGGAATAATCTTGTCTACATCTGCAAAAAAGTGTTCCTGGGATTTTTATAGGAAAACACAATATATGTGTTTACTGCAATGCATGTTTACTACAATATATATGATATATAGGCATTCATATATGTATGTTTACTGCAATATATACTATAAGTTTTGTTATATTTATACCTAAGTATTTAAATAAATTTTAGCAACTGTAAATAGTATTATATATATTTTATTTTATTATTTTTTTAGATGCATCTATTTTATTCTTTTTTTTTTAACAGTAAGGCATATATATATATATTTACACTGTGTGTTCACTTCCCATAGTTAGATTTCTTTCTGTCACCACTTATTTGACCCTTTTTATCCTACGTACCCCTTACCCTCTGGTAACCACTAGTCTATAGAACAAGTCCATGAGTCTCTGTTTGTTTGTCCTGTTTTCTTCGTTGTTTTTTAGGTTTATATCCCACATATAAATGATATCATGTGATTTTCAGTTTTTTCTGTTTGGCTTATTTCACTTAGCATGATGATCTCAAGGTCCATCCATGTTGTTGCAAATGGCAGTATTTCATCTCTTCTTATGGCTGAGTAATATTCCACTGTATATATGTACCACAGCTTCTTTAGCCAATCATCTATCATAGGACACTTTGGTTGCTTCCATGTCCTGGCCACTGTGAATAATGCTGTTATGAACATTGGTGTGCAAATACCTTTTTGGATATGGGTTTTCAAGTCTTTGGAGTAAATACCCAGTAAAGGGATCGCTGGATCATATGGTAGATCAATTCTTAGTTTTTTGAGGAAACTCCATACTGTTTTCCATAGTGGCTGTACCAATTTGCAGTCCTGCCAGCAGTATATGAGGGTTCCTTTTTCTCTACATCCTCTCCAACACTTGTTATTGCTTGTCCTGTTGATTATAGCTATTCTAACAGATGTGAGATGATATCTCATTGTGGTTTTAATTTGCATTTCCCTAATAGCTAGTGATGTTGAGTGTCTTTTCATATATTTGTTGGCCAGTTCTATGTCTTCTTGGGAGAAGTGTCTGTTCAGGTCCTCAGCCCACTAGTTAATTGGATCATTTTTGTTGTTGTTGTTGTTGGTTTTTTTTTTTTTTTTTGTAGTTATTGAGTTGTATGAGTTCTTTGCATATTTTGATTATTAGGCCTTTATTGAACGTGTTGCTTGCAAATATATTTCCCATTCAGGTGGTTCTCTCTTTACCTTGTTGACGGTTTCTTTTGCTGAACAGAAGCTTTTTAGTTTGATGTAGTCCCATTCATTTATTTTAGCTTTTAATTCCCTTGCCTTTGAGGTCAAATTCATAAAATCCTCTTTAAGTCCAAGGTTCTTGAGTTTAGTTCTTATGTTTTCTTCTATGCATTTTATTGTTTCAGGTCTTATATTCAAGTCCTTAATCCATTTCGAGTTGTTTTTGGTGTGTGGTGATAGACAACAGTCTAGTTTCATTCTTTTGCAGGCGGCTTCCCAGTTTTCCCAGCACCATTTATTGAAGAGGCTTTCCTTTCTCCACTGCATGTTTTTGGCTTTTTTGTCGAAAATTATTTGCCCATATACATATGGGGTTACTCCTGGACTCTCGATTCTGTTCCACTGGTCCATGCGGCTGTTTTGCTGCCAATACCATGTCGTTTTGATTACTGTCACTTTTTAGTATAATTTGAAGTTGGGCAGAGTGATGCCTCCAGCCTTGTTCTTTTTTCTCAGGATGGCTTTGGCAATTTGGGGTCTTTTGTGCTTCCATACAAATCTGATGATTTTTTTTTTGTTCTATTTCTTTAAAAACTGCTGATGGGATTTTGACAGGGATTGTATTAAATCTGCATAATGCTTTAGGTAATATGGTCATTTTAACTCTGTTGATTCTTCCAATCCAAGAACACAGAATATCTTTCCATTTCTTTGTATCTTCTTCAATTTCTTTTAATAGGGTCTTGTAGTTTTCATTATGTACGTCCTTCACTTGTTTCATTAAATTTATTCCTAGGTATTTTATTCTTTTTGTTGCAATTGCAAAAGGAATTATTTTTTCCATGTCTTTTTCTGACACTTCATTATTAGAGTATAGGAAAGTTATGGATTTTTGAACATTGATTTTGTAGCCGGAGACTTTCCTGTATTCGCTTATTGTTTCTAGTAGTGTTCTTGTGGAGTCATTAGGGTTTTCTATATAGAGAATCATGTCATCTGCAAATAGTGACAATTTGACTTCTTTGTTTCTTATTTGGATGCCTCTTATATCTGTCTCTTACCTAATTGCACTTGTACTCCAATGTTATAGTGAATAACAGTGGCGATAGGGGACAGCCTTGCCTTGTTCTTGATCTTAGAAGGACAGTTTTTAGTTTTTCACCATTAAGGATAATGTTGGCTGAAGGTTTGTCATATTTGGACTTTGCTGTTAAGGTACTTTCCTTCTATACCGATTTTGTGAAGTGTTTTGATCATAAATGGTTGCTGTATCTTGTCGAAGGCTTTTTCTGTATCTATTGATATCATATGATTCTTATTTTTTAATTTGTTTATGTGATGTATCACATTAATTGATTTGTGTATGTTGAACCATCCCTGTGACCCTGGGATGAAGCCCACTCATTTATGGTGTATCATCTTTTTAATATGTTGCCGTATTTGTTTTGCTAGTATCTCATTTAGGATTTTCGCATCTGTGTTCATGAGAGATATTGGTTTGTAGTTTTCTTTTTTCATGTTATCCTTACCAGGTTTTGGTATCAGGGTGATATTAGCCTCTTAAAATGAGTTGGGAAGTATTGCCTCCTCTTTGATTTTTTGGAAGAGTTTGAGGAGAATAGGCATTAAATCTTCTTTGAATGTTTGGTAGAATTCACTGGTGAAGCCATCTGGTCCTAGATTTTGACTTTTTGGTAGGTTTTTGATGATTGTTTCAATTTCCATACTGCTGATCAGTCTATTTAGATTTTCCAGTTCTTCTTGATTCAGTCTAGAGAGGTTATATTTTTCTAAGTACTGCTCCATTTCTTCTAGGTTATTAAATTTGGGGTTATATACTTTTTCATAGTATTCTTGTATGATCCTTTGTATTTCTGCAATATGTCATAATTTCCCCCCTTTCATCCCTGATTTTATTTGTGTCTTTTCCTTTTTTCTTTAGTGAGTCTAGCCAGGGGTTTGTCAATTTTATTAACCTCCTCAAAGAACCAGCTCTTTGTTGCATTTATTTTTTCTATCTTTTTTTTTTTTTTTTTGGTTTTCAATTTCATTTATTTCTGCTCTAACTTTGATGATTTCTTTCCTTCTGCTGACTTTAGGCCTCATTTAGGCCTCATTTAGGCCTTCTTTGTCTAGTTTTTTTAAGATGAAGTGTTAGGTTGTTTATTAGAGCTCATTCTTGTTTTTGGAGGTAGGCTGGTAACGATATGAACTTTCTTCTTATGACAACTTTTACCATGTCCCAAAAGTTTTGATATGTGCTACTATCATTATCATTCATTTCTGTGTATCTCTTGATCTCTTCTTATTTCTTCCCTGACCCAGTTATTCTTCAGTAGCATGTTGTTTAATCTCTATGTATTTGTGGTTCTTATTTTCTTTTTGCAGTTAATCTCTAGTTTCAAAACATTATGATCAGAAAATATGTTTGGTATGATTTCAACCCTCCTATATTTGTTGAGGCTATCTCTGTGTCCCAGTATGTGGTCGAATCTTGAGAATGTTCCATGTGCACTAGAGAAGAATGTACAAGCAGTCGTTTTGAAATGGAAGGCTCTGTGAATGTCAACTATGTTCAGTTGGTTTAATGTGTCATTTAAGGATGTTATTTCCTTATTGATTTTCTGTTTGGATGATCTGTCCATATCCGACAGTAGGGTATTTAGGTCCCCTGCTACGATAGCGTTTTGGTTTATTTCTCTCTTCAGTTCTGTTAGTAATTGCTTTACATATTTTGGGGCTCCCTGACTGGGAGCATAGATATTAATAAATGTTATGTCTTCTTGGTGCATGATTCCCTTTATCATTATGATGTGTCCCTCAATATCTTTCTCTACCTTTTTTATTCTGAAGTTTATTTTGTCTGATATTAATACTGCTACTCCCGCTTTTCTCCGAATGCCATTTGCTTGAAATATCATTTTCCACCCTTTCACTTTGAGTCTATATTTATCTTTGGAGCTGAGATATGTCTCCTAGAGGCAGCACATGGTTGGGTTTTGTTCTTTGATCCATTCTGCAACTCTGCGCCTTTTTATTGATGAGTTCAGTCCATTTATATTTAGGGTGATTATTGAAATATGAGGTCTTATAGTCATTTTATCTTTTGCTTTCTGGTAGCTTGGTGTTTCCATTGCTTCCTTGTCTTTGTGTTTCTATTTTTGTTATTTTGGTTGGGTTTTGTGGGTTTTTCCTCTGGTCCTTCTTGTTTTCTGTTATATACTTTTGTTCTGAATCTTTGGCATGTGGTTACCCTTACAAATATGTAAAGGATATTGTGTGTGTGTGTGTGTGTGTATATATGTGTGTGTATATACACACACACACATATGTGTGCATATATATGTGTGTGTATATATACACACACTCACACAAACACACACGCACACACACACACTCATCCCTTTTCTTCTGTGCGTGCCTTATCTTCATTCCCCTTTGCGAACTTAGATCTTTGAATCCTCCCTTTTTCAGTCATTGTTATCTCAATTTGTCCCTATGTATGCTGAGTGTTCATTACTATCTTACTATAGCAATTCTCTTCTTATTATTTAAGCTTATAATCCCCTGTTCTTAGTAAGGTTTGCACTCCTCTGCTTCTATTTGCCTGATAGTCACTTTGTTCCTTATTATGTATTGTTTTGTTATTTTGTTTTAGATGAGCTGACCCCTTTCAGCATTTCCTGTAGTGTAGGCCTCATAGTGGAGAATTTCTTCAATTTTTGTATGTCTGGAAAGGTCTTAATTTCTCCTTCATATCTAAAGGAGAGCTTAGCTGGATACGTTATTCTAGGCTGGTAGTTCCTTGCACTTAATAGTTTGAATATTTGATTCCATTCCTTTCTGGCTTGTAAAGTTTGAGCTGAGAAGTCTGATGATAATTTAATGGGTTTTCCTTTATGAGTCATTGTCTTCTTTTCTTTGTCGTTGACTTTTGATAACTTTAATACAATGCGTCTTGGTGAAGGCCTTTTGGGTTGAGATAATGGGTGTTCCGTTGACTTCTTGAATTCCAAGCTCCAGCTTGTTCCTTAGATTTGGGAAATTCTCGTCCACTATTTGTCTGACAATTCTTTCTAGTCCCTGCTCCTTTTCCTCGCCTTTGGTAAAGTCCATTATTCTTATGTTTCCTCTCCTAATGGTATCAGCTATTTCTTGTATTTCTCTTTCATTATTTTTCATTCTTCGGTTTCTCTCTTCTTCCTTCTAATTTATTTCTAGATTTCTGTCTTCAATATCACTGATCCTTTCCTCCATTTGGTTGACTCTATTTTCCAAGCTTGCTATTTCGTTTTCCAACTCTTGCAGTGTGTTCTTTATCTCCAGAAGGTCTATCGTGTTCTTTTTTGAGGGTTTCAATCTCCTCGCTAAAGAACTCATTCTGTTCATCTAGTTGTTTTTTAAATTTCTGAAATTGTTGATATGATTTGTTTCGTTATCATTGAGTTTTTCAGAAGTACCATCCTGAATTCTCTGTCATTTATGTCACATATTTCTACGTCTGTAAGCTTATTTTCCGGAGATTTTTCTCTTTCTTTCTGAGATACCTTGTCACCTTGGTTGTTCATAGTGGACTATTTCTCCACCTGGGCATTAATGGAAGTGTATTCTGATTTTCTTTTTTCCAGAAAGAAGATTTATTATATAATGGTCCCTAGGCTGTTGCAAAGAAGGTGTTTTTCTTTTAGTTTCCAGTAGTTGGTGTCTAAACCTCTTGGATATCTGCTTTACATAAAATCTTAATAATGTCTTTTTTTTCCTGATAGATGTTTAATCATGCTTGCCACCCTCTGTGTCAGTTCCTGTCAGTGTTAGTGACAGTTTCGGTAGCATTTGCTCAGATTTCCCTGGGGCTCTGTGGTGATCTGTCTCAGAGGGTATGTGGGGAGGGGCACTCTGGGTGGGGTATAGGGGCTGCAGCTCAGCCTCAGTTTTGCAACTGTGGCCAGTAGAAATCAACTGTTGTTTTTCTGCCATCTCTGCTTTTCTGTCGTTCCTGTTTCTCAGCCTTCAGCTCTGATGACTGGGCACTGCTGGCAGCCGCGTGGAGCTCACAGCACTCCCAGGCGGGGCTGTTCAGAGAAGTCGCCATACCTCCTCCCCTCTCCCTCCTCCTACAAGGTGCTCCAGGGCAGCTCTGAGAGGCAGCTTCTTTGTTTCTCCCAGTCCACTGCCTGACACCCAGGGCTCTGACCTGTGGCAACTCTTATGCACAGATCTCATGCTCAGATGTGCTGGTGTGCAGTTTGGGTGTTTTTTGTTGTGTTTTAGATGTTCAGCTTATTGTTATTTCAAGGGGAGAGATTCGGGGATGTTTCTCACTCCACTGTGTTTTTGACGTCACCCTTGTTTTCTTTTAAGGTCCCTTTCTTTGTCCAGTCCTCTCCAATTATTAATTTTTTCCACTCATTGACTACCTCCTCCCAGGAGGTCTCCAAGGCTTAGATACTTTGGGGAGGATAAGTAATAGATTATCTCACTGAGCACTGAGTGTAGGCCAAGCTCTGTTCTAGGCTGTATCCTTGCATTAACTTACTTAACCTTCACAACAACTTGGTGAGATAGATGCTATGTTATCTGGAATTCACGGTGGAGAAGAACTGGTCAATTGCTAAAGCACAGTTTAGCAGGGAAAGAACCCCTGAGTCTGCATTCAAGTGTGTGCTCTTGACCTCTACATTCTATTGGGCCTCCGATATATCAATCAGGGAGTTTAGATGTAGAAATGGAATCCACCTCCAGTTGATATGATCAGAAAATGGATTTCTGAAGGATGAGGCAGCTCATGAAATCTCTGAGCAGGTGAATTCTGGCTGGATGCTTCCCAATCCCATTTCTTTTCCTAAGCACAGAGGAAGGCGATGTTTCTCAGCCTATCATTCAGTTAGGCCAATGGAACGTGGGGGAAATGATGTGTAGCACTTCCAGGCCTGGCCCTAAAATTCCTTGCCAGATCCTTGGCTTTCATTTCTCTGTGAAAAAGAAGGAATCTGAGTTGGTGGAGCTTCACCATAGGAGCAGCCGGGACCCGAAGTACCACCTGGAGGAGTGCTGCCCCGGCAAACTGTCCAATCTGCATGGGCTTGCATGTGATTGGCAAATAAACCTTCTTGCAGTTAGCTGCTGGGAGGCCAGTGTTTATTTGTTTCGTGGAATGGCCTAGCCTATTCTGATCAATAGAGCTAGAAAATTTGGCTTAGTGTCTCCAAATGCAGGCACAAAACCCTGAGTCATATGCCAGAACTACTTCTGTGGAGACATCCATGCTACCGCTGCTAATACAGACATAGTGATTCATACCACCATCACTGCCACACTGGACAGCAGACATTGCGGATAGAGCCTCGGCTGGGCTGCCTCTGGAAAGCGGGGGCTGGCACCACCCCTGATCAAATAGGTTCTGCAAAGCCCAGATGATATGGATATGGATCCTACCCTCAAAGAGCTAACCATCCAGTGGGAACAGTGAAAACCCGTGAAAGGCCATTATAATTGAAGAGAAAGTGGTGAGTGTGCCAAGAAAGGATGGATACTGGACTCTGATTCCTGGAAGAAGTGAGGCTTGTAGGTCAGGATAAGTTGCCTATGTGTTCTTGGGTTGCTGGGACACTGTTTAAGTGTATGTCAAATTGTTACTATCTTTTTCAATTTAAGAACTTAAGCAAAAAATTATTGAAGATTAAAGAGGACACAAAATTTATGTTTATTAACAATTCAAATATGAAAATTTCACAGTAATGGAAACCCCACCCCTAGCATAAACTCTTGTGCTACAGGTCACAACTCACAATTCTGCGTGAAAGTCTGTGTTATAAAGCTCTGAAGTCGAAATAAATTAAGCAGCAATATTTTAAGTGCAGCAGAGAGGTTTTCCATGTCATTATTTACAAGGCTTGAATCTTTTTACTTTATAGTAAAATTCAATACAGATGACTTAATTAACTCAATTTTAACAGTCTGTCCTTTACACCATGACACATTTCTCTTTTTGGTCACCCTTTTCCTCCTCCTTTTCTTTATTTTTGCTTTTTGACTTTTTCTCTTGTTTTCATGTTTTGGGATTCTTTCTGATTCTACTTCAGTGTCTGCGTATTTCCTAGGTTTTTGTTTCTTCTGCTTTCCTTCTTCTTGCTGTCCTGACTTCCTGCTGCGCTGGCACTGCTACTGTGGCTATGGGCTTGGCTTCCAAAGGCCTATGGCTTACACTTGGACTAGGATCCAAGTTCCTAGGATTGCTTTGGCTCTGGCTCCTGCTAAATAAGCCTGATTGGCCAACTGCTGCTGTGTCTTGTCTCTTTTATTTCCTCTATCATTTTACTGTTCGCTTTTTAGACATTTTTTTTGAATTTTCTCTTTTTTTTACAGACATGTTACTTTTGCAGTCACCTTCATTATAGTCTGGTTCAAAAGCAGCTTCATCAGTTTCTCTAGTTAAATTGGAGAAAAGTCGAGAGGAGTTTAACTAGGGTTTAGGCTAGATAGATAGCATTCTTGTCAATTTACCCATTAATTAGGTCTCTTTCAATCTGTGTGTCTGGTGAGTTAAGAATTTAAAGTAATTTATTGCCACTTGATTATTTGTTCTTTGCTTCTAATATTTGCTTCCCATGATCCTAACAAGGATTTTTATCTACAGACTTTGTCTCTTCACTGAGCATTTAGTATCATAAATGCTTTTGTGATCGTGAGAGCTTTTTGGTTTTTGCTTCCTGTAGGGCAAAATTACTTCTTGGGTGAATGTTCTGTTTCTCCCTCTCCCTCTCCCTCTCCCCTCTCATCTCCTCTCCCTCTCCCTCCCTCTCTGCCACCCCCCAGCCCACCTGCTCCTTCTCCCTCTCTGCAGCTCTCTTTCCTCCCTCAGCTTATTTTTTTCTTCAGATACAGAAACTATAGGTTTTTTCTAGATACCCTTTATTAAGTCGAGAAAATACCCTTCTATTTCAATATTTTGTTGAGAATTTTTTAAATTATAAATTGTTTTTTAATTTTATTAAATTTTTCTGTCTCATGATGATCATGATTTTTCTCTTTTATTCTTTTGCTGTCATGAATTATTTGGTTTTTCAAATGTTAAGCAAACCCCTGCATTCTTGGGATAAACACAATGAAGTCACAAGTATTAGTGAGAGTTGGTGTTATTGCCTCCTTAAATATTTGATAGATTTCACCAGTGAAGCCATTTGGATTGATGTTTTCTTTGTAAAAAGGTTCTTATTTTTTAGGAATTCAGTTTCACAGATAGTATCATTTAGATGATCTCTCTTCTTATGTCAGTTTTGTAATTTGCCTCCTTTAAAGAACAGGTAGTTTCATTATATCGATGAATTAATTGGTATACATTTGTTTATATTATTTTTTTCTATCATTTTAGCGTTAGTAGGACCTGTAATTATGTCTCCTTTTTAATTTCTGATACTGGTAATTTGTGTTTTTTCTTTATAAGTCTAGAGGATTATTAAATTTATTATATTTTTTAAAAGATACAGCTTTTGGCTTAATTGGTTTATTTATACTATTTAACCCTTTCTTCTATTTTGGGGGTTTAAGATGCCATTTCCTTTCTAATTTCTAATATGGAAGCTTAGATGATCGCTTTAAGGCCTTCTTTATTCCTTCTATGCACTGCTTCACCTATTCTACAAATGTCCTGTTCTTTCTTTTGTAGTCCTAATTGTTTCTGTTCCTGGGAGGACACTGGGGAGTTTCAAAGTTCATGTGGCTTTAGCCACCTCTATAGTACCTGCTCATCAAATTTTAAAGAGTTTTGTGACCATAAAGATCTAGACTATTGAAAATCAGTTAAGTATGGAGTTTTAGGTAACTTCTCACTGAACCTAGATCTGGCATGAAAAGCCATTTTAGCAACAATTCTGAAGCAGGAGAGAAAATACAAAATCTGAAACACAAAACTTCTCCCTCCAGAATATTCTGTCAACTGCTCTGAGTCTTATCATGTAGTAAGATACAATTTTAACTTTCCCCAAATTCTATTTTAAAACAGGTGGCCTTTTAAAGACAGATGTATTTGCTGCAGTGGATACATGAGCCTTCCCCGGCTTTCTCAGCAGGGATACAGACCTATCTAACTAAGTGACCTGGAGTGTTTTTCCTGAGTCAAATTAGCATTAAATTACACCAAGATATGGAGAGGAGATGGAAAATCTCATAGTCTACAGATGCCAGAAGCTTTCTTCCTACTCTCTCCATATTTTCAATTAATAAGCCTTTTTGAAAATCATTTGGACTTCCACTTCTAGTTAGTATATAAATAGTTGCAAGAGACAATTACTCTCACTGTAACAACATGAGTAAGCTGGATAAGCTACATAATCATAGTTGTTGAAAACACATCAGAGAGCTGAGGATGTAACAAAAATTAAAATGAACTAAATTCTAGAGTATGAAGAGCCCTTTCTAGGATAGTGAGACATAAGACTGCTTTCATTATAGGGGTACGGTAGTTGGATGAGCAAAACCATCATAGAGAGGGGATTTTTGAAGATGCAGGGAGAAACTAGCTGAACTGGCTGAAATTTGCATGAGCTGACATGATGTATTAAAATCCCCAAAAGACCTTAATACAAAATGTTATCCACCTGCCAATTCTCATCCATAAGGTCTCACTAATTGCATGGCCCTAGACTGGTGATGGTGACTGACAGAGAATGAAGTTAGAGGGGCAGGTTTCTCTAGGAGTACTCACCCATTATTTCTTTTTAAGTCTTCACTGAGTACATAGTAGCAAAGGGACAGGAAAGGAGAATAGAGAGAGACCACCTCAAGACACACCTGACTACCATTTTTTACCAAAGGAATACATAGTCAAAGGACATGTAAAAAAGCAGGAAGATGTGGCCTATAATCAAGAGGATAAAAGCAGCTAATATTAACAGAATCAGGAATGACCCAGGTGTTGGAATCAGCAGACGAAAAGTTTAAAATTAAAAAAGGGTTCAGTGGAAAAGATGGGCAAAATGAGTAAAAAAATAGAAAATTTCATCAGAGAATCTGAAATTCTATAAAAGAATAAAATGGAAATTCTAGAACTGAAATAAAAATTTCATTTGAAGGACTTAGCAGCAGACTAGACGCAACAGAAAAAGAGAGCAGTGAACTTGAAGACAGGTTAATAAAATTTATCCAAAAAAGGAAAAATTTATTAAGAAAACTTATTAAGAAAGGAAAAATTAATAAAATTTAAACTAAATAAAAAAGTTACAACAGTTTCAGAGAACTTTAGGACAGTATCAAATATTGTAAGATGTATATTTAAACTTCCTAAAAGGAGCAAGAAAATAGGGCAGAGGGACTATTTGAAGGGACTATGCTTGAGCATTTTAAAAAAGTAATGAAAAATATAAATTCACAGGTCTTAGAAGCTTAGGGAAACCCAAGTAAAATAAATGGGTAGAATACCAATGCATATCACAGTCACATTGTCGAAAGCCCAAATTAAAGAAACTATCTTAAGCACTGTCAGAGAAAAAGGACACACGAATTTAAGAATATAATAATAAGAATAATAGCTGACTTCTCATCAAAAACAGTAGAATCCAAAAGAAAATGGAATGACTTCTTTAAAATACTGAAAGAAAAAAAATAATTTAAATACATACTTCAGAAATGAAAACTAAAAAAAAAGATATTTGCTCACACTAAAAAGCAGAAAGAACTTAGCTCTAGCAGACTGTCATTACAAGAATGTTTAAAAGAAGTCCTTCAGACTAAAGAGAAATAATACCAGATGAAGACTGGATCTGTAGGAAAGAACACAAGAAAGGGTAAATAAGTGGGAAGGGGTGTGTGTATGTGTGTGTGTGAAGATGTAATTATTATTGTTTTATTTGCTCAATAGGTACTTATATTTACCCATATATGTAATACATTCTTTGCTCCATATTAAAGAATGAACACTGGTATATGGTGGTGAACTCTGTTTGTTGAGTATATCTTTAGTTAATATTTATTGCTAATTTTTTTCTGGGTAAAGAATTCTATGTTGGCTGTTGTTTTCTTTTGGCACATTGAGATAGTCATTCCACTGTCTCCTAATTCTATTGCTTCTTTAAAGAATTTGGAGAATTCTAAATTGCACATTCTAAAAACTTCTTTTAAGATTTTTTGTCTTTGGTTTTTTGCAGTTTCACCATAACATGTGTAGATGTGGACTTCTTTTTAAAACTTTCTGTCTGAGATTTCTGGGCTTCTTAAACATGTGGTTTGGCATCTGTGTTAATCTATTCAGGCTTCTATAACAAAATACCACAGACTGGGTAGCTTATAAACAACAGAAATTTATTTCTCATAGTCTTGGAGGCTGGAAGTCCAGGATCATGGCCAAACATGGTTGGGTAAGTGCTCTCTTCTTGATTCATAGCTGGCACCTTCTCGCTGTGCCCTTACATGATAGAAGAGGCTAAGGGAAACTCTCCGGAGCCTCTTTTATAAGGCACTAATTACATTCACGAAGGCTTCACCCTCATGGCTTAAGTACCTCCCAAAGGCCTCTCTTAATACCATCATTTTTGATGTTTAGGATTACAATATGTGAATCTTGGGGGGACATAATCAGAACATAGCAGCATCTTTTATTGGTTCTGGAGAATTCTCAGTCACTATTTCTTCATATTTATCTCTGTTCTCATTCTCTCATTTTTGGGGATGGGGAACACAAGTAAAACATATGTGCTAGACCCTCTTACAGTATTCTCTATATCTGTATCTGTTAGGAAGCAAATATTTTCATATCTCTGCACAGTTAGGAGTTTCTGAGCAAATGTTATTGAAACCTGAGTTAAAGAAAGTTAAAGGGTGTTAGGACTGAAGCCATGGGCTCCCATTCAAAGAGTAATCAAACTTATCTTCTCCAAACTTTTCACCTCACCAAGTCAAATTATTGCATTCTGGAGTGGAGACTTCTCTATTTTACTCTCTGAGAAAATTCATTTACATTTCAAAGGGGAAAAAACCTGAAAAAATAGAAACAGTTGTTTACGTTCCAAATGATAGTAAATGACTAAAGAGCAAATGTTTCTCCCTCTGCCACACCCCTCTCTTAGGATGGTAATTGGGAATTGTGTAACCTATATAACCTGCTAAAGTCATAATTTCAAGGTTTCTCTCCTGTAGTGCAAAAGTTATTTGCACCTGCAGGTCTAACCATATTGTACTTATCATGTCACTTGAAGGTGGAAGAAATTAGGTCTAGGGAACTAATACAATTATTGATATAAATTGTTATTTGCCTTTTCCTAAAGCCTCATGTCTTCATTCAGGAAAATAGACAAAAATAGATTTAAAACATCACTTAGTATTTCTTTTTTATTTTCTATCCTCTTGTCTTGAATATTCTCTGGATAGTTTCTGCTGATCTACGTTTTAGTTCACAAATTCTCTTCAACTTTTGTAATCTACCATTAAACTATCTTTTGAAATATCTTGGGATGATGGAAATGTTTTTTTATTATTTTTTTGTGGTAGTGGTCACATAACTATAGTTCATCAAAGTATGCATTTTAAACAGATGGATTTTATTGTATGTAAATTATACCTCAATAAAGCCATTAGGAAGATAAAGAAGAAGATAGTTAGAAGAAAACTTTATTGAATTCTTAATTTTCACATTACCATATTTTGCAGTTCTCAAAATTCTATTTAGTTCCCTCACATACTGTTTCCATCACTTTTTATAGTTTCTAGTTTCTTGCCTAGGTGGTTTAGATTGACTTTTATCTCCTTGAACATGGTAAGCTTATTTACTTTATAGTCTTGGCTGACAACAGCATTATTTGAAGTTTCTTTGGGTCTATTTTTCTGCTCATTCTCATTCATAGTATTTCATTTTCACATATGTCTGGTTATCTTAGACCATGTGTTGGACAATGTGTTGGGAAAACTGGTTGAGAGTCTAGACTGTGTCCTAATCTTGTTCTGAAAGTGGGTTTTCTACTGCTTTTTCCGGGTGACTGGGAGCACTACCAGTCCAGGATCACCTTAATCCAAGTTCAGGCCTTGTTATTTCCTCTGTTACCCAAATAATCTGGAGCCAGATTTTTGCCTATGTGAGGGCTAGTTTATTTCTGGTTACCCTTACTTCTAGTATGAAGTCTTTGGGTTCACAACCAAAAGTTAGAGGTCATTATTGGATCTTATACTTGGAGGGCCCCAGATGCCAACATTTCCCTCCATAATCTCTTGAGGCCACCAAAAGCCCAAAAGTGCAGCTCAGTTTAGGGTAATTGATGCCAAAGTACCTTACTAACTTCTTTAGATTTCATGCTTCTCTGAGATCTTGGCCAGACAATATTTTACTATCTTTTGAGCTTTATGATGCTTTTAAAAAGATGGTTTTTATATTTCGTCTAACCCTTTTAGCTGTGTCCTATAACAGTTTGGTTTGAATTACCTAGTCTGTTTTAGGGGAATTAAAAGTCTTAACACTGGAATTTACAGTAAAAATTTTTATTAAATTAAAAAAATATTGATTTCTCTAGTTATAAAAGTCATACCTGTTCATTGTATTAAGTTTTAAAAACTAAAACAAAAAATAAAACTGAGGAAATATATGCCTTAGGAGTACCTCCAATTACAGTTGAATACTTGTTACTGTTGTGTATTTTATGTCACTCTTTTTTTCTCCTGTGTTTAACTATAAAAATTGAATGCATGTACATTTTTATATCCTGCTTCTATTTCTTAAAATTTTATTGCCAGTATTTTCATTAATATTTTTTTGTGTGTGAAAAACTGGTTTTATTGGCTTTGTTATATCTCAATATAAATGTGTCAAAATTTATTTAGCCATTTTCCTACTGTTGAATTTTTATAGGAATTAGGATTTTTCCTTATTATTATAGTGTTGATCAATTTTGACCAAGAACTGTGAGGCAAACAAAAGGTTTATTTGGGGATCTTTCTAGGAATTGCAAATCCAGGAGACCCAGATTTAAGGAGAAACCCAACCATATTCTGAGCGGGAAGGAAAGGACAGAGTTTATAAAGAGAGGAAATGGGGAGTTAGAAAGGGACGACACAAGCTGCTTTGGAAGAGCTGTGATTGGTGCTGGCAAGCAGACTTACATGATACTGTACATGATTAATTGCTTATGTCTATTGCTAGATGAAAATTTATCGTATAATCAGAGAGTTCAGTGATGCAGAGCCAGTTTCAGAGACTGTATCAGGCTGTAGCCATTTGGTTTAGCCCAGTTCAAAAGTTCAGTTTCACGTGGAAGGGGTGTATTAGCCCAGCTTCCTGGAGGCCTCCCAGATTCATTTTAGGTTGCTCTCTTGACAATACCAACTCCATTTTGCTGTTTTTTGTTTTTTGTTTTTGTTTTTGTTTTTTAAACAGCAGTTTAATTTTCACTTTGTATATGAATATTTGTCTGGACTTCTGAATTTATTCTCTAAAATGGAACTACTAGGAGAAAGACTATGATTAGAAATATTATTTTGATAACAACAGGAACTACCAGTAAGCCAATCTCTTTGCCAATTTATCCTCAGTGCATTCAAGGTTGTTAGTGTGAACTCACTGTGATTATGAGTTTAAGGAAGCTTATAATTGCACATAAAGTGCATCAGTCTTATTTCTTCACCACTTCAGAGAAATTTTCTGCTGAATAACTGGTACAGGCAACTCTTTGCTTTAAGGATATGGTTCTCAATCCTAATTAAATTACATGTTAGCATCACCCAAGTCCCACCCCCAGAACAGTTTAATATGAATCCTTAGGGACAGACATGAGCATGTACATATTTATATTTTTAATTCCTTAGCTAATTCCAATGTGCAGTCAGATTTAAGAACCACTGTTTTAAAGTAAAAGAAAGTTTGGTCAGTGTTTAGTAGCCAAGTGAATTTTAACTGTCCACTTGTTAAGTACCTTTGACTTTGTTAGGATTCAGATTTGCTTCTAATTATGGTTATACTTCAAAACAAAGGTTGATGGATACAATACAGAATGCTCAGTTAAATTTGAATTTCAGATTAATGACCAATATTTTTTAAGAGAAATTTTGTCCAAAATATTGCAGGTGATGTGCTTATCCTAAAAAATTACTGGTTGTTTATCAAAATTCAGATTTAACTGTGTATCCTGTGATTTTATTTGCTAAATCTGGCTGACTAATTGTGGTTATGCTTTAGGATGCATATGATTCTGTAGTGCTCTTGTCCAGGATTGGTGATGGGATTCTCTGTTTTACGAAGAGGTTTGTGTTTATAGTAGATATCAAATTATGAGTCTCTCTGCCCAGGATAGAAAACTACTTTCATCAACATTCTGAAATAAGTCCACAAAGAAACTTTTCAACACTCCATAATGTCTTGGTGGCCCCTTGGCCTATCTTAACCTCTATTGCAGGAAGCTTTTATTTGGCATAAGAGAGGGTTGCTAAAAAAAAAAAAAAAAAAGAGAGAGAGAGAGAGAGAGAGGGTTCCTAATGGCCATAAAGTATATAATAGACTCTTCAGACATAGTTAGAGAAACAAGCTTCTGCCACTTTTACATGTCAGTAAACTGAACTGTATACTCTGCAGTAGATTTTTGTTCAGACAGTAGTTACTTGAGCTCCTTTATGCATAGGTAAGGGGAGTTGATACCCACTATTTTGAAAAAAAAAAAGTACAACAGAGTATCTTATTTTTGTTGTTGTTTTGAGTGTGTATGTGTGTGTTTAGAAAATGCTGTTTCTCCCTTTAGTAGTCAGTCTCAGAGGGAATGAACCAGTCTGTCCAAGCTGTCCGGGGTGGCCAGGTGGGGCAGTGGGTGGGGGTTCTCCTGTGTATAAATGCACTTTGACTACCAGGTCGGTAGCTGCCTGAAACTTGAAGTTAGGGGTAACCTGTTAAGGTTAATTGGTATGGCCCTGCCCATAGCATTATCATAGGGAAGAACCCCAAGGGATCCGAAAAGGACTTATCAGAAAGGTAAATGAGACTCTGGGTTGATGGTCCAAAACCAACAAGGGGATAGAAGCCCCATTGCATTCAAAGCCCCCTCACTCCCCAACTCCCAGTGTGATCTGAGGAACAATATCTAAGCATATAGGTGAGAGTATAGAAGAAATTTAGCCTCAGAACCCCAGTGTAGCACCTTACTGTAGCTTGGACAGGTAGGTAGGTACCTGAACCAGTAGGAGCACCTCACCAACAGACAACCTGAGACAACATTATAGGATTGGCTTTCTATACTGACACCTTGTGGCAACATCTGGCAATAGCAGCAGAGGACTGAGCATTCTTTGTCCACCTGGTGAAAAGAAGCAGAACTGAAGGAATAGGATTCTTGGACAATGCAGGGGTAGAGGGATGGCTCAGGAGAGAGAGCCTGGATCTCCTGTACATAAGGGTAGGTGGGTGCTGAGGCAATTATAAGAGGTGGTTTTGCTGAGTTCACGTCCTTGTTTTGCCACTGTCAGAGAAATTGGCAAGTTACTGCATCTCTTTCTACCTCAGTTTCTTTGACAGAAGGATGATAATAATAGTACCTATCTCCTAAGGTTGTTGTGAAGATTAAATGAGTTAGTTCATGTTAGAATAGTTCCTGCACATAGTAAGTGCTCAGTAAATGGCAGAGGCTGATGCTGTAGTTATTATTGCTAGGAGAGATAAAAATAGATGATGGCAATATTGGCACCCATGTGAGTGGCTGCCATAACAAGCTCAGAGGTACATATCATTATTCTCATTTTGCAAATGATGTGACTGAGTTTCAGAGAATGTAAATGACATGATTTTAAATTTGGTCTTCTGATCTGACTTGCATTTCCCAGAAGCTTGAAATCACCTAACCTAAAACCAGGTCTCCATGATTCTTTAGCCATAGTCAAAGTTATTTTTATGGCAAATAAATCTGAAGCTGAAGTGAACCCCAAAGGAGAAAAAAAATCCTATTTATAGTACCTCTGATTTTTTCCTCTTGAATCCATTGTTTCTTTTCCATCTTCAGGGCCCCTGCCTTGGTTTAACTCTCATCTCTTGCTGGGACTCTGCAGTCATCTCCTAACTGATCCCTCTCCCCTCCAGTCTCTCCTGCATGCATTAGAAGGGTGGTCTTTCTAAACTGTACCCCGCCTTGAGCCTTTCAGTGTGCCCCCACCTTGTGTGAGACTGTGCAGAGTGATCAGCTGTATATAATTGGACCCCAGTCTCCTGCTGAGTTTCTTTTCCTGCTTCTCTCCCAAGGGCTAAGTTCATTTTTTTTCTGTTTCCGAAGTGTAGACACTTCTACAGTACCACTCACTGTGTTGTAGTGTAACTGTTGTTTGTACTCAGTTATTCCAGGAGACTGAATTCATTGAAGGCAGGGATCATATCTGATCCACTGGTGTCCCTCTAGCGACTAGCAAAGCTCCAGACTAGGAAGTGTTACTAAATGGGACAGATCATCCTTAGGGCTCATTTAGGATACAGAGGTAGGCACTCCTTGAGTATAAGGTCAAATGCAAGTCCTCATTGCATCATGGGTAGTGTGAAACAGATGTGAAGAAAATAAATGGCCATTATACAATATAATAATGTGCCAATTCTATATCTTTTAAGAAAACTAAAACATTGCAGTTTGGCTATACATAAAAGCTCTCTAATCAACAAGCAAAACAAAAAATATATTATTTTCTGAATTTATTGAGGTACTTTGTGGTGATATCAGTGAGCAATAGTTCAAGTTGGAAAGCTTAGGCAGGTCCCAAATGGCAAGTCAGAAGCCAGAATACTGGGGTACTCTGAAGATTTATATGGGCATGTTGGGGGCATCAGCAGCAACTCATCAATTCTTTTGACCAATGGTATGATAGAGAGGCAAGGTGTTGCTAACCAGAGTGCTTAGATTCAATCCTAGCTTAGTTGCACTAGCTGTGTGACCTTAGACAACTTTCTCAACTTGTGACAGTATTTACTCTGATGTAAAATTGGAATAGTAATAGCATCTCTCATAGTGTTGTTGTGCA
The DNA here is from genome assembly GCF_902729225.1 of Pteropus medius. Classification (NCBI taxonomy): domain Eukaryota; kingdom Metazoa; phylum Chordata; class Mammalia; order Chiroptera; family Pteropodidae; genus Pteropus; species Pteropus medius. Next base: position 50,387,951 of record NW_024344378.1, on the reverse strand, counting down.
GAGTTAACACCTGAGTTGTCCCACAGGGAAAGGGTCTTCCTTTCACCCACCTAGTTGCTCCACACCCATGCACACAGCATCTCTACATTTCTTTTGCACATGTTAGGAGTAGCTCTGGCTCTGAAAAGAGGCAGTTCTCATTTCCTTTATCCCGTAGAGCTGGTTAATGAGCCATATTTTCTGTCAGAGTAATTGAACCTGGACTATCTGACCAATAGATCACCTTAATACATTTGGCCCCACTGCCCTGTTTCCCTGTCTCACCCACTTGGCATTGTGAGTTTAAAAACAAAAGCTTTCTGAGCTTTGAGTTATGTCTTCCCTCTGTTTCTATTGCCTGGCCATACTGAAGAATGTTCTGTCTTAGGCTCTTTCATTATAGATACCAAAGGTTTTCCCCTTGATATATTGCTTAAATTGTACCAATCGCTTAATGATATATAGGGTATATTTTCTAGCATTTTTCCATTAGTGTCTTCTGAGTGGACTATTTCAGGAGCAAAATATATCCCCTTTTCTCCCCCACCTCTTTTTCTATTTCTATCCCTTGCCTCACCTATCTCTGCTTCTGGTAGTATAGTAAAGAAAGAGCAGAGAGACAGATCACTGGATTTCATGGCAGCTAGGGATCTGAGTTCTGGAACCTTATTGTCATCTATCTATTGTGTGGACTTGAGCTATCCTTTCATTTCTTGGAGCCCAGGGTCTTCCGTTAAATGAGAGGATCAGACTAAGCTGATTGCTAAAGATTCTTCCAGCTTAGGATTCTCCGATGCTTCACATCTTCTCCTCACTCCTGATTCAGAGCTGACCATTCATAAACCCCTTAAAAGGGGTGGCATGGAGAGCCCCCATGTACTGCAGTAGAGGGAAACTCAGGAGTGCCAGGCTACATATTGCACTGTAAATGTACAATGCCAGATTGCTCAGCCTGTGGGTCCTATCTCCCAAATTGTGCTCTGCTGATGCAGAAGATCCAAGAGTTTCTAATAAATAGGTGTCCATTCTGGGACCTGGAGATCTTGTCTGGTTAATCAACATTTCAGTGAGACTAATGGCATCTCATAAGAGGCCAAGACCAGCCCCTTGCTTCTTGTGCATCTCTGTGATATACAGCATAGGGATGGGTACGCTCTAAATGTTCACTAAATATTTTGAATAATGTAATAAGTCAATGGTAGGATATGGCTGCTGAGAAACCTAATGTCACTTAGGCTGTATTAATAGAAGCATGTTAACTAGAAAGAGGGAGGCGATAGCCTGACTGTTGCATGCTGTAGAGATCTCATCTGTAGAACTAAGTTTCCTTTTGATTACCCACTAAAGTTCCATGAGAGTCGGGACAGTGGTTACTTTTTTTTGCTACTGTATTGCCAGTAAAAACATTGTCAGACAGCAGGCTTGCAACAAACATATTGCCTGCCTGAGAGAGGGAGATCTTGTTCTCCTTCAAGATTGCAAGGAAGGTCATCAGTGCACCTTGTGAACAGTAGCAGAAGTAACTGGGGGATATTTAACATACCAACACAGCAAAGTCTAGAGTCTTCCTCAAATATTTGAATAATGCATACTGTCAAAAAAAACAAAATTCAACTTGAGTAAATTTTAAAAATCTTCTTGGCTTTATGCAACATCAGGTGACATCTCATCTAACAAATAGAAAGAGCTCCAAAGAGATGTACAAAATGAAAGACTTTTATAGGCAGAAGAGGGCAAGGCAAGAAAGTTACTAGCAAAGAGTGAATCATTTCAAGTAAGGTCATCTTCCTTTGGGAGTCAACAGGGGATTATCAGGCAGATTAGCTCACTAGTAGTGGTAACCAACTAATTCTAGATTGACTGATTAAGATTCCACTACTAGGAGAGATTGAAACTTAATTAAGTTAGGTATTAAATCTTGGTTTGGTGATGTGGGCTTAGCACAAGTGACTCCATTTTGGGCCTGTTGTCTTTTTTTTACAACCTCTGTGTTTTCTCCTGCCTGACTAACATCCATTCCTCCTTTCAGTTATAGTATCCTGAATTTGCTTTGGAAATCCCTTTGAGTACAGCCCTATGGGACTTGTTGATCCCACTGAGTACAGTCTTGGTGGGGCTATTTCTCTAGGTGCCTTAGGCTGCCCAGCTAAGAGTGGCACACAACCCGAGTTAGGATTCTCTAAAGTGGTGGCTCTCAAAGGATGGTCCTAGACCAGCAACACCAGGGAAGCTTGTTAGAAATGCAAAATTCAGAATCAGAAACTCCGGGCGTAGGCCCCAGCAATCTGTGTTTTAGGAAGCCTTCCAAGACATTCTGTTGCTAAAAGGGATCTCAGGATTATCTGAAAGTTTGACTCTTTTTCTTTTTTAATTTTAATTTTTCAATTGGAGTTGACATTCAATATTATTTTATATTAGTTTCAGGTGTACAGCATAGTGGTTAGACATTTATGTAATTTATGAAGAGATCCCCTTGATTAGTGTAGAAACTGCCTGGCACTATACATGGTTATTACAATATTATTACAATATATATTCCCTATGCTGTACTTCACATACTCGTGACTGTCTTGTAACTACCAATTTGTACTTTTTAATCCCTTCACCTTTTTTCACCCATCCCCCATCATCCTCCCATCTAGCTATTACCAGTTTGTTCTCTGTACATACAAGTCTGTTTGCATTTTGTTTGTTTATTTTATTCTTTAGATTGCACATTTAAGTGAAATCATATGGTATTTGTCTTTCTCTGTCTGACTTATTTCACTTAGCATAATATCCTCTAGGTTCATCCATGCCATTGCAAATGGTAAGATTTCACTTTTTTATGACTGAGTAATATTCCATTGTATATATGTACCATATTTTCTTTATCCATTTGTCTATTGATGGGCACTTAGTTTGCTTCCATACCTTGGCTATTGTAAATAGTGCTGCAGTGAACATAGGGGTGCATATGTCTCTTTGTATTGGTGGGGCTATTTCTCTTTGGATAAATACCCAGAAGTGGAATTGCTGGGTCATATTTTTAATTTTTTAAAAAATGTATTTATTTAGTTTCAAGTATACAGTACATTGATTAGACATCTATATAGTTCATAAAACAATCACCCCAATTGCTCCCTCCCTTCCCTGGCCCTCCACCTAGCCATCATATTAATGCTAACTGCATTCCCTATGCCATGCTCCCCATTCCTGTGACCAACTATCAACTACTAATTTGTACTTCTTTAACCCTTCACCCCATTCTCCTAGCTCCCAAACCCCCTTCCCCTCTGTCTGTCACCAAGATGTCCACTATATTTGTGAGTCTGTTTTTGATTAGTTTGTTGGTTTTGTTCCTTAGATTCCGCATATAAGTGAAATCACATAGTATTTATCTTCCTCTGTCTGACTTATTTCACTCGGCATAATAACCTCTAGGTTCATCCATGTCATTGCAAATGGTAGGATTTCATTTTTTTAAAGGCTGAGTAATATTCTATTGTATATGTGAACCAAAATTTCTTTATCCAGTCATCTGTTGATGGGCATTTAGGTTGCTTCTATAGCTTGGCTATTGTAAATTGTGCTACCGTGAATATTGGAGTGCATAGATCTTTATGAATTATTGTTTTGGTTTTCTTTGGAGAAATTGCTGGGTCAAAAGGTATATCTATTTTTAATTTTTTGAGGAACCTCCATACTGTTTTCCATAGTGGCTGTACCAATTTGTAATCCCTCCAACAATGCATGAGGATTCCCTTTTCTCCACATCCTTGCCAACATCCTTGTTGTTTTTTGATTTATTGATGATAGTCATTCTGAGAGTTTGACTCTTGATTTTAACAAAACATTGAGAACAATCAGCACCTATTTATCTGCTGATGGAAGTGAGAGGTGGGGGGGTGGAGGGTATGACTTTCAAGAGACTGCCCACGAATTCTTGCTCCTAAGGTCCCTGAAGCCTGTCCAGCTTTCTTCAATCCAATGAACTTCTTTACCAAATAATTTTTTAAAAAATTTTACTTCATTTAGGTAAAGCCAATTTCTGTTTCTTAGAATCAAAGAGCCTAATTAACACTGGATGGGAAAGATTTGGTTAGATGACCCACAGGGTCTCTTCTAGACTGGCACACTTTAAATGAATGAGTCAATAAACGCTGGATAGATGGAATTAAATCATATCTTTTCTAGTTTGAGCTCAGAGAAGTAAAATTAGGGCAGGGGAGAAAGAAAGGTGAAGAATGTGAATGATACTGACTCCAGGATGACTAGAGTTCTGCCTAGACCGGGATTAGAACAGGCATTAGGAAATGTGTTCCCAGTGAGTGCTCCTTTGTTGACTGCCTGGGTGACTTTAGGGAAGTCATATAACCTCTGTAGGTTCCATTTTTCTCTCTGGAGGAGAGGATTATTTCGTACTCTTTGCTCATTCCTTTTCTGTAGCTAGATTAAAATGCACGCATGACTAACAGCAGTCTTGGGGTGGCTTGCATGGAGTGCTGCCTGGTGGGTTGTGAGCAATTTGATGAAGAAGTCTTTATCTTGGTAATTTGGACCAGATGCTTGAGTGCAGACTCTGCTGACTCACCAACAGCTCTGCCTTCCTGAGGGCTGTGCTGGGGGTCACCTCTGAGTTAATACCATCTGTCTCCCAGAAGCACCCTGCTGGGGTGGTGCAGTGGAGTGGGGGCAGGAGGAACAGACATTTAGGAGAGTACTCAGGGTTCTGAAGGATGGGGAGTTTTTCTAGCTGCTATGAGGATTCATTGGAAAGGAGCCTTTTCTGAGGAGAAATTGGTATAAATGAGTGTCTACACATGGAATTCAGAAGGGCCATGAAACTCACATGCATTTGGAACAGGAATGTTCAAAAGTGCTAGTTCACGATGTTTTCATGGCTGTTGGAGGCAGTCTGGGGGCAAGAGAACCCAGCTCAGGAGCTAAACAGTGCTGGGGGTTTGGGAGGTTGGGCTGAAGTCTCTCTCTCACTTTGTACCCACAATGCTCTGTCTGCTTCCCTCACCTTCTCTTTGCCTCTCTGTGATCCTTCCTGGTCTTTTAGTTGTCTGCTCCTTGCTGCCACACGCCAACTTCTCTGCAAGAACACATCTTGATTGCAGGTGACTGATACCCAATTCATAACAGCTTGAGGATACAGGAGACTTTATTGGCTTGTAGAATAAATTCTGAATTTGAGCAACTAAATCTTTTAAAAGAAAGGGTGCAGCTGGACTTCAGGAATGGCTGGAACCAGGGCTTAAATCTGATGACAGTCTTATCTTCACTTCTCTCTGTGTGATGGTTTCACTGCCTCTCACTATAAACCACCTTCTGCCACATGGTGGGAAATCTGGCTGCCAACAGAGTTCACAGTTCAGCTTTTGCAATTCCCACTCCTGGAGAGGGGCTAGATTTTGTTTTCTGGGTCCCAAATCGAATTAAGGAGAAAACTCAAGTGACTAAAAATCACAGCTCAAAATCATGACTCACTTAGTTCTGCCAGTGACTACCTGTGTGACTTTGCAAAAGTTATTTCACCTCTCTGAGTAGCCATTTTCTCATCTGAGAAATGGAGATGACCATAGTGCCCAGATCGGAGAGGCAATTATTGTCTAGCAATTGGGAGCAGAGGCTCTGGGGGCAGACTGCGCAACTCCAATCTCAGTTTTGCTATTTAGAAGCAATGTGACTTTGGGCTGGTCCTACAGAATCTGGGGGCCCCATCTTTCTCATCTCTAAACTAGGGATGATTATAGCACCTACTCATAGGGGTGTTGTGAGGATTAAATGAGTGGGTACTCCTAAAGAACACAGAACAGTGAATGTATCTCCCAGGCAATCAGTGCTAGCATTTATTCCTTGCTATCTCTACAACTCTACAGTGTCTCTCCATGGCTGCAGCTTAAGAAAAATAGATGATGAGCTGTGGCCATTCTCTCAGCCAGTGGCCACTCTACTTCTTTCTATGAGTAAAAAGTGAGAGGATTGAACTTATAGAAATGAACTTGAATTGGTTCTAATTTATATTTTTAAAAAGTAATCATTTTAGAGCCTTGGTTCTCTATTATGAATGGGTTGCTTTTAAGAATAAATTCTTTCACTTTGCAGAAACATGTGAGAGACATCCCCAAATCTCTCCCCTTGAAACAACAATAAGCTGAACATCTAAAACTCAACAAAAAGCACCCAAACCGCACACCAGCATGTCTGAGTGTGGGATCTGCACCTAAGAGCTACCACAGGTCAGAACCCTGGGGTGTTGGGCGGTGGATTGGGAGAAATAAAGAAGCTGCCTCTCGCAGCCACTGGAGCTACCTGTAGGAGGAGAGGGAAAGGAGAAAAAGTGGCAAGTTCCCTAAACAGCCCTGCCTGGGAAAGCTGTGAGCTCCTTATGGCCAGCCTGCAGCAGGGGCCAGTCATCAGGGCAGAAGGCAGAGAAGCGGGACAAGACCTCAGAAAAACAACAGTTAATTTTTACTGGCCATCATTGCAAAACCGAGGCTGAGCCAGAGCTTCCAACCCCCAAACCAGAGGATCCCTTTCCTCGTACTCTCCCAAATCTATCACTGCGGAGCCCTAGAGGAATCTTAGCAAACACTGCCAAGACTGTCGTTGATACTGACAAGGACTGAAACTGAGGGTAGTGAGTGCAATTAAATATCTACAAGAAAATTTTAAAAAGGCATTTTTAAGGCTTTACATAGAGCAGGGATCCAAGAGGCTTACACGCTACCTACTGGAAACCAAAAGAAAAGCGCCTTCTTTGCAACAGGCTAAAGAGAGACCTTTATTTAATAAACCTTCTTTCTGGAAAAACATCAGAATACACTTCCATTAATGCCCAGGTGGAGAAATAGTCCATTAAACACCATGAACTACCAAGGTGACAAGGCATCTCAGAAAGAAAGAGAAAAATCTCCAGAAAATAAGCTTACAGACATAGAAATATGCGACCTCAATGACAGAGAATTCAGGATGGTACTTCTGAAAAAACACAGTAAGTTCCGAAATGAGTCATATCAACAATTTCAGGAATTTAAAAAACAACTAGATGAGCAGAGCAAGGAGATTGAAACCCTCAAAAAGAACAGAATAGATCTTCTGGAGATAAAAAAAGGAGTTGAAAAATGAAATAGCAAGCTTGAGAAATAGAGTTGACCAAATGGAGGAAAGAATGAATGATATTGAAGACAGGAATCTAGAAATAAATCAGAAGGAAGAAGAGAGAAACCAAAGAATGAAAAATAATGAAAGAGAAATACAAGAACTAGCTGATACCATCAGGAGAGGAAACATAAGAATAACGGGCATTATCGAAGGCGAAGAAAAGGAGAAGGGACTAGAAAGCATTTTCAGAAAATAGTAGGCGAGAATTTCCCAAATCTAAGGAACGAGCTGGAGCTTGGAATTCAAGAAGTCAACAGAACACCCAATGATCTCAACCCAAAAAAGACTTCACCAAGACACATTGTATTACAGTTATCAAAAATCAATGACAAAGATAGAATTCTTAAAGCAGCCAGAGAGAAGAAAACAGTAACTTATGTAGGAAAACCTATTAGATTGTCATTGGACTTCTCAGTGCAAAACTTACTAGCCAGAAAGGAATCTAATCAAATATTTAAACTATTAAGTGAAAGGAACTACCAGCCTAGAATAATGTATCCAGCTAAGCTCTCCTTTAGATATGAAGGAGAAATTAAGACCTTTCCAGACATACAAAAATTGAGGGAATTCTCCACTATGAGGCCTGCACTACAGGAAATACTGAAAGGGGTGAGCTCACCTAAAACAAAATGACAAAAAAATATATATAATTAGGAGTAAAGTGACTATCAGGTGAATAGAAGTAGAGGAGTGCAAACCTTACTAAGAACAGGGCATTATAAGCTTAAATAATAAGAGAATTGCTATAGCAAGATAGTAATGAACGTTCAGCATACATAGGGACAAATTGAGACAACAATGACTGAAAAAGGGAGGATTCAAAGATCCAAACTCACAAAGAGGAATGGAGATAAGGCACACACAGAAGAAAACGGACAACTGTGTGTGTGTGTGTGTGTGTGCGCGCGTGTGCGCGCGCACGCGTGCGTGTGTGCATGTGTGTGTGTGTATAAAACTATCTTTTTCATATTTGTATTGGTTACTACATACCAAAGATTCAGAACTGAAGTATATAACATAAAACAAGAAGAATCATAGAGAAAACCTACAAAAGCCAACCAAAATAACAAAAACAGAAACACAAGGACAAGGAAGCGATGGAAACACCGAGCTACCAGAAAGCAAAACATAAAATGGCTATAAGGAGACCTCATATTTCAATAATCACCCTAAATGTAAATGGACTGACCTCACCAATAAAAAGGCGCGGAGTTGCAGAATGGATCAAAAAACAAAACCCAACCATGTGCTGCCTCCAGGAGACACACATCTCAGCTCCAAAGACAAATATAGACTCAAAGTGAAAGGGTGGAAAATGATATTTCAAGCAAATGGCATTCAGAGAAAAGCGGGAGCAGCGATAATAATATCAGATGAAATAGACTTCAGAATAAAAAAGGTAAAGAAAGATACTAAGGGACACTTCATAATGCACCAAGAATATATAACACTGATTAATATCTATGCTCCCAGTCAGGGAGCCTCGAAATATGTAAAGCAATTACTAACAGAACTAAAGGGAGAAATAGACCAAAACACTATCATAGTAGGGGACCTAAATACCCCACTGTCGGATATGGACAAATCATCCAAACAGAAAATCAATAAGAGATAACATCCTTAAATGACATATTAGTCCAATTGGACATAATTCAGATTTACAGAGCCTTCTATCCCAAAATAGCTGCTTATACAATTTTTCTCTAGTGCACATGGAACATTCTCAAGAATTGACCACATACTAGGACACCGAGGCATAGAGATAGCCTCAACAAATATAAGAGGTTGAAATCATACCAACCATATTCCCTGATCAGAATGCTCTGAAACTAGAGATCAACTGCAAACAAAACAAAACAAAAAAAAACAAGAAGAACCACAAATACATGGAGATTAAACAACATGCTGAAGAATAACTGGGTAGAGAAGAAATAAAAGGAGAGATCAAGAGACACATAGAAAAAATGATAATGATAGTACAACATATCAAAACTTTTGGGACATGGCAAAAGCGGTCATAAGAGGAAAGTTCGTATCATTACAGACCTATCTCCAAAAACAAGAATGAGCCTAAATCAACACCTAAAGCTTCATCTTAAAAAACTAGAAAAGGAAGAACAAATAAGCCTAAAGTCAGCAGACAGAAAGAAATCATCAAAATTAGAGCAGAAATAAATGAAATTGAAAACAAAACAAACAAACAAAAAACCAATAGAAAAAATAAATGGAACAAAGAGCTGGTTCTTTGAGAAGGTTAATGAAATTGACAAACCTCTTGTTAGACTCACTAAAGAGAAAAGGAAAAGACACAAATAAAATCAGGGATGAAAGGGGGGAAATTATGACACATTGCAGAAATACGAAGGATCATACAAGAATACTATGAAAAAGTATATAACCCCAAATTTAATAACCTAGAAGAAATGGACCAGTACTTAGAAAAATACAATCTTCCTAGACTGAATCAAGAAGTACTGGAAAATCTAAATAGATCGATCAGCAGTATGGAAATTGAAACAATCATCAAAAACCTACCAAAAAGTATAAGTTCAGGATCAGATGGCTTCACCAGTGAATTCTACCAAACATTCAAAGAAGATTTAATGTCCATTCTCCTCAAACTCTTCCAAAAAATCAAAGAGAAGGCAATGCTTCTCAACTCATTTTATGAGGCCAATATCACCTTAATAACACAAAAAAAGAAAACTACAGACCAATATCTCTCATGAATAGAGATGCAGAAATCCTAAATAAAATATTAGCAAAACGAATACAGTGACATGTTAAAAAGATTATACACCATGATCAAGTGGGCTTCATCTTAAGGGCACAGAGATGGTTCAACATATGCAAATCGATGAATTTGATACACCACATAAACAAATTAAAAAATAAGAATGATATGATCATATCAATAGATGCAGAAAAAGCCTTCAACAAGATACAGCATCTATTTATGATCAAAACATTAAACAAAATCGGTGTAGAAGGAAAGTACCTTAACATAATAAAGACCATTTATGACAAACCCTCAGCCAATATCATACTTAGTGACAGAAAACTAAAAACCTTCCCTCTAAGATCAGGAACAAGGCAAGGCTGTCCACTATCACCACTCTTATTCGCTATAACATTGGAGGTCCTAGCGAGTGCAATCAGACAAGAGGAAGATATAAAAGGCATCCGAATAGGAAGAAGTCAAACTGTCACTATTTGCGATTCTCTATATAGAAAACCCTAATGACTCCACAAGAACACTACTAGAAACAATAAGTGAATACAGGAAAGTCTCTGGATACAAAATCAATGTTCAAAAATCCATAGCTTTCCTATACTCTAATAATGAAGTGTCAGAAAAAGAAGTGGAAAAATTAGTTTCTTTTGCAATTGCAACAAAAAGAATAAAATGCCGAGGAATAAATTTAATGAAACAAGTGAAGGACCTACATAATGAAAACTACAAGACCCTATCAAAAGAAATTGAAGAAGATACAAAGGAATGGAAAGATATTTCGTGTTCTTGGATTGGAAGAATCAACAGAGTTAAAATGACCATATTACCTAAAGCATTATACAGATTTAATGCAATCCCCGTCAAAATCCCATCAGCATTTTTTAAAGAAATAGAACAAAAAAAAATCATCAGATTTGTATGGAAGCACAAAAGACCCCAAATTGCCAAAGCCATCCTGAGAAAAAAGAACGAGCCTGGAGGCATCACTCTGCCTGACTTCAAATTATACTACAAAGCGTACAGTAATCAAAACGGCAAAACAGACACACGGACCAGTGGAACAGAATTGAGAGTCCAGAAGTAAACCCATATGTATATGGGCAAATAATTTTCGACAAAAAAGCCAAAAACATGCAGTGGAGAAAGGAAAATCTCTTCAATAAATGGTGCTGGGAAAACTGGAAAGCCACCTGCAAAAGAATGAAACTAGACTGTTGTCTATCACCACACACCAAAATCAACTCAAAATGGATTAAGGACTTGAATATAAGACCTGAAACAATAAAATGCATAGAAGAAACATAGGAACTAAACTCAAGGACCTTGGACTTAAAGAGGATTTTATGCATTTGACCTGAAAAGCAAGGGAATTAAAAACTAAAATAAATGAATGGGACTACATCAAACTAAAAAGCTTCTGCTCAGCAAAAAAAAATAAAATAAAATAAACTGTCAACTAGGTAAAGAGAGAACCATCTCAATGGGAAAATATATTTGCAAGCAACGCCTCTATAAGGGCCTAATAACCAAAATATACAAAGAACTCATACAACTCAATAACAACAAAAAAACAAATGACCCAATCAAAAAATGGGCAGAGGATCTGCACAAACACTTCTCCTTAGAGGACATACAAATGGCCAATAAATATATGTAAAGATACTCAACATCGTTAGCTCTTAGAGAAATGCAAATCAAAACCACAATGAGATACCATCTCACAACTATTAGAATGGCTATAATCAACAGGACAAGTAATACCAAAGGCTGGAGAGGATGCAGAGAAAAAGGAACCCTCATATACGGCTGGCAGGATTGGGAATTGGTATAGCCACTATGGAAAACAGTATGGAGTTTCCTCAAAAAACTAAGAATTGTTCTACCATATGATCCAGCAATCCCTCTACTGGGTATTTACCCCAAAGACTTGAAAACCCATATCCAAAAAGATACTTGCATAATGATGTTCATAGCAGCATTATTCACGGTGGCCACACATGGAAGCAACCCAACTGTCCTATGATAGAAGAGTGGCTAAAGAAGCTGTGGTACATATATACAATGGAATATTACTCAGCCAGAAGAAGAGATGAAATACTGCCATTTGTAACAACATGGATGGACCTCAAGGTAATCATGCTAAGCAACATAAGCCAGACAGAAAAAGTTGACAATCACACAATATTACTTACATGTGGGATATAAACCTAAAAGCAACAGATGAACAGGACAAACAAACAGAGACTCATGGACATGGATAATGGACTAGTGGTTACCAGAGGGTAGGGGGTGAGGGAGGAGAGTGTAGGTAGACGGCGTAAAAGGGGTAAATATAGGGGGGTAGGTAGAGAGTGAGGTGGGTAAAGGGGATCAAATATATGATAGCTGAAGGAAACTGGACTTTGGGTAGTAAATATACAGATAGTAAATATATAGAATATATAGATGTCAAATTATAATGTATACCTGAAAATTATAAAATTGTATTAACTAATGTTACCCCCAATATACCTAATTAAAAAATAATAAATAGAATAGATTCTATGCTGAGCATTGAGTCAAGTGCTCCATATCCATTATTTAATTTAATCATCACAACAACATAGCAAGATAAGTGTCCTTAACTCCCTTTTAAGGACTCAGGAAATGTGCCTAACTTGGGGAATAACAGTAAATTGCGAGTGGTCATATGCCTGGCTTATGGAGGAGCAGAGATTTACACCCAGCTTGTCAAGCTCCAAAACTCATGCACTTGACCCCTGTCTTTGAGGCACCTTCTGCTGGAGGCTAAGCTTGGGTTGAACCCAGGCATCCTGGAATATTCAGCCAGGCCTTCCCTCTCTTTCCCCTCCTCCCTGAGTCAAGAGGGTCTGTTTGCATATAAGCTTATCCTCTGCTGGCTGGTGTTTAGGCTTTTTTATCTTTGTGCTCCTTTGTCCTGAGGCATTTCCCCAACTACATAAAAAAGCTCTGTGCCATACACATTGTGCCTTAAGTCTCTGTCCCCTTCACATTCCCCGAGGGCAGGGGATACAAGCCAGCGTTCTGGAAAAGCCCCATGAATGGAGATTTGGATGGAGGAGAGGAATAAAAAGGAGCATGTCACTCCTGCTTCTCACCAGGCGATGGCACCAGTCTGCAGGTCAGGCCAGGCTCCTGGAGTGACCTGCTGTCACTGGTTTGGAGCTGGCAGTGCAGCCTCAGTTCTCCTCAGGGTTCCCACCTGGAGAAGCAACAGCTATTGGTGTTATCTGTGGGGTGAATGGCAAGGAGAGAGGCCCAGGAGAGCAATGAAAGTATAGTAGAGAGTGACCATTTGAGCACCCTGCCCTAAAGTGCTCTGAGTGCTCAGGGGTCCTGCTTTCCTGGGGACAGACAGGATGGTCAGGCTGCTCCAGTCCTGTAGTACTCATGGCCAGAAAACAAACATCATGCTGGCTTAAATCATAAAGGAAATATATTGGTCTCTATAATTGGAAAGCCCCCAAACTGGGCAGACTTTGACACCATTGGTTTCTCTGTGGTTTCTCTGTGTGTCTCTGTTTTGGTTCCTCCCAGTGCTGGCTTTATCCTGAGGCTTGGGCTGAGGTGGTTGCAGGATGCACATGTTTTCACTACAACCACAGTAAAAGAGAGATTCTTGAGAAGAAGAGAAAAATTTCTCCAAATCATTCACTAAACCTGCCCTTTTATCTCACAGGTCTGAATTGGGTCATATATCTGTTATGGTCACTGAGGAGGCCCCAATAAGTAGCACTCCTTGTCTCTAAGTAATAAAAATTTTGACGTAGAACATGAAAGAGTAAAATATTACCTTTAGTCCTGATACTGTTGAAGGCCATAACCTAGGGTAAGAATATGGTGGGGCTGCTTCTCGAACCCCCAGTTTAGAACAACCTACTCACCCAGTCGGGGTCTCCGGTTATGGGAAATGTACTGTCAGTAAGTCAGTCTCTCTGCATGGTGAAAAAGAGGAGACTCTGTGCCCTCTATGAGCAGCTCATTCCTTAAAGGAATAAGAGATGAGCTGAGCATGCCCAATTTATTCTTCCCTGATTTCCATTTAGATAGATTACTTTGCCTCTCCTGGGGCAAGGTGAATAAAGGGGTAGAGAGAGGTCAGAAACCACATTAATGGATTTGCCTTCAAGGGAAGGAAACATTAGGAGAGGAGAACATACATTCCCCTCCGCCTCCTCCCTAAAATCCCCATTCCAGAACTATCCACATGGCCAGGAGAATATCATGCACTAATTAGTTTAGGCCTGGTTTAACTGAACTAATCAGTATGGCAAGGGAGATGGAATCATACTAATTGGATTAGAATAATATGGGCCAATCCGAAGCCGTAATTAAACTAACTTCTTCCCTCCCGTCAATTCTGTGGCTACCAGACAATGGAAGAATGGTAGAAGAGATATTGAGAAAGTAACTACAACGTCCACTTCAGTAATATATAAACTAGTAAGTCAATAACCACTATGATTTATTTAGTGCTTATTATAGTCGAACACTGTGATAAACTGGTTTAATCTCGAAAATCAAGTAAATCGAGACTTCCACTTCTATCCATGATAGAATAATTTGTTTTGTTTTTTTTTCAGGACAGTTAGTTTTCTTTAAATATTTCTTTGGAGGAGGGAACACCTACTCAATTAGAGGTCTTCCCCCGCCCCATACCTATCATGCCATGAATTTATAGGGAATGGTTTCCAGCAGCTCAGCCTCCTTTCCATTGGTTCTCACAAAGTGTGCTTCTATGGGTGGAGCAGACTGGCACTTCATTTGAATCCAGATGCCTTTCTCGTTGGCTTCTTTCTTTTTTTGCTCATTTTTCTTTACATGTTTCAGGAAGCTGTCTCAGCTTTTAGAGTGCTTAATATGCTCAATACATACATTAATTCTCTTGGCAAGGCTCTTGCCCTTAACTTGTTTGTTTACAACAATGCCAACCGCATGCTGGGTAACATCGTAAGCTCTTCCAGTTTTGCCATGGTAACATTTATGGGGCATTCCTTTTCGAATAGTGCCCATTCCCTTGATGTCTACGATATCACCTTTCTTGTACATTCACATGTATGAACAACTCCGTGTTTTCCAAAAAGCCTAGAGAACATATAGCGGGTACCTTTCCTCTTTCCCTTTGTGTTTGACATTTTGGCAAATTACTGGAAGATGGCAGTTCTGGCCGAAAGGCCATGATGGAGTAATTATACTAGATTAACCCTCCTTCTATAAATAACTACAAAACTGGAAAAAAAGATATGAAATAAATATCTTCGAACATTGGACAATAGACAGTGGAGGACTGCAGTTCCTGAGAGAGGCCCTCTACGATTGTCCTGGCTTTCTGCCTGGAAGCCCTTTCCAGAGACTAGTAGAGAGAGGGGGATCTAAGCAGAGCACAGCAATCTCAAAGAACTGGGGAAATAGAGCCTTGAGTTCAGGGAGGCTGAGACATCTGGAATTTGTGGGGCAGAGTACTGGAGAGGAAAGAGCTTTGTAGACATAGTGCTCCAGAAATTTACTAAAGGATTCCCTTAAGGTGATGAAAATATCTAGAATTAGAGGTGGCGATGGTTGCACAACCTTGCGAATATACTAGAATCCACTGAATTATATAATTTAAAAGGGTGAATTTTATGGTATGCGAATTAATCTCAATAAAAAACAAATTGGGGACAAAAAGGATCCTCTTAGGTTTTTGAGTGAATACTAAGTTGCACATGTATAGAGTGAGACCCCAGAAATGAACAACAACCAGGAAGCTGAATAACAAGTTCTGACCAACCAGAATAGAGAAAACTCAATGACCAGTGGAAACATTTAGTAGTGACTTCAGAAGACCACATCTTAGAAGAAGGATTAAACTATCCCTAAAGTAAAGGCTAGTCTAGATGTACTTTAATAAAGCTTAAAAATAATTGCCCTGAAAAGTAGCAAGTAGATCCACAAGTAACTTAACTGTCTGTTAGAACAAAATAACATTTTCAGAAAGAACAAATTTCAATACTCAAAAACATCATTCATGATGTCTAACATTTAATAAAATTTTTTTCAAATAAAAAATAGAAAAATTCAATGAATAGAAACAGACCTAGAAATAGCAGAAGTGTTAGAATTAGCAGACATAGACTTTAAAATAGCTTTTAAAAATATGTTCAAGGACTTAAAGGTAAACGTGAACATAATAAGAGGATAGAAACTATAAAAGTAACAAAGTAGAACTTGTAGAGTGAAAAATACAGTCTCTGAAATGAAAACTTTCCTCGATCGATAAACAGCAGATTAGACATGGTAGAAGGGAAGAGCAGTGAATTTTAAGACAAGGAATATAAACTATGTAAATGGAAGCATAGAGAGAAAAAAAATTAGAAAAAATTAGAGCCTCACTGACCCACAGAAAATATCAACTGATCTAACATACATTTCTGATTTACCAGAAAGATGATTGGAGCAGAAAAAAAATCAGAAAAAATAAGAACTAAAATTTTTACGAATAGAATGAAAAATATTCATTCAACAAACTACATGCAGAATAAACACAAAGAAAACCACATCAGAAACAGCAGAGAATTGCTGAAAACTAATGATAAAGAAAAAAATCTTAAAAAGAGCCAGAGGAAAAGAAATTACATATGGTAGAATGAAAATAAGATTGACTATGACTTTTCATCAGATCAGAAACAACATAAGCCAGAAGATAATGGAAAAATCTAACCAATCTTCCAAGAAAATTATGGCTCATAGAGATTGAGATATCTGCCTAAATCACACTATACAGTGGAATTTAAACCCAGATCTGTTGACTATCTAAAGTCTTTGATATTTTTCCCCTTTTTAATGTATGAGGATATCTGTAATATTTTGGTATTAATTACTATGTTTATTATAAAAAAATCAATATATGAAAGTGCCAAGAAGTAAAAATAACCTGAAATTCCCCCATCTAGTGATCAATCACTAATACACTGGTAAATATCCTTCCAGACATAACATGGCATAAATACATGTGTATGTGTACAATTTAATGAGCATGGGGTCAGACTCCATGTAACTAAGACTAGTAATAGCCTGCCAAATATATATTCTCATCTCTTCCTTTTGTAATAGGACTCTGGGCAGTATGTCCAGTTGAAAAATTCCCTTTTCCAGGCTCCCTGGCAGATAGGCGTGGTTGATGAAGGTGGCTTGGTAGGGCTGTCACAGCCCTTCTCTGGGGTTCCCAGGTCATGGGAAAGATGTCTGAAGCTCCAGTAATCATATCGTGGCCTTGAGGCTAGAAGCCGCCTTCCAAGGATAGCAAAACAGAAGGACTGAGCCTCTGATGATTGCAAGGAACTGTCACACCAGCTTAGACTGTCTATGTCTAACTTCTTTTATATAAGAG
Organism: Pteropus medius; assembly: GCF_902729225.1. Taxonomy (NCBI): domain Eukaryota; kingdom Metazoa; phylum Chordata; class Mammalia; order Chiroptera; family Pteropodidae; genus Pteropus; species Pteropus medius. The sequence goes on along the minus strand of NW_024344378.1, from coordinate 50,370,696 downwards.
AATAAATCATTGGTCTGTTTAACCCATTGGGCTTTAAAAATATACCCCTGTGCACATTTTTAAGTTGACAACTAAAACTTTTCGTAAGTTTAAATAGTTGCAAAGAATGTAATTCTCACTTATTGAAACTGTTAACATTTTAAAATTGTCATATCTCTTTAAAATGTATTAAAGGATATATACATTTCACAGTAATTCTATATTTACCATCATCTATTTGAAAGTACATGAACAAAATCTTTAACAGTCAAATTTTAAATCATTTTTCTACTTGAACTCTTATTTCTATTCTATTTATATTACAGAATTTCATCCAAACATTTTTTATGCTTTAAATTCTTTTATAAATTACTTTATTTTGTGTCTCTAAAAAAATTACAAGTGATACTAATATCAGACAAAATATAAAATATATAAACTTCAAAATAAAAAAGGTAAAGAAAGATACTGAGAGACATTTCATAATGCACCAAGAAGACATAATACTGATTAATATCTATGCTCCCAGTCAGGGAGCCCCGAAATATGTAAAGCAATTACTAACAGAACTAAAGGGAGAAACAGACCAAAACACTATTGTACTAGGAAACTTAAATACCCCACTGTCAGATATGGACAGATCATCCAAACAGAAAATCAGTAAGGAAATAGCATCCTTAAATAACACGTTAGACCAACTGGACATAATTGACATTTACAGAGCCTTCCGTCCCCAAACAGCTGCTTATACTTTCTTCTCTAGTGCACATGGAACATTCTCAAGGATTGACCACATACTGGGACAGAGATAGTCTCAACAAATATAAGAGGTTGAAATCATACCAACCATATTCTCTGATCAGAATGCTCTGAAACTAGAGATCAACTGCAAAAAGAAAACAAGAAGAACCACAAATACGTGGAGATTAAACAACATGCTGAAGAATAACTGGGTAGAGAAGAAATAAAAGGAGAGATCAAGAGACACATAGAAAAAATGATAATGATAGTACGACATATCAAAACTTTTGGGACATGGCAAAAGCGGTCATAAAAGGAAAGTTCGTATCATTACAAACCTATCTCCAAAAACAAGAATGAGCCCAAATCAACATCTAAGGCTTCATCTTAAAAAACTAGAAAAGGAAGAATAAGCCTAAAGTCAGCAGAAGGAAAGAAATCATCAAAATTAGAGCAGAAATAAATGAAATTGAAAACAAAACAAACAAACAAAAAACCAATAGAAAAAATAAATGGAACAAAGAACTGGTTCTTTGAGAAGGTTAATGAAATTGACAAACCTCTTGTTAGACTCACTAAAGAGAAAAGGAAAAGACACAAATAAAATCAGGGATGAAAGGGGAGAAATTATGACATATTGCAGAAATACAAAGGATCATACAAGAATACTATGAAAAAGCATATAACCCCAAATTTAATAACCTAGAAGAAATGGACCAGTACTTAGAAAAATACAATCTTCCTAGACTGAATCAAGAAGAACTGGAAAATCTAAATAGACCGATCAGCAGTATGGAAATTGAAACAATCATCAAAAACCTACCAAAAAGTCAAAGTCTAGGACCAGATGGCTTCACCAGTGAATTCTACCAAACATTCAAAGAAGATTTAATGCCTATTCTCCTCAAATTCTTCGAAAAAATTGAAAAGAAAGCAATACTTCTCAACTCATTTTAAGAGGCCAATATCACTCTGATATCAAAACCTGGTAAGGATAACGCAAAAAAAGAAAACTACAGACCAATTTCTCTCATGAACACAGATGCAAAAATCCTAAATATTAGCAAAATGATACAGCGACATGTTAAAAAGATTGTACAGCATGATCAAGTGGACTTCATCCCAGGGGCACAGAGATGGTTCAACATACGCAAATCGATTAATGTGATACACCACATAAACAAATTAAAAAAGAATCATATGATCATTTATGACAAACCTTCAGCCAATATTATACTTAGTGACAGAAAACTAAAAACTTTCCCTCTAAGATCAGGAACAAGGCAAGGCTGTCCACTATCACCACTCTTATTCACTATAACATTGGAGATCCTAGCGAGTGCAATCAAGAGAGAGATATAAAAGGCATCTGAATAGGAAGAAGTCACACTGTCACTATTTGCTGATGACACGATTCTCTATACAGAAAACCCTAATGACTCCACAAGAACACTACTAGAAACAATAAGCGAATACAGGAAAGTCTCTGCATACAAAAATCAATGTTCAAAAATCCATAGCTTTCCTATACTCTAATAATGAAGTGTCAGAAAAAGAAGTGGAAAAAATAGTTCCTTTTGCAATTGCAACAAAAAGAATAAAATACCTAAGAATAAATTTAATGAAACAAGTGAAGGACCTACATAATGAAAACTACAAGACCCTATCAAAAGAAATTGAAGAAGATACAAAGGAAAGGAAAGATATTTCGTGTTCTTGGATTGGAAGAATCAACAGAGTTAAAATGACTATATTACCTAAAGCATTATACAGATTTAATGCAATCCCCATCAAAATCCCATCGGCATTTTTTAAAGAAATAGAACAACAACAACAAAAATCATCAGATTTGTATGGAAGCACAAAAGGCCCCGAATTGCCAAAGCCATCCTGAGAAAAAAGAACGAGCCTGGAGGCATCACTCTGCCTGACTTCAAATTATACTACAAAGCGACAGTAATCAAAACGGCAAAACAGACACACGGACCAGTGGAACAGAATCGAGTGTCCAGAAGTAAACCTATATGTATATGGGCAAATAATTTTTGACAAAAAAGCCAAAAACATGCAGTGGAGAAAGGAAAATCTCTTCAATAAATGGTGCTGGGAAAACTGGAAAGCCATCTGCAAAAGAATGAAACTAGACTATTGTCTATTACCAAAATCTACTCAAAATGGATTAAGGACTTGAATATAAGACCTGAAACAATAAAATGTATAGAAGACAACATAGGAACTAAAGTCAAGAATCTTGGACTTGAAGAAGATTTTATGCATTTGACCTGAAAAGCAAGGTAAGTAAAAGCTAAAATAAATGAATGGGTCTACATCAAACTAAAAAGCTTCTGCTCAGCAAAAAAAAAAAAAAAAAAGTGACAACAAGGTAAAGAGAGAACCATCCGAATGCGAAGGTATATTTGCAAACAACACTTCCGATAAAGGCCTAATAACTAAAATATACAAATAACTCATACAACTCAATAAGTACAAACAAAACAAAACAAAAAACACCCAATGATCCAATCAAAAAATGGGCAGAGGACCTGAACAGACACTTCTCCTTAGAGGACACACAAATGGCCAACAAATATATGAAAAGACGCTCAACATCACTAGCTGTTAGGGAAATGCAAATCAAAACCACAATGAGATACTATCTCACATCTGTTAGAAGGGCTATAATCAATAGGACAAGTACTAACAAGTGTTGGAGAAGATGAGGAGAAAAAGGAACTCTCATATACTGCTGGTGGAACTGCAAATTGGTACAGCCATTATGGAAAACAGAATGGAGATTTCTCAAAAAACTAAGAATTCATCTACCATATAATCCAGCAATCCCTCTTCTGGATATTTACCCCAAAGACTTGAAAACCCATATCTGAAAAGATATTTGCACATCAATGTTCATAGCAGCATTATTCACAGTGGCCAGGATGTCGAAACAACCGAAGTGTCCTACAATAGATGATTGGATAAAGAAGCTGTGGTACATATATACAATGGAATGTTACTCAGCTATAAGAAGAGATGAAATACTGCCATTTGCGACAACCTAGGTGGACCTCAAGGTCATGCTAAGCAACATAAGCCAGACAGAAAACGTTGAAAATCACATGATATCACTTATATGTGGGATATAAACCTAAAAAACAACAAATGGGTAGGAAAAACAAACAGAGACTCATGGACTTGGACTATAGACTAGTGGTTACTAGTGGGGAGGGGATGGAGGGGGGAGGTAGACGGGGTAAAGGAGGTCAAATACAGGGGGATAGGAAGAGGGTGAAGTGGGTAAAGGGGATCAAATATATGGTAGCTGAAGGAAACTGGACTTTGGGTGGTAAACATACAATAGAATATACAGATGTCAAATTATAATGTATACCTGAAAATTATATAATTGTATTAACCAATGTACCCCAATAAACTTAATAAAAAAATAAATAAATATAATTACACACTAATACACACAGTACATATACACACATTAAAACATTTAAAAAAAATTTCTTTTGACCATATGTCTCCAAAGATTGAAAATTTACCAGTATTGAGCTATAAGACAATCTTAATGAATATACAAGTGAGCAAAACAATGTAAATAAATTATATTTTTATAAATAATAAACACAAAAGTAAAAAAAATTGGAATCTATTTCTTAATAACATGAATTGGGCATGTTTAAATAATTGGTTGAATATTACATATTGCTAGCATAAGACAGGGTTCAGCTAATTTCTCTTTATATTGATTGTTTTTATAGAGGTAAGCACTAGGAAACCAGTTCACATAAACAAGTAAATAGGAATGGAACATGTTTTATTATAGCATTGTCATATAATTTTTTCTCAATACAATATCAAGTATCAATATTGTATCAAATGTTGATACACTGTTACAACAAAGTCCCACTAATTCACAATTTAATATCACATGCATTACATAATCAAATTTTCAATCTTTCACAGCACATTAACAAAGTCATTAGGCAAACTGTACTACCACGACAAAAATGTTACACAAAATTCTGACAGGGAGAGCTAAGATAAAGTATTGATTTTCTTTAGGAAACAATTCTACCAAAAACATAATAATAGAAGTAATTTAAAATGTTCAAGACATATTAAATGCACAACTGACTCCAAATTGCTTTGTGTTATAGGATATGAAAACTGCCTTCATCTATAGAATGTTGAGCTGACACCCAAGACAATCAAAGCGTTCCATATTCGATATCCTATTATTTTGGGGTTGTACCAAAAACAAACAAACAAACAACCAGCAAATGATTTCACTCTTTTTAAAAAAGCATTTACACTTAAAAAATGAGATGAGGTGGAATTCCCTCCTTCTTAAAAATGTTTCTAAGGCTACTAAATATTTTCATTTACAAAAAGTTGATAAAAATATTCCTCTGGATTGTACAAGAAGGAAGACAGAATCTACTTATAAGACATGGTAAATGATATTAATCAGACTTAGCTCCTTTCTCTCCTGCTTCATTAGAGGCTGGACTCTCCTCATTTTTAGTTTCTGCATTTCTTGCAGGTAAACCTTTAATTCTTGGTTAGCCACTTTGGCCTGTTTTCCTTTCGTTCCCCTTTTCCACTTTTTTTTAATTAAAATTTTTTTAATTAATTTTTTATTTTTTTCTGGCTTTATTGAAATAGAGAATTAGTTGCTCATATTTACATTGTACAATTCAATGGGTTTTTTAAATTATAGTCGGCATACAATAATATATTAGTTTCAGTTATACAGCATAGTGATTAGAGATCTATATAACTCACAAACTGATCACCGCACTAAAGCTAGTACCCCTCTTACCCCTTAGTATTTATTACAAGATTGTTAACTATTTCCCTTATATCTCCATGTCTATTTTGTAACTATCCATTTGTATTTCTTAATCCCTTTGCCTTTTTTCACCATCCCTCCAAATCCCCTCCCATCTAGTAGCCCTCAAAATATTCTCTGTATCTGAGGTTATTTCTGTTTTTGTTATTGTTTATTTTGTTCTTTAGATTCCACATGTACGTGAAATTATATCATATTTGTCTTTATCTGGCTTACTCATCCAGTGCATGGACCATCAAGGACCATAGGGACATCAAGGCAATATCTTTTCCTATCTCTTTCCTTTTAGTCTTTTCCTTTAATCTGAAGTGAGTCTCTTGTAGGCAGCATATGAGGGTCTTGTTTTCTTATCCATTCAGCCACTCTATCTTTTGGTTGGATCACTTAATTCTCTTCCACTTGAGGTACTTATTGATAGGAATGTAGTTATTACCATTCTTTATTCCTGTTTTTTGATATATGTTTTTCCTTCTTAAAGAAGTCCCTCCAATATTTCCTGCAATACTGGCTTGGTGTTGATGAATTTCTTTAGCTTATTTTTGTCTGGAAAGTTCTTTATCTCTCTTTTAACTCTAAATGATAGCTTTGCTGGATAAAGTGTTCTTGGTTGAAGATCCTGGGTTTTCATCATGTTGAATATTTTGTGCCAAGCCCTTTTGTCCTGCATAGTTTCTTTTGAAAATCAGCTGTCAGTCTTATGGGTGCTCCCTTATAGTTAACTAACCACTTTTCTCTTGCAGCTTTTAAGATTCTCTCTTTGTACTTAACCTTTGGCATTTTAATTATGATGTGTCTTGGTGTGGACCTCTTTAGGTTCTTCTTTCTTGGGACTCTCTGAGCTTCCTGGGGTTGTATGTCTATTTCTTTCATCAAGTTAGGGAAGTTTTCATCATTATTTCTTCAAATAGCTCTTCAACTTCTTGTTTTCCTTCGGGTACTCCTATGACATGGATATTTTTACATTTAATTGTGTTCCATAGGCTGCTTAACTTATTATTGTAGTCTTGTGTTCTTTATTCTTGCCATTCTGGTTGAGAGTCCTTGGCTTCCCCATCCTCTATATCTGTGGTTCGATCCTCTTCTTTCTCTACTCTGTTGATTCCCTCTAATATACTCTTCATCTCAGATAATATATTTATTTCTGACTGGTTCTCTTTTGTAATTTCCATTTCCATTTTTATGTTTTTTTATCTCTTTGTTAAAGTTCTCACTGAAATCATCTACACTTCCCCTAAGTTCATTGAGCATCTTTATAACCAATGTTTTCTTTTAAATTAATTATTATAGTGACATTGGTTAACGAAACCCAGTAAGTTTCAGGTATACAGTTCAACAGTAAGGCATGTATATATCACATTGTGTGCTCACCGCCTATAGTAATATTTCTTTCTGTCACCACATATTTGACCCCTTTCAACCCATCTACGTTCTCCCTCCCTCCTCCTCCCACCTTTTGGTAATCACTAGTCTATTGTCTATATGCATGAGTCTCTGTTTGTTTGTCCTGTTTGTTTGTTGCTTTTAGGTTTATATCCCACATATAAGTGATATCATGTGGTTTTCAACTTTCTCTGGCTTCTTTTGCTTAGCATGATTATCTCAAGGTCAATCTATGTATAACCAGTGTTTTCTGAACTCTACATTTGTTAGATTGCTTGACTCCATTATTCTTGGATCTCTGTTCCGTTCTCTCATATGGTTTCTGCTTCTTTGTCTTCTCATTTTGTCTGTCTTTCTGTGTCTGTTTCTATGCACTAAGCTTCTAAGTCTCCTGGTCTTATTAGTGTGGCTTTGTGTAGTAGGTGTCCAGTGGCACAGTCCTGAGAGGGGTTCAGTTGTAGGCCTAGTTTAGTCCCAGCCTGTGCCACGCCAGGGCCACCTGTTAAGATTCAACAAGCAATCCACAGATGCCATGCTTATAGTTGCCACATCAGAAACTGAGGCCAGCTGCCACCAGTGTGAGTCTTGGCTCTGCTCAACAAGTGTCACAGGACTTGCCGAGGACACAATTGGATGTGGCTTGGGTAGGGTGATGAGTTGGGGGAGGTAGAGTTTTAGGAAATCTTCTGGGTGGAGCGACCTCTTTTATCCAGTTTGATGATGTCTCAGCTATGCGGTGCTGAGTCCATACACTGGGAGTGGAGAGGGCTAAACAGAGGAGCAATTGATACCACTAGCACTTTTGCCCAGGAGAGAGCTTCGCCTCTGGCCCTCACTCTGACAACTCAGTGTCCCCCTGTAAGTCCCTGATGCCCCCTGAGCAGCCAACCCAGCACAGGTGCTCAGAATGAGCAGGTCCGTCAACACAAAAGTCTGGTTTTGGACAAGACCTCTTTAAGAGGCGTCTACAGCTGCCCCTGTTGTCCCACTCAGCCGTTGGGGACTAGGCAACCTTGCATCTTCACCCCCTCTTACCTTCTACCCTTGCACGTTGATTAATTATTTCTCTCCTTAGTGTATGTCCATCTAGATCCCAGGCGACTTTCTTTGCTGTTTGCTCCGTGTTTCTGTCACAACATTGATTTGGTCGCAAGAGGGATGAACAAAGCCTCCATCATCTACGCCATTTCTCCCATCTCTCCAAAAGCCATTTTTAACATTTTATCAGCTAATAATTTGACTAAGTCCTCTTTTAGTTTTGTTGAAAGCAAAGAATTAGAAACCACTGATTTGCAACCCAGTCATTAGAGTAATTTACATTCTCAATTTCTGAGAAGTATATAAAAAAGGCTATGAACCAAGACTTATCAAATGACTATTAATTACCCTCTCATTTCTTTACAGAGGGACATTCATTTAAACTGATATTCATAAAAATTAACTGGGAAACATCCAAACATGATTTCAATTTACCCTTACCAACATAATACTTCTGATGAAATTCTTTTGTCTCAGTGTAAGCTTTAAACATATTTTCATCCAAATGTTGGAAAATGTCCACCAAATATCCTAGATGGCAAAGCTAATTCTCATTGCCAAATCAATTAGCCAAGTCAAGTTTACTCATTTTGAAAAATGACACACATTCAGAAAAGTTTACTGAGCAAAACTTTACAGGTCAATAAATAATTAAAAAGTTAACACGTAATTGTCGCTCTTTGCCAGCATCCTAGAAGCACCACCTCATGCCCCTTCTGCCTCACACCACCCTCCCTTTCTCCTTGATATTACTGTCCTGATATTACTGTCCTGACTTTTGTAATCATGCTTTTCTCCTTTATAATTTTACCATGTATGTACTTATCCCTAAACAATACAGTTTTACTTAATTTTGAATTTTTATGGAGTCTTACTATGTGTGTCATTTTGAAATGTGTGTCTGAACATTATGTTTGAGACATTCATATGTATACTTACAAATAGCAGTAATGTACTACGTTTTTATTTTGGTATAGCTGTCCATTGTACGAAATTATCACAGTATATTTATCCACTGTTATTAATGGGCTTTTGAGTAATTTCCAGTTTAGGACTACAAGAATCATGTTGCTATGAATATGCTTTTTACTCTACTTCACAGTAGTATTGCTGGATTCTGTGGTATGCCTACCTTTAATTATAGTACATAGTGCCAACCTGTTTTCCAAAGTTACACTCATATTCTGAATATGAGAGTCCCTGTTGCTTTTCATTCGCAACCACACTTGCATTCATCAGTTCAAACAATACACATTTGTACATTTTTGTAACTCCTGTATATTTGTCAGTCTTTGTTCTTTTGTGCTTCTTGTACATTCTGTATATATGACATCTCACTGTGATTTAAATTTGCATTTCTCTAATAATGAATGGGACCTAGTTCCTCCTGCGAATTGCTTTTTCAAGACTCTTGCCTTTTCCTATTGGAATGTTTGTTTCTTGCTGTTTTATAGGAGTTTTTATTTGGATATGATCCTATCATCAGTTATATGTGTTGCAAAGATCTTGTCCCACTCTGTGGTTTGTCTTTCCAATATTAATTGTTTTTGTTTTTTTTTTTAACGCCTACAGCACTTGATATTCCTAGGTGGTCTCCCATCCAAGTACTAACCAGGTCCAACCCTACTTAGCTTCTAAAATCACACAGGATCAGGCTTGTTCAGGGTGGCATGGCCGTAGACTTTCAATTGGTTGTTTTTGATTAACAAGAAGTTCTTAGTTTATAAGTAACAATCCAAGTAACAATCTTTTCCTTATTGGTTAGTGCCTTTTCTGTTCTGATTAGGAAGTTTTTTCCTATACTGGGGCAATGAAGATAGTTTTCCATTTCATCTTCTGGAAGCTTATTTTACATTTTTTTTACATTTAGGTTTACCATATAGCTGGAGTTGATTTTTGTGTGAAGTGTGAAGTAGGTATTGTTTTATTTCCTCCCATACAGTATAGATACTAATATTTCAGCTTTATTTATTAAAATATTGTCTTTTTACTATTCTCTTGTAGTTTATAAATATTATATTAATAATAAGTTAGTAATATGTTAATTATTTAAAGTAGTTGCTCATATAATTGAGTTTAAATTTACTATTTTTACTAGCCTCTTTCTATTTTTCCTGTCCATTCAGTTCCCTCTTTCCTCCTTTCCTGCTCTTTTGGATTTCTTGAGTATGTTATTTTTCCTTTTATACTCTCCATTAGCATGGAAATTATACATGTTACAATATTCTTTTGGTGTTTACCCTAGAAATTATAATCTTTATCTTTGACTTATAAAAAGTATAATATTGATTAGAACATTACCATCTTTCTGGATGATGGAAGGTTGTTAGAACATTTTAATTCCATTTATCCCCCTCTTGACTTATATCGTTCACATAAAATAAACTTTATAATATTATTATTCTTGTTGAAACAGTCCATGGTTATTTACATTTACCCTGCATCTCCAACCTTCAATCTGGAATCACTGTTTTTCTGTTAGGGGAATACCCTTTAGTAGTTCTTTTTGCTGGTTTGCTGGTGAAAATTTTTTTCAGATTGCTTGAAAATGTCCTTATTTTGTCTTCATTTTGAAAGATATGTTTTGCTGGGTGTAGAAGTCTAGGTGGCGGTTACTTTTTTTCAGTTCTTTACAGATATTTCATTTACTCCCAGTTTTCCTTATTTCATTTGAGAAGACAGTTGTTTGTCTAAATTCTGTTTCTTCAAAGGTAATCTTTTTTTCCCCACTTACCTGCTTTTAAGATATTTTCTTTGTCCTTTATTCTCTACAGTTTTATATGGTGTTCCCAGATGTTTTCTTCCCCTACCCCTTAATAATAGTATACTTGGGAGTTGTAGGGATTCTTAAGTCTGTGACTTGTTGTCTTTCATCAGGATGACAGCATTCTCAGCCATTATTAGTTTAAATATTTGTTTTGTCCCATTTCTTCTTTCTCCATTCTTTCTGAGACTAATTACAAATATGTTGAAACTTCTCTCAGTGTTTAATCTGTCTCTGACCCGTTTTTGTATTTTTCTATATATTTTTTCTCTCTGTGTTTCATTCTGGATAACTCTTTTCTAATTTTCAAATTCACTAATTCTCTGTGTAGATATATTGATCCATCCATCCAGTTATTACTTTTGAATATTGTACTTTTCAGTTCTATAATTCCTATTTGTTTCCTTTTCAAATATGATATGTGTTTTATTGTAGAGTTTCTAGTTCTTTGCCAACATTATTATTGTTTTCTTTTCTCTTCTTGAACATAGTAAGCATAGACTTTTTAAAAAACTTTTTATTATGAACACTTGTGTATATATGGATGTATACATCAAACATATACAAAGTGGAAAAATTCTATAACGAATGTACGAATTCATTGCTCTGCTTCAATAAATATCAATATTCTTTCATTATTTTATAAAAACACATTCTTCTCTCTTGCTGCTGCCTTCCTCCTCCTTCTTCACTGGGATAATTTAAAGCAAATTCAAAACAGTATATTTCTCTAACAGAAATGGACTTAAAAAAAAAGGCATTACCACAAAATTATTATACTCTACAATAGTAATACTAACTCTTGATGTCATCCATTGCCTTGTCCAATTTAAGCTAAGTGTTGTTTGTCTTGGTTTTATTATCATCTTCTTGAACCTTTCACTGGGTTGGTCAAGAACTCAACGAGAAAGTGAATGTGAACTCTCTCTGAAATTCTGCAGTGTGTGCAAGGACTTCCTAAGGCTCCATCTCAGTCCCAGTCAGCTAAGGTTCTTTCCTGCCTTTAGACTGTTCATGTGAGTAACACTCTCCCATAAGTAACAGTGCTCATTAAACATAGTAATTCTCACCTGGGAAAGACAGACACAGCAGAACGAGGGTGAAGTGGGGAAGGAGGCACGCTTGTCCACTAGAGAGGTATACCTTCTCCTCCCCTGCCCACCCAGGAAGTTACTGAGTGACACAGATAGTATGAAAGATGATTGTAGATGGGACGCAGGAATGGCAATGATAATAGTGCATCAAAAGGCAGGACAGTTATTCTCCTTTAATTATCCTCAATACTTCTGACTACATTAAGAAGAAAGTCTTGTTTGGTGTTTGTAGGTTTTAGAACTTCTCTAACTGTTGTTCATCTTTATTTTAACAAGGAGAAAACTATGCTTCAGGCAGGCAGTCTCTGGTTAATATTTAATACATTGGTATATAGTGATACACACAAACTCAGGAAAAAGGTCTTTTATAGTGTGTGACCTACACTGACAGTTCAGCATGAAGCTCTGGAATTGCCTGGGTTCAAATCCCAGCTCCACCACCTATGAGCGAGCCGGGTGACCTTCTGGCAAGCATCAGCTTCTTCAAGTGTAAGACGGTGATGATAGCAGTGTCTATTTCACAAGGTATCTATGTCAGTTAAGAAGAGACTTAATGGATGCTGTGTTATATTAGACACTTAACACAGGGCCTGGCAAACAGGAGATACTACCATAATTAAGATGCAGAAATCTCACTTATATTTAAAAAGCACTACTTTTGCCACCAAAATATCAACAAATTATTCTCCCAGTTGTGGACTTGAATGATAGCTCAGTCTAGAGTCCTAGTGTCTAAGCTCCTAGGTGCCTATTACTTTTGTGTAGGTGATCTCTGCATCTCATGCATCTCTGTATACCCCACCCCCATCCTGCCTCAGGTGCTGTGCTTGGCACAGCGAAGCTCTCCATAATGGTCTGCCCACTAGAACTAAATGTGCCATCCATCAACTGGAGGAAGTTGTTCTAGAAGGATGGCACAATTGCAATGCCAAGGAAAATGAAGCCAGGAGGACCCTTTCAGGCAGACACCCAGCTGTGACTTCAGTGATGCCCTTTCTGATTAAAGGTGCTTTCAGGGAACTTTCCAGTCAGTCCAGGTGCTAATCCAGGTGCTAGGAGCTAATTACATAGTACAGATTGTAATAACTGATGGGATACTGACAATACACAACAAGATTTAACACAGCTAATCCTGGGTAGGTCATTTCGCTGCTCTCTAACTCAATTCTCATCTTAAAAAATAGGAATAAATAATACTTGCCCTTCCAGAGTTTTATAAGGACCAACTTAGCTCATAAGTGTGATTGTAAATGTAAGGTCTCTCTCTCTCTCATGCACACACACACACACACACACACACACACACACACACACACACGCAAGCCGCCATTACACACAGAGTTTACTAGTGATTGATTTTTCTATCTTCCCACCCTGACAGGCTGGTGGGAAGATAGGAGGACCCAGAAGTCCCTTTTCCTGACATTAATTCAATCCTGTAAAGCTCCCCGCTTGGCTGCAGCCTGTAGAAAGAAGGGGTGGGTGTGCAGCTTGCTGGGCAGTGGGAGATGGATCACTAAATATGGTGGTGATGATCCTAGTGATTCATCGCCTAGTAGGCTCAGGGAAGAGGCATTTTTCAGATGGGAGATTCATGAGCAAATAGTAACCCCTCTCTAAAGGTATACACCTCAGAGCTGAGTGCAGAACGAAGCTCAGATGTTTGCTCTAGGCAGGGGAAAAACATACTGAAAACTCCCTCCTTCTGCCTTTTGTGGAGTCTGGGCAGTTCCAACTCAGCTTTAATTTGTCAGGACTCTGCCTTCCTCTGGAATTCTAACCTGGGCCCTGACCTCAACTCCAGCTCTCCCATTGTCATTTACAATGCTCAGTAAATAATAATAATAAACTTTGAATGGATTGTTTCATTTAATTCTCATGGCATCCCAGAAAAGCAAGTACTATTATTATTCCTATTTTTCATGTTGGGAAACTGAGGTATAGAGAGGTTAAAATGGACCATGTTACTAAGTCATGTGCCTGGTGAATGAGAATTCAAACCCAGGCAGTTGGACTACAGAGTCTACATTTTTACTCCTACACCTTACTTGCTGCCCACAACTTGGATGAAAGAAATGGATGGAAAGAAGGAAAGAAGGGAGGCAGGAAGGAAGGAAGGAAGGAAGGAAGGAAGGAAGGAAGGAAGGAAGGAAGGAAGAAGGAAGGAAGGAAGGAAGGAAAGAAGTTAGTTTTCCAAGTTATGAGAATGAAATAAGATACTGTGTGTATAATTGTGCTTTATAAAATTTAAAGTGTGAAAAATGGACTAATATTGTCACTATTAGACCAAAAGTGTCCCAGAAAGAGGTTTGTCCCCTAGCTGGGACTTCAGCACCACTGGCATCTGGCGGAGACTCCTGAGCTCTTCCATCCTTCAGTGCTCTCCTTACCCCCAGCCCTGAGGCTCGGCTCTCTGGGATGTGAGGGAAACCAGGGAACACTTCAGAACCGGGATATTTGAAGCTTTTTGCCCTTGCCCATCTTGTTGCTGTGTGTGACACTGGGCAAGTCCCTTAACTACTCCATGTCCACCAGTCTGCCTTTATCTCTAATGAGAAGGTTGCCCGGCTCTGGTGGATCTGTGAGAGCCTGTGTGCCAAGGCACCTAATTCAGTTGCCAGATTTCAAGCACTCCATAACCACAGTGACTGGTGGGGACCATAATGGACAACAGAGATACAGAACATTTCTATCCCTGCAGAACATTCTATTGGATAGAGCCCTTCAAGAGTTCTATATTTATTTAGTTTTTTCCCTTTAAGGTAAAACTTGTATACAATGAATCTTACCATCACTCTAGAAATTTCTCTCATGCTCCATCTCAGTCAATCTCTGCCCCCAACCTCAGAGGCAACTGCTGTTTCGATCATTTTTTTAATCATAAATTACTCTTGCCTGTTTATGAAAGACTCTGTTTGGCTTTGCCAAAGGTCTCTTGGAAGCTTGCACCATTTTTCTCTCCTCTCAGGAGAATGAGAGAGTCTTGAGACTAATGATTTCCATCTTCTCTCCTCTTCATATCACTGGCTTCTACATCCTACAAGCAAATGCAAAGCAGAGCCAATCTTTGAGAATATAAAAACGGCCTTCTTCAGGGAGCCTCCTCCATTTTGCCTGCTTTTGTTTAGATTTGACCACTTGAGCCTGAGCTAGACATATTTCCCACTGTAATCCTTTCTAGGAGTGTCTGATTGGCATTCCCAATGCAAGCTTTCTGCCACTGTTTGCAGGACTGCAGGTGGGTGGGAGAGTGGGCAAGGAGAATGGAGGCTGTCACCTTTTAAAGACTGTCAGAGGGGAGGTTGGCCCAGAGGACTTTGATTCAGACCATACCACGTGGTCTGGTTGGTCACTGGTGGCCCTGATTCTGTAGTGGGGATTACAGGATAGTTGAATCAAGTTTGAGCTGGAGAGTGGGAGCTATAAGTTACTTTTGACTAAGAGTTCTGGATAAGGGGTAGGGAGACACATTTTACCTTATTGCTTCAGATCAGTTGAAAAAGAGTCAAGAAGGAAAAACCAAATTCAACGCTTTGCAGGGATATGTTGACATAAGAAATGTCCAAACCCATAGAGAATATTTAGGAGTTTATTTGAGCCAAACTCATGACAATTGCCAGGAATCAAAATCTCACTGAACTGAGAAAGTGCTCCAGAGAATGGCAGTTTTGCAGCTTATTTTATACATTAGAATCAAAGGAGGAGACATAAGGAGGGTTACATAAAATTCATTGCTGGTAGACTGAGGGGACAGGAGAAAGCAAAGCAGAGAAATCTCTGGGAATGTTTAAAAACTAAAACAGGGAGACATATACCTTTTTTTCCATTGGTGGGTACAGGATAGTTAACATTTACAACACATACAGGTGGTACCTTTGGGGAGACAAGATAACAATGAGAGATTCTGTGGTCTTGTGCTCTGATGCCGTGGTTCTGCTCTGAAGGATCTGGAAAAGAAGATTACTCTGACATTTTAAAGGTATATTATCTTATAAAAAGACAGTCGACAGGCTCGCTTAAGGTAAAGATTGACCTTTGTCAAGAAAGGTGCAGGCCTGGGAAGTAACTACCCTCCATGACTCGCTTTTAGTTAGGAATTTTTATGTTCAGACCATTCTATGTGGTTAGTTTTCCCCTCTGAGTTTGTAAAGACCTGTTTTCATCCAGTCCACAAATGTTATCACAAAGATTTGGAAAATTCCCAGGTGCTCACAGTCTGACAACCCCAGGAGGTGGCTAGGCAAGGCTTCTGTATGCTGAGAGCTAGATAGAAGGACAGGAACTGTGATTTCAGGGACTCCTGAGCTGGCAAGGAATGGCCTTCATTGACTTTTTATTGAGGGAATGGGTCCTGCTGGGGTGGAGGTGGGAAGAGGGTACAGAGATAAATGTCACAGAACAGTGCTGAGATTACCTGGACCATCAAAGGGGATGGGGGCTGGCTTCAGTGCCTAGCAGGAGGGACCTCTATGCAAAGCCCAGAGACTGTCACCTCCTGCTGTCTGTTGGTTGTGCTAACTTTGGGGTGTACTGATTGGCAGCTAGCCAGGATGAAAGAAAAGGGCCTGGTGGCCTGGATCACAGGAGGAAGGAGAGGGCAGCTGAGGACACTGGGGTTGGGGAGGAAGGAAGTCAGGAAGGATGCAGCCGGGGACTGACCCCAAGGAGTTTCTGGAGGCGGCAGATCTTGAAGCTGTTGGGAGGAAGCGGGCCTGAAATGGTGAGGTACCTAGGGACTCACCCAGAAGCAAGAGGGCCACAAGTATCCCCGAAAACACATGGTGGCCAGGCCAGAAAATGATGGGCCAGGAGTAAGATGTGGAAAAGAGACCTCTTTTTGCTCCCTGGGCAGGGCCCCATAAGTAAGTGAATGCGTGTGTGTCAGGACGCGGGAGTGAGAACCTCTGGGGCTGACCCAGGGGTTTCAAGGTGCCTCTGTATCAGAGGTTATCACAGAAAATTAAGATGTTCTAGAGGTCTATTTTTAGAGGGAGGTGGTTCCAGCCTCTCCTTTCTGCTCCCTCCGTGGCCTCAGATTTCACAGCACACAAGCAGATTGCTACCTGCATGGCCCACTTGGCTGGTCTGGCCCTTTCCCTTCCTGCCAAACACTCAGACTCGGAGAGAGAGAAAACTCTTTCCCTCCAGCTGGGACCTAAGTATTATCAAGGACTTGTTTCTAGACTTGGCTTAAGCCTGTATTGGGCACCAACGACGCACAGACCTCAGCCCTAGGTATACCTGGCAAGGATGGCCAGATCCTATTCATTCAACAAGGGGCGGGAATAGGGCCAGGGGGTTGTGGGTTGTTAAAGCATTAAATAAATACTTTCATATTTTGAGTAGTCGGAGCTGTCCAATCACAGATTGGTAGAAACTCACTAGAAAGGCAATAAGCTTCATGACACTAGTGGTCTTCAAGCTGAGACAGGATAAACACTTGGGAGAGAGAGAGAGAGAGAGAGGACTAGATTAGTGTTTCTGTTTCTCATTCATGTAGTGTATTTTGGATTTTTGGCATATCTGTGACCCATGTATTTATATACATTTTTCTTTAAATAATTGACTGTTTGGACATGAATCAATATGTATAAAGAAAACTTGAAATCAATACCATAAAGGAAAGCCAAAATTGTATGTTATAGGATAACACTTAAAATTGCCACCACCACCACCACCACCACCACCACCACCACCACCACTCACAAACTAAAACAGGGTTATCAGGTCCTAGCTGGATACTGTTGCCTGCCCTGGCATCTATGTCAAAATGGAGCTGGTGAGTCTTAGAGGGATACTAAAGAAAGATCTGCTCCCAGTAAGGCTTTCTCTTCGAGATCGTCAGAAGGATTTGGAATGAACTGAAAAGGGAACAGGCTCCACCCTGGGTGATCTCTCTAAAGCCCACTCAGGCATCACTCCCACTTGCTCCTTGGTTGTTGCCTTCAGCCTGCAGCCTCATGTGGCCTGGGGGAGGTATCCCTCGCCCCCGTTCCACCATCTGTAAATGAGGTGTTTGGTTGGAGAACAATTGCTAGGGTCCTTTGCAGCTCTAACATTCCTTCTGACTTCATCATTATAGGATTCTTCCACTCCGGTATGATTTCTCAGGGTGGGATTTCTTGGGGTCAGGGGTGTGGACCCCCTCCCCGGCTCCACCATAAGCACGTGTTAGCCCAGAAAGAAAAGCATGCTTTGCTGCTGACTTTCTGTCTCCAAACTCTCCTTAGTGTCTCTCCTTGCCCTTGCCACCCCCTTCCCATGCCCCTATCACCCTTACTTCGTGTCTGGCTGCATTGAGAGCTTCACATAGGCTAAATGTCATTTTGAAAAATAAGATTCCATTAAAAGATTATTGTCTGTCTCTTTAGTCAAGCCTCTGAGATGGAGCCTGTCCTTATTTGATTTGAGTTCTGGGACACTTTCAAAAAAAGCAGTGGGGTGGGAGGAGCCAGTTTATCTCTGAGAGTGAGGCAGTCAGGGAAGCAGGTTTTATTTACAGATTTGTTCATAACTTGGAAAAGTGTTTCAAAATATTTTCACCAGCAGCTGGTTGGCAGGGTGATGCCCTGTTAACCAGAGAACCTATGCCAGAACACAGCAACACCTGGCTTGAAGCAAGTCCATGACGTGAAAATTAGTGGGCTATTATACACTCTACACAGGAAGGGTAGCTATAAGGAATCCTTTAAACAGGCAAAACTTGGTGACTTTGAAATAAAATTATATTTCTTTCCAGAGTGTGGTAAGGTCTTAGTAAGATGACCATGATTAAATCAGATGCATTTCGGGACGGATTTCCTCTGGGAAACCCCTGACCTCCTTCCTATCTCTACACATTTGCCTATTCTGGGCATTTCACAGAAATGGGACCTTATACTATGTGGCCTTTTGCATCTGGCCTCTTTCATTTTTCATAATATTTTCAAGGTCCATCTATGTTGTAGCATGTGTCAGAACTTCATTTCTTTTTATGCCTGAATAATAATATTCCATTGTGTGCATGTACCAAGTTTTATTCATTCATTCAACAGTTGATCACCATTTAGGTTGTTCCTACTTTTTAGCTGCTGTGAATAATGCTGATATGAACATTTGTGTACAAGTTTCTGTACACAAGATCTCAGCCTTAAATATACCTGGCAAGGATGGCCACTGTGCTTGATGTGGGCCTGGGATATTTGGGTTGGCTGACAGGTAGCCAGACCATTAGAGGGGAGGCAAGAATGTCTTTCAGGACCCACTCTATCAATCTGTCTGTTCCCTCAGGGCTGTTCTCAGACTGCATGGCCCATGACTCCATGACCTTGAACCTGGTTCTCCCAGAGTATATTCTTTCCAACCCTCTTGCTGCCCTTCTCCTAGGTGACTTTGAAGGAACTCACACCCATTCCTGGCAGCTACTGAGTGACCTCATGTTGGCAAGGGCTTAAGAGTCAGCAACTTCACTTTCTGTGCCTGCTGGTCAGCATCCCCAGACAGGTTAGAGAGCTTAGTGGAAGCTATAGGAGGGAAGAGGGCAGGGAGCATGGGATTTGGTCACACTTCCTCCTTGATCTGGGTGTGGATAAAAAAGTGGCCACATACGAAACCCAACAAGCTTAGGGGAGGCCTACATGGTGGTCCTTATAAACTCAGAGACTGAAAATAACCACATAAGATGGTCTGAACATAAAAATTCCTAACTAAAAGCGAGAAATGGTGGATAGTCACTTCCTAGGCCTGCACCTTCCTCGACAAAGGTCAGTCTTTACCTTAAGTGAGCCTGTCTATTGTCTTTTGCATCTAAGATAACATACCTTTGAAATGTCAGAGTAATCTCTCTTTCCAGACTGCTCAGGGCACAACCAGAGCTTGAGATTACAGAACTCCTCATTGTTATCTTGTCTCCCAAAATGTACCATCTCTATGTGCTATAAACATTAATTATTAACTATCTTATACCCATCAATGTAAAAGAAGTGTCTCTCCATTTTACTTTTAATCCAAATCGAGATATCCCTGCTTTGCTTTCTCCCGCCTCCCTAATCTACCATCAGTGGATTTCATGTAACCTTCCTTATGTCTTCTCCTTTGATTCTACATAAAATAAACTGAAAAACTGCCATTCTCCAGAGCGTTTTCTCAATCCTTTGAGATTTTGCTTCCTGGCAATTGTCATCAGTTTGGCTCAAACAAACAAACAAACAAACAAAAACTCTTACAAAACTTTCTCTTAGCCTGGATGTTCTTTTGTCAACATGGGTGAACTGTGAATGTCTTCTGGTTTCTCCCTATAGAGAGTGAGTGGGCCATTCAAGGCTGATCTCATCACCTTTGGTTCTGTCTGTTTTTAACAGACACTGAAAGTGCCTCTGAGCAGGAGTCAGGGGATGGAGAAAGATGCCACAGACCCTCAGACTCCAAGAAGCTAGGCTGCAGAGCTTTCTGCTAAGAAGCAGGCACGTAGTGCCTGCATAGTCTCACTCACGGCTGCACTCTACTCTCTAGGCCAGGAGGCACTCAGAGAGTATCTGTTGAATAAAAGGGCTGGTAAGGAAAGTAAACCCTATCTAGTTCAATCTTCTCACTTAGCAGGCAGGAAACTGAAGCCAGGCAATGGGAAGTGGCTCAGTTAAGCCAATATTTATAGCCAACAAATGAGGGAATGAGAGAACCAGGCCAGGCCTCCTGCTGTGCACTTTAGAAGTGATGTTCTTTCCTTGGCACCAGGTGGCGGAGGTCTGAAGGATGCCTCTCCTAGAGGGAGCCCAAGCCCTGTCTTTCCTTTCCTCCCACTCCCTCTGATCTCCAGGAACATCTGCTCATTAGCAGCCCAAATTGGATAGTTGGGAGGCAAGGAGGAGCCAGTTAACCTTTGCATTTTAAAACGCTTTCACCAGGGGAGGGGAAGGAAGAGCAGGAATGAGAAAAAGAGAATAATGACAATATAGTGACGGCTATGACTTGTTGAAGACCTACTAGAGGACAGGCAATGTGAATGGTCCTCTTTATATGTATTATTTTTAACTCTTCAACATTCCTAAAATATACTATTGCCCATCGTCAGGTGATCCTTAAAAGAACGTAAGTGATGGAAACTTTCTAAACAAAATTGAAAAAAATATGGGTGGACCCAAGTACCCCAGACAAGCGCTAAGAAGTCTTGTGCTCCACCCAGCAGAGTGGTTGGCAAAGCTCTCCCTGCCTGAATTGTGGGTTGTTGTGGTCCTGGGACCTGCAGTCCTCACCATGAGCTGTGCAACCACAAGGTCTTGGTTTCTAATCCTAGCCCCACCACATACAGCTGAGTAGTTCTTTTTCACATTCTAAAAGTAAGTGGTTAAGAGTACCTACTTCCCAGCATTGTAGCGAGGATGAATAAGTGTGACAAAAAGGATCTTTAGTCCATAGCATGGCGCACTGTAGGCATTTGGCAATTATTAGTTCTCTTTTCTCTCCCACCTGCCAGTGTCTATTTCCAAGAAAGAGGATAAACTTGCATCCTCTTTCCCTAAGGAATCAACATTTTAACCAATGATGATTAGAAATCACAGAATCTGGAGGCTCAAAAAAGTGCACTTCAAAAGGTAATTGGGAACATAATAAAAACCACTGACAGGTACACTTAAGAGAAATTGAAATGTCCTGATATTTTTCAGCTGCTACAAGAATGGTAACAATTCTGAAGAGGTGCATGACATTACCAATAATAAATTGCGAAGCTGAAAGGAACTTTTCTAAACCATAAATGATAAAATAATAAAATTCGGTAAAAGAAAAAGAAGTAATTAGGAGAGACATGTAGGGATATGGGACATGTATGTCCACTAGATGGGATAAAAAAAAGTCCATGCTTTAGAATAATATTTTTATCATCCTTACAGGATGGGGACTGAGAACAGATTAAGTTTGGTTTCAGAAAAGTATTAAAAAAAGTAATGTTTTATATGCTTGAGTGTTGGGGTAAAAGTTAAATATGGTACAGATGCATATTTCCAGCATATTTAAATGTAATATAATAATATTGGATCTATACACTTTTATTTTTCTTTTAATGATATAACTGAAGCCCTTTTATCTGATGCTCTTACTGTTGATTAAAGAGAAGGTTAAGAGAGTAATTATAAACATTACACATATTAAATATTTTAAAACTTTATATTATAAAAATTTTTAAATGTATAAAAAATAGGCAGGCTAGTATAATGAATCCTCATGTACCCATCCTCCAGCTTCAAAAATTATTGACTCATGGCCAAGCCTCTTTCATCTGTATCGGTTCCCCCAACATGCTATATTACTTTGAAGCAAATCCCAAATGTAATTTTACCTAATCCCGAGTATTTCCTTCTGCATCTGCTATGGACTGAACTGTGTCCCTCCCAAATTCCTATGTTGAAGCCCTTGCCCGCATTGTGATGCTATATGGAGATGGGTTCTTTGGCAGGTAGTTAGAGGAGGTCATGAGGGTGGGACCCTTGTGATGATATTAGCCTTTGTATAAGAAGAGAAGAGATGCCAGACAGTTTGTGTGCTCTCTCTCTGCAGTCATATGTACCAAGGAAAGGCCATGTGAGGACAAAGTAGGAAAGTGGCCATCTGTAACCCAAGGAGAGAGCTCTCATCAGGCACCAACCTTGTGGGTACCTTGATCCTGAACTTCCAGTCTTTCAGATTGTGAGACAGAAGTATATTGTTTAAGCAACCCCTAGTCTATGGTATTTTGTTATGGCAGCCCACGCTAAATAATAAAAAATAAAGATTCTTTAAAACAAACATAATCACAATAACATTTTTGTACCTACAAAATGTATCATTGGATCCTTGATTTCATCAGACATCAGCAGGTAAACTTATGATGTAGGGCTGGGGCTCTTTTGAGTGTGCATCAGCTAATTGGGTCCTGTATTGCTTCATATTGAAAAACACATTTGTAATGCATGATCTACAAACAGTTTCAGTTTTTTAATGTGGAATGAGAATTTAAAGATATTTTAGAAGATATGAGAACAGAATTCTCTCAGGTAGTTATTACTCTCTCCCACTATCTTTTATAGTTGACATACACCTATTTTGACATCATTTTTTTTAAAGAAACTCACTTTTATTGAACATTTTCAAAGCATTATCTTTAGCTTTCATAGAAATGACTCTTGTTTTTATACTCATAATTAGTTTTTTGGTAATCTTTAATTATGAGTTAACAATAATAAGTACAACTGATATAAATAGGTTTGGGAACAAACAAATGATTCCTGCTAAGCATCCTATTCAACTTGTTGGAGAAGGGCCTTGAAATGCTGGAGAGTAGGCCATGGTCATCACATGGTGTTTTACAGAGGAACTAAGAGCATCAAATGATTTGATAAGTCTGTTAGGTGATGACTGAATAAATGAGCTTCTTCTTCATATTTTGATCTTTTTATATTAACACAAATGGCTCTACATTCTTTTTTTATATATACTGCATAGTATCTGTCCTGTAGATGTACCATATGTCTTCAACCATGTGTTTCCTGTTGGTAGACATAGAAATTTTTTCTGGTTTTTGTTCATTTTGCTTTTTTGCTAATGTATAAAATGCTTCAGTGAGCCTCCTTATTCATATACCTTGATGTACTTTAACCAGTTTATCTACAAGATACATTTCTTAGTGTGAAATTGCTGGGTCAAATAAAAATACATGTATTTACATTTTTTATTGATATTGCCAAATTGTTCTCCAAAAATGCTGCACCCATTTATACTCTCACCAACAGTATTTATAAGTGTGTACTGCATAGACTTCTCACCAAATATTACCAAACTTTTTCATCTTCATCAGTCTGATAAATAAAAATGGTATCTTAGTGTTTTTATTTTATTTAATTTTGACTGAGCTTTAGCATTTTTCATGTGTTTAATGGATATTTGTACTTGCTTTTCTATGAACTGTCAGTTCATATCCTTTGCTCTACTTGTCTTTTTAATAGTTTTGTGACACTCTATTTAATTTGACAATATTTGTCTTTTGCTTTTCTATGTGTGACATAAATTCACAATGAGGCTAAAACACTGAGTGTTCATCAGAACTGTGTGCTTTCCCTTCTGTTGTGTGGAGTTGCCCCTGCAAAGAGTTTGCCAGCTAGGGGCTCCATGTCCCCGACACTTTTATGGGTGGGGCCATGTGACTGAGTGCTAGCCAATTGGGCTGCGAGCATGGATGATACACACTACTGCCAGGCCTAGCCCGTCAGAATTCCCGCTAACTCCCCTCCATGATGCCAAGAGTTAAAGCCGGCAAAGCCTCTACCTGGCTGATCTCTGAATGATTTAGCACCAAGGGAGTTGCTTTTTTCTATGATGTTAATTGAAACAACTAGGCTTGAACCATTATGCATTTTAGGGTCTATTTTTTTAAAAAAATATAGTAGTTAGCCTCCCCTAACTTTAGTACACAAAAATACTTAGCAAGTAGTCTATTCTAAAGTATATAATAAATGTGTAGAGTTTGTTTTTTAAATTATTTCAATTTTTTTTTATTTTTTAACCATACAGATTAAAAAAATTTTTTTGACAAGATTATTTTTTTAAAATAACTTTTGGGTTTTGTGTTATGCTTGGAATGTTCCTACCCTGAGAAAATTATTATTATTTTTAATTTATT
>NW_024344378.1:50339337-50345993 GCF_902729225.1 Pteropus medius | reverse complement strand
CATCCCCTCTGTCCATCACCAAATTGTTCACTATATTTGTGTCTGTTTTTGACTAGTTTGTTCTTTTTATTCCTTAGATTCTGCATATAGGTGAAATCACATAGTGTTTATCTTTCTCTGTCTGACTTAAATACTTTCTGGGTCCATCACAACAATATCTTTTTCTATCTCCTTCCTTTTCGTATGTAGGGGTCTTGTTTTCTTATCCATTCAGCCCCTTTTTCTTTTGGTTGGAGCACTTAATTCTTTTCCATTTAAGGTACTTACTGATAGGAATGTAGTTGTCATCATTCTTTATTCCTGTTTTTGATATATGTTTTTCCTCTTAAAGAAGTCCCTCCAACATTTCCTGTAATACTGGCTTGGTGGTGACAGATTTTTTTAGCTTATTTTTGTCTGGAAAGCTCTTTATTTGTCCTTCAACTCTAAATGATAGCTTTGCTGGATAAAGTGTTCTTGGTTGTAGATCCTGGGTCTTCATTCTGTCGAATGTTTTTTTTTTTGCCAAACCCTTCAGTCCTGCATAGTTTCTTTTGAGAAATCAGCTGCCAGTCTTATGGGTGTTCCCTTATAACTATCTATTTTTCTCTTGCTGCTTTTAATATTCCTTCTTCGTATTTAAACTTTGGTATCTTAATTATGATGTGTCTTGGTGTGGGTCTCTTGGATCCCTGATTTTTGGAATTCTCTGAACTTCCTGGGGTTTTATGTTCATTTCCTTCACCAGATTAGGGAAGTTTTTCATCATTATTTCTTCAAACAGCTGTTCAACATCTTGATTTTCTTCAGTTACGCCTATCAGATGGATACTTGGACCCTTAATAGTGTCCCATATGTTCCTTAAATTATTTTTATAGTTTTGGCCTCTCATCTCTTGCCATTCTGATTGTGTGTCCTTGGCTTTCCCATCCTCTAAATAGGGCATTTGATCCTTTTCTTTATTCACTATTTATTCCATTTAATATGATTCTCATCTCAGATGATGTGTTCATTTCAGACTGGTTCCCTTTTATAATTTCCATGTCCATTTTTATGTTTTTTTTATCTCTTTATTAAAGTTCTCAATGAATTTATATATACTTCCCAAAAGTTCATTGAGCATCTTTATAACCAGTGTTTTAAACTTTGCATTTGTTAGGTTACTTGACTCCATTATATCTGGATTTCTGTTCTGTTCCCTAATATGGTTTCTGCTTCTTTGTCTTTCCATTTTGGCTGCCTCCTGGTCTTATTAGTGTGGATTTGTGAAGTAGGTGTCCAGTGGCACAGTCCTGAGAGGAGTGCAGCTGCAGGCCAAACTTAGCCCAAGCCTCTTCCACTCCAGGGGCACCTGTTAAGATTCAGCAAGCAATCCACAGATGCTGTGCTTATAGTTGCCTGAAAAGGCCACACCAGAAACCAAGGCCAGCTGCCTCCAGTGTGAGTCTAGGCGCTACTCAGCAAGGAGCACCTGACTTGCTGAGGATATACCTGGATGTTGCTTGGGTGGGGCCGTGAGTTGGGGGAGGCGGAGTTTCAGGGAATCCTCTGGGCTGAGTGACTTTTGTTATCCAGTTTGATGACATCAGGGCTATGGCGGCGCTGTGTCCAGCGCACTGGGTGCGGGGAGGGCTCAACAAGGAACAATGGATACCACCAGCAGGGAGAGTCTCGCCTCAGCCCTCACTCTGACAACGTCTTCCTGTAAGTCCCTGGTGCCCTCTGTGCACAGCCGAATTGGCGCTGGTGCTCAGAGTGAGCAGATCTGTCACCACAAAAATCCTCTCAGGGACGTGGCCCCTTTAAGAGGCTTCTCCCACTGCTGCTGCCTTCATCTCACTCAGCCGCTCAAGTGAGACCGGGCATCCCTGCCCTGACCTACCTTCTGCCATTGCTGGGTGATTTCTTGGATTTCTCCCTAGCTGTATGGCTTGTTCATCTAGATCTCAGGCGATTTTTCCTTGCTGCTTGCTCCTTGTTCCCGTCACAACTTTGATTTGGTTGCCAGAGGCATGAACAGAGCCTCTATCATCTATACCCTTTTTTTCTCTCTCCTGAGATTATTTTTTAAAGTCATCTGTGTATCTTTCTGGAACTTTTAAGGTTTACATTTTTCATTAAAATTTTTGTTTCTTCTGTAATTTATTTCTGTGTAAGATAAAAAGTGGGTTTCCAGCTTACGTTTTTTTTTTCCTCTTAAATGTTTAGGCAGTCATTCCCGCTCCATTTATTGAATAATCTGTTATTACTAATTTGAATTACATCTTTAACATATACCAAATTCCAATATGTAGTTGGGTTTTTATATGGATTCTCTCCTGTTTTGTGAATTTGTCTATAATACATTGTGCCAAAGTGTTTTAGTTTTTGTATATTTACAGTAAATACTTTAAAATATCTGATAAGAAAGTCTGTCTTCACTTTCCCCCATAATTTTTCTGGCTAATCTCATACATCTGTTTTTCCCGATAAACTTTAGAATAAATTTGTCTAGTCAAAAAAAATTATGTTGAAACTTTAACTGGGATTGCTTTGAATGAAGAAAACAAATTTTTATAAACTGATATTTTTTATTCAAGAATATATATCCTTTATTTAAATATTATTAAAATTCTTCAATGGAGGTTTAAAGCTTTTTTTCATATAGAACCTGTACAGTTATTGTGAAATATATTCTTAGGTGTTTTGCCTTTTTTCTTCTCATTATAAAGGGGATCATTTCTTCCAGTGTATTTTCTAACTTGCTGTTGTTTGTATAAGAAGAAACCACCCAATTCAATTTTTTTTCCTAAAGTTTTTTCAGTTGATTTGGATACACTGTATAATCACATTATCTGCAGATCATATTAAATCTGCTTCCTCCTTTCTAATATATTTACTTCTTATTTTTCTCCTTATCTAATTGTATTGGCTTGTACTTCCAAAATAATGTTCAACAATGATGTTGGTGACAGATTCCTGCTCCTGAAGACCCATAGATGGGGTCCTCTGCTATCCATTGGCTGCCATCAAACTCTCTCAGAAGAAGTGGAGGGAGTTTGCTATGGCAGGCCTCTGAGGACATGCAGTCCTTGCTAGAAAGACAACACTCTATATATAACAGTCACCCCGGTCGCCTAAGCACCCTAACCCCTGCCTGTTCCACCCCTT
Source organism: Pteropus medius (assembly GCF_902729225.1). NCBI lineage: Eukaryota > Metazoa > Chordata > Mammalia > Chiroptera > Pteropodidae > Pteropus > Pteropus medius. The sequence goes on along the minus strand of NW_024344378.1, from coordinate 50,342,864 downwards.
GTAGCATTGACCACATGACATAGGACACCGTCAGAGTCTGTCTCTCCCATGATAATGGGAGTTCTTCTGGGGCAGAAATAGATCCTTTGGTTCACTGTTGTTTTTTTCCGGATTAGTGCCCTGCCTGTCACATAGGGAATGAACAATCGATATGTGGTCAACGAGAGGACACAATCGGATAGCCTTTTGTTCTCCCTATTAAAAATGCCCATCCTAATAACTGCCCCTCACATCTTTACAACCTTTCTGATAACAAAGCCCTTTCATACGCATTATCTTTATTTGTTTTCTCCTTGAAAAGCCTGTTGAATTTTTCTTCTTAATTCTTCTTTTACAGATATAGAGAAAAAGGTTCAGAGAAGTTAAGTGATTGGCTCAAGATTGTCCAGCTAACAAACAGCAGAGTGAGAGTCTGTTGTAACCTTTTGGTTCTTTCTATTGGGCTGTGTTACTACTCAGTTGAACATCCCTTGGAGCAGCTCTGAAGATTTTTCATCTTGATAATGAAATGTGACTTTTTGAAAAGCTGTTGGCTGAAAGGAAGAAGGGAGGGAAGTTGTACTCCTCAGAAGTTGCTACTGCTTTTGCCCCTGCCAGCAGAGGGTAGGTTTGTGTGGGACTCTGGGAAGGCGGGGTAGGGCTAGGGTGGTAGGGGTTGGGGTGTGAGAGGGGTGGCAAACTGGACACCCTTCAACTCACTATCCTGATGAACAGGCTTCATCTGTGGTGTCTTGGAGCACTGGGAATGGTGATGCAACATTGGCCCCTTCATAGTGAGTCTGATTCTCTTGGTTGGTGGTCCTGTGGTGGGTAACGCAGCCTTTCCTGCACACACAATACTGTTCTAGCCACTTTGGGATGGCCCAGAGAAGAGAATGAGAGCACCAGTCCTTACCTACAGGGGCCAATGTTCTGGAGGGAGAGAATTAACTAAGCACCTACTATGTGCCAGGCTGGATGCTGGCCACCTCACATACATCACATTAAACTTAGTTCTCACCATAACACAAGAATGGACTATAATGATGTCAATACACAGAGTCTTATAGAGTGAGGGTCACAAAGTCTCTCTGCTCATCAGTATCAGAGCTAGAATTCCAATTTGGTCTGCAGAACTCATGCTCTTTCTGTTGCACCTTGCCATCTTCCCACACAAATGAGTGGTCTAATGCATATGAAATTTAAGGTTGCTGCACTGGGTTCCATCAGGGCATGGAATCAGGGAGGCTGCCTGGCAAGTGAGTTGGAGGAGGTGGTCTGAATGGCCCCATGGAAAGCAGACAGGGGGCCATGGCAGACTTTGAGAAGGGATGGGTAAACAGTTTGGTCTGGCAGTAAGGAGAGAAGAGAGGGATTAAACCCAGGTTCTGTGTTAAAGGGTAACTTCTGAGTCAGCAATACCGAAGGCCATGTTCCCAGAACAGCTGACCTTGGCAAAATGGTGATAAAGTTTGGCTACTTTTTCAACCCCCTCTCAGAGCCCAACCTGCCTTTCAGTCAGACATAGGTCAACTCTCTGCCCCCTACCCCCAACTCATCACCCCTACACAGCATCTCCAGCTCTCCTGCTGTTCCTCTCTGGATAGCTTCAGCACTTAAGTACTTCTCAGAGACACAAATGTTTTCCAGGCTTTCTGTGGAGAAAGAATTGCCTAATAAATAATGTTTTTTCCTTTGTAGAGTCAAGGAGCTGGGCTCTAAAGAAGTGGAATAGGACATTCAGGTTGTTTACCAGCTGGCAGGAGGGTCTCCCAGCACCTTTACTGTCTAGTGAACCACCCACTATCTGCTCCCTAGTCTACACAGTGATCCATGGGTTCAGGAAGTTAAGGAGCTCAGTAGATGACTTCCTTTCCCACCTTGATGCTGACTCAAAGAGAGCACTGCTGGTGGCTCTTCTCATCGCTGGCCCCAGGACAAGTCCTTCCAGTGTCATTGACTCCCCTCTAAACAAGCAAAGTGGAGCAGTAATCCCAAGTGGCAGCCTGCCATTGGGTGACTCAATTTCACTATCGGGTTGGAAAATCTTCAAGGGTTATTATTTTCCAAAGGGCTGGCCACTTCCCACCTCATCTCCATTAGTGGCTCCTTAAAAGGCAATCCAATATCCTGGTGAAGATCACTTCTGAAACCAAATCTGGTGTCCCCTGCTTTGCCTTAATCCCTGTAAGCCTCCTGCCTATCGCTCAGAGCTGACCCAGCACTGGCCCCCTGCGGCTAGATCCTAAAATGACTTGGCTTGGGAGGTGGGATGGAATGAAAGTGGTGGCTCATACTTATAGGATGGACAGTGAGAAACTAAATCTGAGGCCATGGCCTTTATATGTTTGAGGCCTCTTAAACTGTAGGTAAGAAGCTATCCACAAATGTGTGCATCCTTAGCAAGCATTAAAAACCCTTGGGCAAGGGTGATGATGGACCTGTAAGGGCCCTGCCAAATTGGAAAATGGGGTTTAAGATATAAAACAAGATTGTAGGAACAGTTCCGCTTAAACTTTGTTGAGACCAAGGGTGTCATTGGCTTCCTAACCTCTGTGCGTTTGACCCCAACTCTAATCTATCCCAAAGAACAAGAACATCAGATTAGCACTATGAAGACCTATCTTCTTTCTCATCAGTATTTACACACACACACACACACACACACACACAACCTTTCTCACTTTAGTGCCTTTGACTTCTAAAAGAAAGTAAGACCCTGAGAGGCTAAACTAGTTAAGAGGAGTTTCAATGAAAGAACAGGGTTCCAAAGAATCTGGACATGGTCCCTGGACTGAGATTCAAAAATACCTAAACTAACTCCTGTTATCACTTTATACTCTGCTTAAGAATCCAAAGCAGTATCCCCTTCTGTCGCCCCACATCTTACCTAATATTCAAGATCATTCTCTGGGGCTCTGTTGCTTTGCAGTTTTCCTTCCTTTCCCTCATGTGTGTGCACACTCAATCTCTCTCTCTCTCTCTCTCTCTCTCTCTCTCTCTCTCTCTCTCTCTCTCTGCTTCCTCTTTCTCCCCCCACCACTTCCTTTCCCTCTCCTCTCTCCTCTCTCATTTCCCCACCCCTTCACTTTTCCTCTTCTCACAAAAGACCTTCCGCCCTGCCCACTGTTATGCAGTGTGACCCTTCCCTTCAGGCTAAGCCTGGTTTCCACTTTTGCTTGAGGTCTCTTCTGATACAGTTTCTCCTCTCCTCAGAATGCCAGGAGCATTTAGATTGTGATTACACTCTTTCTTCCTGCTGTCACTTTTTTCACTCCTTGTTTGGCAGGCACAGAGCCTTTCTTCCTAACTAGTTTACAAACTACATGAGGACATGTGTTCTCCTTCTCTGCTACCACCCTGTGTCTACCACAGTTAGCCCTCAGGAAATACTGAATAATTGAGAAATTTGATTTCTCATTCCAAGGCATGTGTTCTAGTTGTTTTAAAAAAAAATCCCATAAAAAGCAGACTAAAAGAAATGTAATCAGGAAATTTGGATATTTTTCACAAGATGGTCTAAGAGTTCCTGCTTGTGTGTGTGTGTG
>NW_024344378.1:50314934-50339326 GCF_902729225.1 Pteropus medius | reverse complement strand
GTGTGTGTGTGTGTACATGGCAAGCTTGCCCTAATAGGTATATGTGTGGTAGTTCAGATCCAAGACAAAATTAGCCTCATTAAGAAGATTCTTGCTGACCACCTGCATATGAGTGCAACCCCAGTCCTTAAATATTCCTCATTTGAGATGCCTTTTTTTCACATGTTGTAACAAGCCCACAGTAATGACAGGGAGCTGAGGCTGGAATGCCTAATGAGCTGTGGATTAAGAAATGATGTGATGGCAACTTGCAGATTGTAATTAACACGCGGCCTCGATTATGTCCTATCAGAGCTATATCTTCTTGCTGACAAGTAATTCCCTAAAATAATCACTTGCCTTTCAAAATCTTATTGTGGGGACTAATTGTGAAGAGTTCCTGCCTAGAAAGGCCACTTGGAGCAATTCAGGGACAATTACATGGGAACTAGTAACTGCTGGGCACAATTACCTGGACTTGAATACATGGTGAGTAAGAGCAAATGAGGGGAATGAGGCTTTCACCAGGTATTCAGACAGCACCTGTCCATAGCTGCTGGCTTCATAATGTGTTTTCTGCAGAACTAACATGTTACCCTAGAATAAAAGAATAAAGCACTCGACAGGAGTATATGAAAGGACTTGAATCATTTTTTTCTTAAATGATGCTAGTCATGATTATCTGTAGAAAAATTGGAAAATATAAACAACAAAACCACTACCAACAACTTGTCATGATGATAGTCATAACCATTACCACTATCACCACAACCATCATTATCATAAACACCACAATCATCACCCCCATCATCATCATCATCATCATCACCACAAACACTACTATCATCATCATCATCATCATCCTCAAAATTGCTACCATTTAGGAGTTTTTGCTCATTCCATGTACTTTGCTAGGAACCTTAAATTTGTTATTTTTAGATCTAACAAAAATTTTTCAAGGTGGGTAACTATAGTCCTTTTTTGTAGATGAGAAAATCTGTTCCAGCTCATACAAAGCAATAGCAATCAAGGGTGGATTTCAATTTGGGTCTGTGTGTCTAAAATCTGTGCATATGCTGCCATGCCTGTTTCTCTTCTTTAAGATTGGATGATGACCTTTCTCTCCTGGCTGCCATAAAACGTTGCTGTGAGAGTTAAATAAGGTACTGGATGTGAAAGCTGTGCAAACTGTGAAGTCCTGTAGAGAGAGAGAGAGAAAGAGAGAGTCAAGGCTTGTTAGGCAGTGCTTGGCATCCATCCAGATACCATACCCAGCTGCCAAGTAAGTGAGCAATATTCATCAAATAATGTTTAACTGGGTGTCATTGAGAAGCCCAGCCCAGGAGGGTCTGTGCGGTTTCCCCCCAGGTAAGGGGAAGGAAGGGAGAGGATCAAAGCAAGGAACGTGGGCACGGACATCATGATTCATGAGGAAAGAGAAATGACTTGACTGGAATGGAGATCATTCTGAGCAGTAGGAATACCCTGATCCTTCCCATTAGTTACCCCAATCAAATATTTATTCAAAATCAAATTAATATGCTTAATATGCAACTACAGCTTCAAAACAATTTCCCTAGCCTTATTTTCAACCACATTGTCAATTGTCAACAACCACTGTGGATTCTGAAGAAGAGGAGAGGTGTATGTTTGAAGATGTGGGGTGAGTTCAGTTAAGGGTCTGAGTGTGAGAGACGGACCAGAGCCAAACCTGGACCAGTGTTTTCTGATTCCGCAGCCAGTCTCTCAGCTTCTGTCTCTGCCTGCCTCACCGCCTCTCTCACCTTCCTTTCATTCTTACTCTTGACTTTTGGGAATATGAAGAATTCAAAAGTCCCTTCTGTATTTGTGTTAAGTGTTGAAATCAGGAACTGATTCTCATATCAAAAGGCAGAGATAAAGAGGCCTTGACATCCTAAATGTCTACATAGGATACCAGCCAAATGCCCCGCATGGCTTGGATGCGGTGCTCCTCTCCCCTGTTGGAGGTCCTGATGGCAATCTGAGAAATTAATTGAAGTTCTCTTGGGCAACTCTCCGTGAGGGCACCTCTCCAGCCCCCTGTGGCTTCTGCAGTTGTCTTGGAAGATCACCAAGTCAAGAGTGGAGTTTGACCAAAAGTAGGTGGAATTGACTTGTAAGAGCCAACTCAGGCAGTTGCTATCTTCCAAAAAAGAAGGTGGATGGGGAGGGAAATTGGGCAGAATGAATGGAGATGGTACTTTGCTTGGAAGGGGTGAGGCTGGCTACGTGCAACCACACAGGTTCTCCAGCTGGTGCCAAGACAAGAAATAGAACCTGAACTTGATCTCCACATCTACACACTGTGAAGATGAATCCTCCCAGGTCCTATCTGCCTAGCATGCAGAAACAACCAGGCTGATGATATAAAGGGGAACTATTTATTCTGAACAAGTATCTTGCAACTGGCTGCATGGCCAGTGAACTGGGAGAAGTAGAGAACCTACACTACTTCTGTTCATAGCTATGTGGTGACAGCCTTAGAGGGGACACTAATGGTCATGAACTTTCTTGGTGCTTTGTTCTGTGTATCAAAGGCTGCTTCTGCCATTGTTCTTGAAATTGCTGCTGGGCTCATTGGAGAAGTGGGTGTTGATGTGATATTGCTCTGGGGAGATTTTTAAAGAGGAAGGATAATGAATAAAGGAGATTTTCTCAATGGAAAAGAATGAGTGAATGTTTAGGAAATTAAGCTGAGTTGCAACAGTGAGCACATACTTGGATAATTTGAGCTAAAAAATCTCATAGAACAAAAAATGTGCATATATATATTATCAGTATAAGGAAGTTAGCAACTCTATATCTAGGAACTGAGCCATCTTTCAAGCAGCTGACCCTGGAGAAAGCTTATTAATTATCATTGGCTTCATCATCAGCATCACCAGCACCATTTACTGAGTGCCAGGCCCTCTGCTAAGCACTTTACCTGCATGGTCAGTTAGTGCCCTTTCTACTTACTGCCAGCTTCTTTTCTTTCACAGGCTCATCATTTTTCCCTAACCCCCTGACTTTTTGTCCTCATGAGGTTTGGAGTATGGGACCAGAAATCTCAACAAGACTGGAGACTGGGAAGAGGGCAGTCCTGGTAGGGAGATGCCTACAGAACTTCAGGGCTTAGAAAACAAAATACTTGCATGGTGCAAAAATAAATTCACCCTTGTGTATCTGACAACCAGGCCTCATCCTAAATCAAGTAAGCAGATAAACGTATCATTTGGCCCAGCCTTCCCTTTCTGAGCCCCTTAACCCAGATGCCATGAGATATACTATCACCACTCACTTTCTCCCCACATGGAAAGCTGCATAAAGAAACAAGCTATTTACAAGTTTATGTGACATTTAAAGATTTTTGTTTCCTCTTCCAGGGCAATTTTTTATAGTAGGCTTATCTCTCATGTTACAATGAAAGTCTTTGTTTCTTTATTATTAAAAGAATGTTATGGTTCTAAGAACAAGTGGTAATATTTCAGGGGGCTTTGCAGGAGGCTTGGTTCCCTCAAACCACGCTACATGGACAGAGAAGGCTGGATACAAGGGAATGAGGAATTATTGTTTAATGGGTACAGAGCTTTTGTTTGCAGTGATGAAAAAAATCTGGAGGTGGATAGTGGTGATGGTTGCACAACTCTGTGAACGTAATTAATGCCATTGAATTGTACACTTAAAAGTGGTTAAAATGGCCAAGGAAAAGAAACAGTGGCTAGGCATAACACTTGGAGACATGGGAGTTAGCTAGCAGAAGAAACAATGAAAAGAGTTCAAAGGGATTGCTTCCTCTTATATGTTGCTGGAAGGAGCTCAAGTTGGTACAGCCCTGATGGAAAGTAGTTGGCAATATGGATCAGGATCACTGATGCTCATGCCTATAGAGTCAATGACCTCACTACCAGGAGTTCATTCCAGGAGCATGCCTGCTCTTGCACAAATTTACGATGCATGAGGGTCTTTACTGCAGTGGTGTCAGAAACCATGGAAGGCTGGCATTGGAAACAGCCAAAATGTGTGCCCAGAGGGGGCCAATTAAAAAACTGTGATAGGGCCACTCTGTGGAATGCAATGTGTGTATGTGTGTGTGCTTGCATGTGCAAGAGAGAGAGAGAGAGAGAGCGAGAGAGAGAGCTTTCTATATACTAATGTGGAAAAAACGTCCAGTGGGATCTGTCCATTGTAAAGATTTACTGTAAGGTAAAAACAGCAAAAAACAGAATGGTGTAAATAGAATGTGTGTGAGAAAAGGGGAGAAATCTGAATATATGCGTAATGTATACATGTAGAAGAATACTGGAGGATACATAAGAAGCTGAAGTGGTTGCCCGAAGGTGCAGCAGTGAGAGAGGGAGTGGATGGACAGAGACAGGGGTGGCAGCTTGACTTCCATTGTATGTTTGTATATTGTTTGTTTTGATTTTTCAGCCACATTTACCTAGCCATATTTTCTTAAAAAAATGTCTAGAAAGGTTCTTTGCAAACTCTACCACACTATACAGCTGTGAGGAGCTAACGATGAGAAAACAATAATGATAATAATACTCGAATAGGTACCATTTCTCAAGTGTTTACTAAGTACTATGTGTTTGCTAAATACTTTATATCTGTGAATTTCTTTGATCCCAACACAACCTTACAGGCATAATGATCTTCATTTTTATAGATGACAAAACTGGCAATCAGAGGCGCTAATTAGGCTTATGAGGCCACTCTATGCCTTCTAGAAAGGCATAGAGCTGGGATTTGAACCCAGATCCCTGTGCTGTCACACTTCCCTTCATGCCATTGTCCTGTGTAGATTTTCTTACATGGGCATTTTCTTTATTTTCTACACTGCCAAGGAAAGTACAATACTTTAGTAGTCTTCTTCTTGTGCCATTCTTGGAAAAAACCAAACACCTTGACACCACCAGTCTGCCTCAGCCCATGTAGTCACTCTGTTTTCAGGAGATATTTTTGGTTGCAATTTTCCTACACTATCCGGACAAATGCCATGATTAGGCATAATGCTTCCTTGTGGTTGCTCCTAGCCTTCCTGAAATATTCATGCAGTACCTCCACCTCCTTGGAAGGAGTCCAGAAGAAGGTTTTTATGGAACATGTCTTTAAACTGGCTTAGCGATGAAGGCAATATGCACACGTATGCACAACGGAATCTTTTCTTGTGTTCAGACAACTTGAGAGCCATGTGCTTAAACCTGCAAATAGGGCTGGGTAATTACATGCTCCCAAAAGACTCCCAACAGTCAAACGAAAATTTGGTTGTAAAAACAATTAGATGAAGGATATTTAAAAATATGGTCCAGAGGTAGAGCGGCAGGCTCCATCCTCATTTTACTTCAAAGAAGGGACCCCAAACTGAGAGTAAGTTGAGAGGGAAAAGTGCTGGCATTTGGCAGATTGAAATTTCAGGCTACATTTCCCAGCTCACGTGTCTGCTGCTGGTGGGATCCCCAGATGGAAGGAGAAGACTTTTCAGAAGATTCCATCTGGGAAGTTCATAGCTTTCGAGTAAATGGAGTTCAAACCACCCTTTCCCCAGCACCATTCTTGATGACCTGTCTCTTCCACAATAGTTAATACATTTTTTAAGTTAATGGTGCTCTGTACCCAGAAAGCGAAGCAACTGACGTGCAAGTGCTTCCCAGGGGAGGGGTGAGTTATGGGATGTCTGGTGGAAACTGAGGGTTCATTTTTTTTTCAGGATAAATGGCTTTGTTGTGTTCTATTTTCCTTATCTCAGCTGATTTCCCACAGCCAGTCTAGCATGTTTGGATGTAGCATTGGGTAGGAAGATGAAAAAGTAGTGTTTTATTTGCCATAACCAGCCAAGATATCTCAGAATATCATCTCCCCTCAGACTATCTTTTCCACCCAGGATCCGAGCACCAGTCACAGTTCAAGTCTCCTTGGCTAAATCTTAGAGTTTCTAGATCTCTTCCCAGTTAAGTTTGTTGGTGAGAACCTGGCTTTCCCTTTCAGTGATGGATATGGTGAAAACCAATGATTATTTCCATAGTGATGTCAAGGGTGGCACATGCCATGATGAGGAGAGAGAACTCTGATAATCTGGTCCCTGAAATTAGGTACCCTATCTGACCATCTCCATGGGGATTTCCATCAGAAGTCTCAGAAACACTGGCTCCTGTGCAGGTCTCAGATGCTGCTCAGCTGTGGGTGATTAATGAGACTCAGTGGTCTCCCCTGGTTGGTTGGTAATGCATTGGTAGGGGTTGCTCCCATTGGCCTCTGTTGTGGGTTGTTTCTCTTTTCTATAGCAACCTTCAGTAAATACCTCCGTGAGATGTTGCTTTTGCAATTTTGTGGGTTTTGTGGATCTTGCTTATGAATTCCCAGTCTATTTCCTGGCAGGAAGTCACTGTAAAGACACAATTACTCCTGGATCTTCTTACTCCCTCCAAAAAGGTTCACAGGATTGCATATAGAATTCACCAGTTTCAGTGGCTGTGTATGATCTCAGGTGGCCCTTTGTAACAGCTCCAAATTCTCCTTCCTGTGTCCCACTGTGGGCTAACTTGGGACACCAAAGCCCATGGAAAACCTGGGTTACCTGCTGCTCCCTAGTATAGGCTGCAAATCATCTCCAACGTGATCCCAGGATCCTTTCAGGGAAGGTCGGATACAGAAGAGTCCCGTTCAACAAAAACAACTGAGGTATAAGTAGAGATGTCAAGCTGGCTCTAAGAATTTATTTATATTTTCATTGCATGGAGGGCAGGCATCTCCCACTCTTCTTCTGCTGAAGAAGTGTAGGTCTTATATCTTTACTTTAGGGAAGGCACGGCGGCGGCAGCTCCACAGATACAGGAGTATTGGTTTCCCACATTGGCAACTACTCCCCCATTCACACTCAATCCTCTAATGCAGGCTTTCTAAACACTACTGTCATTTTGAACCAGATGATTCTTTGTTGTTGGAGGCTGTTCTGTGCATTGAAATGTGTTTAGCAGCAGTCTTGGGTTCTACTTATTAGATGCTAGTATCAACACCCCTACCCCAAGATGTGCCAACCACAAGTATTGGCAAATGTCCCTGGTAGGGGATCGGGAGTGGGATGGCAAAATCACTCTGGTAGGAAGCCACTGTTCTAGTGAAACCAACCTGCTTAGAGTTACCTGCACATGTCACTCCATGTACATTTGGGTCTTTGCTCATGTTCCTGCCAGCAGGGATGCTTCCCTCCTCCCCAGTTCTTTGCTAGAAAACACCTGATCCTCTTTCTACCAAGACTTTCTTTCCTTGGAAGCCTTCCCTTGCTTTCCCCTCCTGCCAGTGTCCCCACAGGGCCTCTGCATAGCTTTACCATGGCTTTGACCATGTTGGAGATGTCAGAGTGGTCGTTGCTTATGCATCTCTCTTGAACTCTTTGGGATCCAGGACAAGTATTTACTAGAGTTTGTGTCCCCTGTGGCCAGCAGAGTACCTGGCACCTAGCAAGCACTCACCTGGGCAGGATCCACATAGCCAACAGCATATTGTGGGGTATATCCTCTCCTGAGAGTTGTCACATCGTGGCCACTTAAGATGATCACAAATGGATCAGGCCAAGTATTTTTGAGCTGATTAAATAGCATGTCAGTCCTATCTCATGGGGGTTCTCATCTGCTCTGACAAGGCTGTTCTTAACCCTCAGGAATTTGTGGATGACCTTCAGGGGAGTTGCAAAGTCACTGAAAGTTTTGTGTTTATGTATAAACAGGCATTGATCTTTTCCCCCCAGGGGTGAAATCCTATAGGTTTCATCAATTTTCCAAATGGACCTATGTGTTAAAAACTGTTAAGAATAATTTCTTTAGCCAAATAACCTAGACCCCAAACTCTGAGCACTTACTAGTGGCTCAACTGAGTGCTGTGGCAAAGACAGGGTGAGCCTGGACCAGGTTAGCTATGAAACAAAGATGATTTCAGAGATGAACTGAAGTTCTTTGCATAGTACAAATTATCAGTGCAAAGTGTTTTTAAACAGGAAGATGAATATGATGCCAAGTTCATTGGTGCCTGTGGATGATCCCTGGGAGGTTCCATATGCTGTAGGGTTTTTGGCTCTCAGGATCTTTGTTCCAAAACTTTTAGTGACTCTGAAGAAAAGCTGTCAATTGTCACTATATAATATAGTTTCTTTAAAACCTATTAGTATAAATCGTAAGAACTTGCTCTATATGAAGTTCTGTGTTCATTGTTTGGAGAAAAAGTAGAGCCTTTTAGAGGAAAAAAAAAAAGCCTAGTTTCCTTCTAGCTCTGCCATGTAGGAGCTTAGGCTTTGGACGAGTCACTTGACCTCTTTGTCTCAGAATTTCATTTGTAAAATGTTGATAATGAAATCTGCTCTTGTGGAATCTATAATTCTGTTGTCCCCTTCTGTTAGAGAAGTACTCCTTGTCTGCATTAGTCATGAGGTTTTGGTTGGGGGTTTTGATAGTGACACCCCACACCTTGGGCTGGGTAGACACTTGCCCAATGCTTATCTAATCGCAATGGTCTATCCTCCTGAGCTCACATAAGGAGTGGGGTTGTGACTCAAACTTGGCCACTCAGAGTCCTTCCATGGGATTTTTCCAATGGGAGATGCATCTCTGTCCTTACTTTTCACTTAGATTGATTTAAATTTGGTTTGTTTTCTGCATCCAAAATTGTACTGATTAACCTACATTGTAAGATTTATCGAAGCCATAGAAATAATGTATATAGAACAGTTAGCATGGCAACTGACACCTAGATGCTTGAAATCAGCATTAAAAAATAACATAACATAATATTAAGAAGAATCTCTGTTTACCCCATATTTGAATTTGGGCTGCTGAAATTTGTTTCTTTGTATATTTCTTTGCTCATGCACTTTTCTCTGTTTTGCAATGGCTCCCCTTCTTCACCCACTATTACACTTATGTTAGTTCTACCCATTCGTCTATTCTGTCTGATGATAAAACAATTAAACTACTTTCTTTTGATTAGAATTTTTCTGGTGCATCTTTCTCTAGTCCTTTACTTTTAGCTTTTCTGGATTCTCAAATTGTAGACATGTTTCTGGGAAATAGCACATTCCTAAACAATTTAAATTCGATCAGGTCATTTTTTAAATTGGTGTGTTGAATCTATTTACATTTATTGTAATTTTAGATTAGTTTGAATACAGTCTACCATTTTCTTTCATTATTTCTATTTATCCTTCTTTATGTTGTCCACCCCTCTTTCTGCCTTCTTTATTTTCCTTTTTATCCCTCTTTGATTTGGGAGATTTCTATTCCATTTTTATTCTTTCAGTAGTTACCCCTAAAATTTTGCCATATCTACTTGACTTAATCTCAAGTTAATTCATACCTCTACCCTCTTACGAACAGTCTAAGTGTCTTGATATGCTTAACCCTGATACACTGTCTTTGTCTAACACGTTATCGTGTCTAATATTTTGATTTTATCTTGTTTGGTACTGCCTAAATTTATCATTAACATTATTGTTGTTTTAGAAATCACTACTTATACAGCATTACCAATATGGTAATCTCTCTTTTTTTTTTTCTCATCAATGCTGCTTCTTCATTATTCCCTTCTGATTCAGTTCCTTACCCCCTGAAGTTTATCCTTTAGAAATTCTTTCAGGGAGAGTCTCTTGGCAACAGCTTCTTTCAGTTTTCATTTGCCTAAAAACATTTTATTTCAACTTCACGGTTGAGTCACAATGTGGTTCAGCATGGAATTCTAGGTCGACAGTTATTTTCATTCGGTCTTTCGAAGATACTTTTCTGTTGTTCCTGGTTTCAGTTTTGCTGTTGAGAAGTATGTTGATTGTCACTCCTCGGTAGGTAATTTCTCTTTTCTCTGTTGCTTAAATATTAAAGCAACTTTTTGTTGCTTTAATATTTTACTTGGACTTTGGTAAATTGGTTTCTCTATAAGGCATCTATAGGTGGGTTCTTATTTATCTTGCTTAGAACTTGTGTTTTCTGAATTCTTGTTTTTCATCAATTCTCAGCCATCATTTCTTTGGATATTATTTCTCCCCATTCTTTACGATCTTTTTCTGGAACCCTCATTAGGTATACTATATAACTGACATTCTTATTTTCTCTGTTGTGCCTGCCATGTCAATGCTCTTATTTCTCTTTTCCTTTTTGTATTGAACATTCTGGGTATATTTCTCAGATCTATTTTTATTTGCCTAATTCTTATAGTCCAACCAAGTCTAATCTGCTATTTATCCTACTCATTAAGTTTTAAAAATATCAGTGACCATTAATTTTTTCCATAAGTTTTTTTGTTCTTTTCCCGATCTACTTGTTTTTGTTCTATTATATGTGTTTCCCCAATTTTTCCATTTCCTTCTTTTATACTTTTAATAATTTAAAATTACTAATTTTATAGTCTCTCTCATATTATTCTTTTACCTGAAATTTTTGGCAGTTTTATCTGATTTGGCTTTCTCTTGTCTATTGACATTTGCTTATGATGCGATTCATTTTTCATGGGATTTGAAATTTTGAGTTGTGAGTTCATATTCAGTGAGGCTTTATCTTTGGGAATCTTTCCTATCTTGAGTTGAGGATGTGTATCTTCTTTTTAAAAAAAGTTTTGTATTCTCAGCAATTAATATATTTTCATATGCAAATTAGATCCCCCCCAACTCTTGTCTGTGTTGATGATATGGACAACCTATGGAAAGACAGCTAAATCTCCTTACTCCTCTTTGAGAAGGGGACCTATTAATCTACCACATTCTTTCTAAGCATTTTTTGCTTATGGGTCTGTGAGATTTTCATTGGTGTTGAGACACACGTTCTTGGGACAAGAGAATCTAGTTGGCCTCGGAAAAAGAAATGAGCAAAGGGGAAAAGAGAACAATCCTCTATTCACAATATTGAGTAGCAAACAAAAATGAGTAAACAAGAATACCATTATTCCTGGGTTGACATAGGAGAGCAAAGACAAGAATAACATGGTGATGCACAAAATGAGTGGGGGGAGGTATCTCATTAAACGCTTCAGGAGATGGAGACTGATATAGTGGGAGAGTTTATATAACCACTTTTCTTCTCTTATTAATAAGACTAAAGGACAGTAAAAGACCAAGACTTACCACGTACCGGTACTGTGCTAAAGAGCTTTATCTGGATTCTTTTATTTGATCCTCATAACAACTCATTGAGGAGGCACTTTTTTTCTTCCTAATATTCAGATGAGAAAATCAAATTTCAAGAAGCTAAGAAACTTAACCTACAACCAACAACCAGAGGGAAGAGCAGCGCTGAAATCTGAACCCAGCTCTGTTGAACTCCAGTCACTTTAGGGCAGCACTTCCACTGGATTGTGATGTAAAATCCTCTAATACACGTGGTAACTCCTCCAGGGACCCCTCATGCGGTAGTTGGGGATTGCTGCCGTGGGTGGAAACACCATGCCATCGAAACTGTCAATAACATAAAACGCATGGCACATGGTGTATGCTTAATAAATATTTGCCTAATAAATAAATATTTTTTTTCCTTTATAGAGTCGAAGAGCTGGGCCCTGAGTGGTTGAAACGTCTCCTCCCTAGCTCTGTCCTTGGATATAAAGTTTTGTGTAGCCAGCTGGAGAGATGAGTGTCCTGGTCACTTTTCCTGGCAAGGAGGCTAAGCTGGGTGGGACTCTCGACAAGCACATCACATTGCAGGCTGGTAACAATGATGAGAAGTCACTGCCTGGCTGTTTGGTCCCTCTCTTGGCTGGATGGCAATTTCTAGATAATGCTCCTCCTGAGCCCTATTATCAATCCTCATGTTGATGATGAGCACAGAATACACAATGAAGGGATTCCTCCCTTGTCTCACCTCCTGCATACATAGCCCAGGCTCACCTCCAGCCAATGCAAACCTGGAGACTTTATAGGGCTGCAATGTTCATTCTGTAGGGTGTCCCTGACCTGTATTCTGCAAGCAGACCCAGCATCTCCAGCAACTCTTCTCCCTAGGAAAGGAGACAGACTAGGATGATGGAAACCTGGGACGGGGGTTCACCTGCCAGGAACTTGCAACCAAGATTCTGTCTTTACTTTATAAGGGAAATTATTTTTTTCTTACTGCTAAAGCTTTGGGACCCTCTTATACTACAGCTGCAATCTGTCTGTGCTTTGCCAGGGAAGGGGAGCACCCAGAAGAAGAGGCCACCAACTAAGGCAGCTGTGAGTCTCTTTGTCTTCCTGTGTCTCCGATCTCTCTCTCTCTCTCTCTTTCTCTCTCTCTCTCTCTCTTTCTCATTCTTTCTCCCTCTCCCTCCTTTAACTTTTCATTTTGTTTTTTCCCTTTCCTTCTCTGCTTGCTCAGTTTCTCTGTCATGCCTCACACTTTTGTTTCTGTAAACTTTCCATAGCTCCGTCTACCTCCCAACATCTTCCTGCTCTCCAAAGGCACAGCATGATACCCATTCATGCCATTCTGCTTTACCCCCGCCAGGCCTTGAAAATGTGTTGGCTTCCTGCAATCTCAGGGATCATTTCTCAGAGGTTCTTCAAAGCTCCCGCCTTGGCCTCAGGCTGTGTATGGGTTCCAGGGAGAGGCTGAGGAGCTGGGCTGCCAGATGTACCTGCTGAGTTTAAAGTCCTCCACCGGAGAGCATTTCCTGGGCTAACTGGGATGCTCAGTCCTTGCAGGGTGCACAGAGGCCCAGATGCCATGAGGGGTGAAATCCCTGGGTGCCTGCTATAAGCCCAAGGGAATTTTGAGGTCACCTGGCATTGGAGTCACAATGGGGCAAATGGCTTCATGGAGCTTAGAGATCCAGATTAGCATTTTAAAGAAAGGTCAACAAGAAAGGATTTCTGAGACCTGCTGGGAGCAGATGCATGATGGTGAGGAAAGGTTACCATCTCCTAAGTCTCCAAACAGGCCCATCTGCTGACCAGGTGTCACTTGGGAGGCAGAAAAGGCACCAGATAAAGAAGGGGGAAAGTTGGATTCTAACTTCAGCTGAGTCACTGGTGAGCAGAGTTTGGGCAGATTACTTAATATCTCTGAAGCCTCACTTTCTTCCTCTCTCAAAAGAAAAAGATAGAATAATCTCTAAAGTCCTTCTAGTTCTAGAATTATGATGGTCCAGGAAGTGGGGCAGAGGCTGGGTGACCAGTGAGGGTGCTCCTGTCCGGTGACCTGTGGTAAGGCCTCAGAACAAATGTCAGCCCTTTTCGTAACACTTACCAATTTCTCCTTTTAGCAAAGGGAGTCCAGGCCTCAGGGTAAGGGCATTGCGTGGACAACACCAATCTCTGATTTGATAGCATCAGTTTTACTCATAATGTCTATTTTTACACTTTCCTACTATTGATTTATTTGTATTTTAATCTTATACATTTTAATTTTGTTTATTATGATTTATTTATCTTCTAATTATGGCAATGTTGGTTTCTCATGAAGGTAGTATTCTAGAATTTCTTTTTGAAATAAATTTAAGTATAAAAAGAGTCAACTGGAGACAAACATTAAGTAACTAATACTAAAAGCTGCATGATGTATGGTGAAAATTGTAAAGGCAACCTAAGAATTGGGGAAATGTTTGCATTAAATTTGGGGATATGTAAAGTGCCCCTTGTGGTCCTTGACCTCTTCAGTGGGTACCCGTGACTATTACTGCCCTAGAAGGAAGGGCATGTACGTGCCTAGATGCCATTTCTCTGCCTGTCACATCAGCTCTAGGTAGTGCTGTTGACACTATTCTCTCTGGAAGACACATGGGTGAGAGAGCAGAGTGAGCCCTCTGGTCAGTGCGAAATAGGAATACGTTCTTTTCAGTCTTTAGATTGGTTTTGACTCAAATGGTTTTATGCATTGAATTTAATGAAAAGTCATCTCAATGGGCCACCAGATTATGAACTATGGAATTTCTACACTAATGTTAAAGGAGATGGAATTCCCATCTGAGCCATTGTGCTTTAAACAGAATCTGTATTATCTACTGAAATAAAAGCCGCTTATGCATACCAACCCTTCTGTCTCAGTATAGTGTCACTAAGACAGATCTTGATTGAAGAGCCAAGAGCAAGTCAAATAAAAAGCTTTAAGCCCATGAGTATCCATCACCCAGGGAGTTCCTAGCGTTGTTAGGATAGCTTATGGATCATTTTGTTCAACTTACAGCTTTCTATTTTGTTATAAGGAGGGAAGAACAAAATGAGATTTATAGATAACCAAAAGGATGTTTCTTGCATGCCTCCAATCCAGCATAGCACCTTGCAGAAAATGCATTAAGCACCGTGTCCTGGTGATCCTAGAGGATTTCCGAAAGCAAAGACTCAGCCCCATGCCCCACTGTGTCTGTCTCCAACAGTCTGCTCTGGCCAGCTGCATAGGTCCAGGTGTTTTTCTAGAAGTATCTGAAGTATCTAAAGTTTGTGCTCATATAAGCTCATGGCAAAGGTTCCCAGGGAGGAAGATCTGGTGAGGTACTCAGTGGATGCTCCCAAACAGCAGCAGCTTCAACATCTGAAGAAACTAGAGGTCACATCTCTGTGTTTGGACTTGTTAGAATAGCCAGGCAATTGACACAACTCCTCTTCTGGATTAGGACAGCTATGAAAAATCCCCTTGGTGGCAGACTCGAGGACTCAGATCCTGGCCAATGGTGAAGATCAACCTCTCCTATTCCTAGAATAGTATTTCATACATTCTGGAAATCTAACAGTGTTCTTCTGGCAAGAAACATGGCAAGCCCCTTCCATAAAGTTGTTTAATAAACTTCTCTCTTGAGCTTGGCAGCCAGTTTATTGGATTGTGTTTCCTTTATGGTTTATTCTTCTGCGACTCCAAGGATATTGCTAGATTTGGTTTTTGTTTTGTTTGTTTCGTAAAAGTGGCATTTCTTGGTTTCACACAGATAGCCTTACCTCTTACAAAAATACCACAGTTTATAATTTTTTAACCCATTAAATTCTCTCACCTTTGGGAAGCAGAAAGCTTGGCAACTGTGGGATAGATACTAAAGCTGGAGAATGAATGCGACTTCAAGGAAGGCCAGTTGTTGGTGTGAAAGGAAGGCATCTTGCTTTGGATAACATTATGCCAAAAGCAGACACCAAGGGAGCAAGTCGGAATTAGAAGTCAACGAAATCCCCAGAGATGTCTGCCTTTGGACTTGTCTCATTCTCAAGAGGGCTTTTAAGTGGGAAAGATGGTCTCAGCATTATCTTTATTTGCAAACGAGGCAAGAGTTACTAGGCAGAGGCAGGATTAAGTCTCTTGACTCATTTGCATGGTCTGTTTTACAAAGTAGTCATTGAGTTCTAGACTTCCCAGATCTTGAACCAGAGCTTTAGCAAAGATCAGACCAGGAACCCTAAGAAAAAGATTAGAAAGTCTATTGGTCCGGAAATCAGAAGAATAAGTTGGGTAGTTTCAAGGAGAATTTTTTCTCTTTTGGCTTCTTCTTTTCCCACCAGTAAAAATGGGTGGACTAATTTTTGCCTTGCTACCTCCTAGAGGCCAGGTCCATAGCACTCATGTTCTGGTGGGGTGGCATTGATGATGAATAGGATTAAAGTGAGGTGGGAATTTGAAGAATTGTTAGACTGGAAGTTCTGTGCAATGCAAGTAGAAGATGAATTCTAACCAGGACACGGGCCATGAATTAGGTTTACTTTGACCCAGCCACAGTTGTATTTTAAGGGAATAAAGGCTATTTTCTTGCAAGTTTGTGTCTTGGCTGTCACTGGAGACAATGATTAAGGAAAATGTGGTAGGACTACAAACACCATTTTCCCCAAGAAACTGGCTTTGATGAGTTAGAAAAGGGAATTTTCTGTCAGTGCCACACATTCAGAATTTTCTGCTAGCCCACACATTCAGAATCGGCTGATAAGAGGCCAGAGATGAGGGGCAAGTCTGGGTGGTACCCCACATCCAGGTTGGCTCATACATGTACTCTCCCTTGAAAAAAGGCACTGAGTCTAGGATGTGAGAATACCAGTGGAAATATTCAGGACATCTTTCTGACTACAATGAATCACTTACACACAGTTTTAAGACTTATTTAAAAAGATGTTAAATTTGGGAATAATCTAAATATCAGCAGCATGCCAATTAATGGAATATTATTCAATTATTTTTTAAAAAGTGTTTCTGTAATATTTAATGAAATGGGGAAAAATGCCTACAATTTAATATTAAGAAAAAATAGGATAAAAATTAGATATTCAATCTAACTCCAATTTTGCAAAAATACACACACAAGGAAAAGCATGAAAGAAATATATAAAAATATTAATAATGGTTATCTGTGGGTGGTGGAATTCCGGGTGATTTTTATATTCTTTTATGAAAGTTTTGCTTTCCAAATTATTTATGAGTCTGAGTTATTCTTATAAGCAGAAATAAATATAAAACCAATATTTATAATAAACCCCTCAAAGCTTGCTTTCTGAGTCCCTCTCTGCATCCTAGGAATCAATGATCCTTTCTGGTGCTCAGAAGCTCTTGGGCTTGGTTTTAAGGGGTGGGCCACTGTGGTCTTTCTTCTTCATTATCAATCACTCTTGTGCCAAATAACTTGACAGATCTAAGCCTCAGTTTCTTTATCTATAAAATTGGAGAATAGCTTCCACTCTTCTTATGCCACAAAAAGATTATAAAGATTAAAAAAGTGAGGAGAGTTCCATTAGCCATTCAGAAGAGAGCACAATGGTAGTTGAAGGAGTGGGAGGTTACAGCTTAGAGGACAGGACATCAAATCATGGTATCAATACAAATTCATTGGCTGCCTTTATCACAACAGTTTATACGCTAGTGGGACCGCAACTGGGTGATTAATATTATTGTGGTTGTAGATTTCTCTTTTTTAGGTAGTAACCCTTGGTTGACCTCACAGATTGCAAGGAACTTGTCAGTTTACAATCTTTTATTTTATTTTTTATTTTTTACGCCTACAGCACCTGCTCTTCCTAGGTGGTGTCCCATTCAAGTACTAACCAAGCCCGACCCTGCTTAGCTTCCGAGATCAGATGGGATCGGGCTTGGTCAGGGTGGCATGGCTGTAGACTGGTTGTAGATTTTTATAGCAAGACTTTCCTCATTGGAATTTTCATACCAAATTTCTGACCTTTGAATAAACCCATTCTTCAAATATTCACAAAATGATGTCATGTACCAGGAAGAGTCACCAGAGGGCGGTAGATCACTTGCAGAGTCCACCTGGCTTTTCCATAGCAAAAGCACCAATGTTTATGTCAAGAATATTGGGACTAGGTCCAGGCCCCAGATAAATAAAATCCAGTGTGCTTTAATTATGATGTCGGGCCAACATTTAATTAAATAAGCTTTTTTTGTTCTTGGCTATTACTTTAGTTACTCTGCTTTTTTAGTTTATATGTGCGCTTTTCTTTCTTTTAAACCAGTTGGGATTGTTCAGATTAGAATTCGTTAGAAACTTGAAACCCTGGTTTGCTTTGAAAGCTGCCACAGGCACATGTTCACATGATAAGAGGCTGACATCCTCTCTGAGATGCTTATAAATGTACTTAGAAATAAATAAGTGTCCAGTATTGTTTTCAGAACAGAGGAAGTTGCAATTTCTACTGTAGTTTAGACTTTAAGTTCTTGTGCACTGGCCTTTAATTCCCAGTCTGCAGACACACCTACGAGAGGTGAAATGCACCTGGCTATTCAGAGGCGTTTCTCCACACTCTTCACATTTTCAAGGCTACCCCAGACAGCGGGAAGACAATAAGTGGGCATGTGAGTCAGGGTTCAGAGAGTCCATTCAGGCTGGAGTGGCTCTGCCATGCCCTGGAGACTATCCATACTTGGCTGTCTGTGGGGCCATATGACTGTAACGGCTGCAGCAGAGTGCAGGAGTAACTGGCCTCAGTTCTGATTCCCATGAGGGGCCTCTTGGGGTACAGAACAGCAAAGTAGGGAGAAGGAACAACAATCTTGCCTGCATACATCTCCTTCAGGACGTGGTGTATGCACACACCTCAGTACTGGCTTGGGGGGTGAGAAGAATTGATCAAATTTTGGCTGTTTTTGGGTCACAGTAACTACAAACAGAATCTGCATATTTTCTTTTTTATCCTTAGAAATTACCCTTTGAGGTAGGCAGGGCAGTTCCTGTTTTTATTCTAATTTACAAATTAGGAAACAATGAATGAAAGATACCTAGCATTCAAGTTTGATGTTCCATCTTGTCTATGCAGAACATCTTCCTGGGTGAAACTAGGTGCTAAGTTTTCTGAAGCTGGCACAGATTTTGTGGATGAGAAGGAAGTAGGAGGAGAGAGCCAGGCAAAGGCTTGATGAGGTCTCTTTCTGGTAGATGGTGGTGGATGGTGGCACTATCTCATTCAGCACCTACTGGTCAGGCCTTTGGGGAGGTGATGAGGGACTGGGGATTGTAGGAATGGTAGGATATTGACAGTGAAGGTCTCTGATGAATACCAACTGGTTTTGGATAACACAGAAGTTGCTAAAAGCTTTAATCAGCACGATAGAGAGAGCAGGAAATGATGTCTAGGGGCCTCCCAGCATGTTCTGGAAGAATGAGATGATGAAGGTGGTAGTGGAGGAGAAACACAGCTGGGGATTCTGCATTTGGGGTGACAGAAGGCACAGCAACCAGTGGCCCATTTCTAATTGTCCCCACCTGGTGTTGCAGGGACCCCAGGCTGTGGTGGAAGTCCAGGAAAGCCTGGAGGGGATTCATTGTTTTGCAAAGGTCAAATTTGTGAGGCAGGGAATCCATTCTGGGGGGTTTTATATCTCCCTGGGGAAACCATCCTATCCTTTGCTGCTATTTTTATGTTATGGGTGTTTTATTTTTAAATTGCAAATCTTGGACTTGATTTAAGCAAAGTCCTTAACTGTCCTGACATACCTGACATATATGAAGGCCCAAAGGTAGCAAAGTACACCATTTAGAAGGCTAATAAAGAAGCTCAAGGCCACAGTCACCTTCTCGCATATCCCGCAGTACTTCTGGAGCTGACCCTTTTGGTTCAACCCAATGCTGGTAAGACCCAGTGCCTTTGCACATGTAGGACAGATTCGACAGAGTGGCTGCTGAGCACGGGAAACTGGAAGTACCAAGTAGGTAACAGACGATTTCATTTTCTGGAAAATATTATCCATAGTTCCATTTATATACTGCTTTTGAGTACCAAACACTTGAGAACCTTGGCTTTGACACTTTTCTAATGGATGTGTGCTGCGAGTCTAATGAATGTATTCCGATTGAAGCAGAAGAACCTGAAAATATCTCCTTCAGCCTCTCTGCCCAGCTCAGCCTCCCTTGCCTGGTCCTCTTCTGCATCTGAGGGCCTCCAAGGAAGAGGGGAAGGGCTGAGCTCTAGTTCAGGCAGAAAGGCATTGGTCTATGCAGTGAAGGATGCTCACCCTCATCACAGGAAGGGCTGAAAGGAACCTGAGGATTCCAATTAGGCTTAAACTAATGAGCTGGAAACTTTGGGAAAACCACCTGGGCAATGGGGGAGAGTGTAATCATCTTCCTTTTAATTAGCACTGGAAAACCTGTGGTCCAGCTGGTAGCACAAGGAAGGATGGTTTCCAGAGGGAGCAAAGTTTCTGAGTATGAGATTCCCCTAGTGGTGAAAGGACAGAGGCTGCTTAGTAAATCCGGACTCCTTCATCTTTAAGGAGAAAGGTGAACTTGAATGGAGCCCGCAGCACCCCTTCTCCCGGCAGCCCTCTTCACACGATGGAGTCTGAAGCTAGGTAAAAGAAAGCGACTTTAGGGAACTCTGTTCCCTATTGGAGCCTGCAGCGCTCCTGAGGCAAGGTCTTCCCTGCCCCCTCTGCCTATTCTCTTAGGCAGCCTGTGTTGCCTCATGAGGAAAAGGCAGAAAAACCACCTGCTGCTGTCGGAGCCACGGACCACCACCCCAGCCTCCCGGGTGGCCCTGCCTTCCAGTCACGCACAGATCACTAGAGCACCTAGTGAGGGGGAAGGGAAGAACGAACTAGGGATCGGTAGGGGTCGAACTGGGGTGCGTATTATGAAGAAGGGTCCTCCTTACTCCCGAAGCCCGAGGATCCTGAGGCGTCCAAGTTGTGGAATCGAGTGCACAGCTGGTCACTCCTCCCCTCTCCACTGGGCTCTCTTTTAGAGAAAAATGGTCTGTCATGGGGGCCTGACCAATCTCCTCAGGACCCCTAGGGCGCTCTGCTGGGGGCGCAGCACATTGGAGAGAGGTACCAGGTCTCGCCCCTGGGCTTAGGGGGCACTACCTCCCGCGCTGGGGGTCAGGGGTGCCTGCCAGGCCGCCGCCTGAGGGTCAGCTTGACCCTCAGCCCAGCCTCGGGCCAAAGCGAGCCAGCGCCGCGAGCCTTCTTCCCTCCCGCCTCGGGCGGCCTGAGCCCGCGCCCGCTCCAGTTGCTGCAGCTGCTGGCGGCCGCGGGGAGCGCGGGGCGCGCGCCGAAGAAGCTCGGGCGGCGAGGACGGTGACGAGGAGGAGCCGGAGGAGGCGAGAAGGAAGAACAAGCGGAGGCCGAGGAGGCTAAGTGGCGTGGCGACGCGCTCTGGGAACATGGACTAGAGGCAGCGGCGCGGGGCGACGAGACGCGTTGAACCAGCGGTGGCCCAGTGCGCACAGGGGCGGCAAGCAGGAGCCGAGCGCAGCCGGGGGAGGAGGGCTAGCGCGGGGGCGACCGGGCGGAGGGGGCTGATTATTCATTATTAACGAGTTGCCGCTTAATAATCCAAGAGCAGCGCTCGGAGAGGGGGTCCCGGGCCGGAGCGCAGCGCACACGCGTGGCGCACAGAGGGCTGCGCGGCGCCGAGGGCACCCGGGCCCGCGCGCAGAGCCGGGGCGGGCCCGGGGGCGGTGCAGACCCCGAGCGCAGGCGGCCCGCGGCGCCCCCTCGCTCTGGGCGCTCCCGGCCAGCGCAGCCTGGGGCGAGCGGGACGCGGGCCGGGGAGGGGGACCTGCCCGCGCGCTCCATCTCCCTTCCCCCCCCCGCCCCGGGCGGGCCGGCGGCTGGGGGGAGGGCGGGCGGCGGCAGCGGCTGTATATATCTCCGCGCACCCCGCCAGGTCGCGCACAGCGCCCCGAGCCCAGGCGCCTCCCCGCCCCCCTCCCCGCGCTCCGCGGCGGCGGCGGCAGCAGTAGCAGCAATATGGCTGTTGATGGGTGTTCGGGGTGGCGCTGGCGGCGGGAGGAGCTCCCCCGAGCCCCTGCGCCGGCTGCCCGTTGCTAGCTATGGCAAATGGTGGCGGCGGCGGCGGCAGCAGCGGCGGCGGCGGCGGCGGCGGCGGAGGCAGCAGTCTTAGAATGAGTAGCAATATCCACGCGAACCATCTCAGCCTAGACGCGTCCTCCTCTTCCTCCTCTTCATCCTCCTCCTCGTCCTCGGTCCACGAGCCCAAGATGGATGCGCTCATCATCCCGGTGACCATGGAGGTGCCGTGCGACAGCCGGGGCCAACGAATGTGGTGGGCTTTCCTGGCCTCCTCCATGGTGACTTTCTTTGGGGGCCTCTTCATCATACTGCTCTGGCGGACGCTCAAGTACCTGTGGACCGTTTGCTGCCACTGCGGGGGCAAGACGAAGGTAAGGCGCACCCCGGGCGCCCGCCCCTTGCGCTAGCCCTGCCGCTTCTCGGCGTCCCCAGTAGCCCACCTCTTTGCTCCTCACGGCGCCGCGCTTCCCTCCATCCCTGCCTGCCTTCCTCTCGCTGCCTTCCCTCCTCTTCGCTCTCCCTGCGCCCTCGGATTAGGGCAGCGGGCGTCGCACCCCGGATGAGGAGTTGCCCCCAACCGGTGCGCTCTGGGACGCGGATGCCAGTTTTGTCCGCTTGTTTATTGTAGGATTGTTTGCAGCTGCAGCAGGGGCCAGGGTGGGAAACGCGCGCCGTTCCGGTGCTGTGGTGCGGGGTAGGGAGAGCCAACCCCGCGGGCACCGAGAAAGCTGGGTGCCGCTGGGTGCCTTGTTCCTCAAGGCTCACCGGCTGCGGCTCGGCTCCTCGCGGTGGGCGATGGGGAGCACATCAACCCTCACTTTAGAAACCTGTTGGGGAGATGAGTTCATGGAGTCAGCAGGAAGGGAGAATCTTTTGGGCAAAGGAGAAAGTCTTTTGGGCTAAGGAATCCCAGGGGAGGAACATGGCCAGAGGAAGTGGAGGAGAGTCTGGGGGGCGAGAGAAAGTTGGGGAGATGCACCCCAGTTTTGGAGGCAGCAAGGAGTCTGCCACTTTAGGAGTGTGGCGAGGTCGCACATCTGATGTCACCTCCCTCTCCATCCCTTGGATATTCTCGTGGAACATACCCCCACTCCAAGTTCTGGGGCATCTGTATTCTCTCCCCCATGCCACCCTCTTTAGGTCCTTGGAAATGCCACTAACAGCGCGGAGCTGGGGCAGCAGGTCCGCTGGAGAGCCTGCCGAGGCCGCGGTTTAACGCGGAGCCTCCTCTCCGTCGCTTTTGAGGTGGCTGGATGTCGGGTTAGGCTATTCCTGGCGCAGAGACGCCCACCAGCACCAAGACTCTCTACATTTTACGTATGGTTGCTAGGCTGACTGCCTGGTCTATTATCAGGTCCCTACAGATGTCCTCCTTTCCCCCCACTGGCTGAAGGTAAGGGGCAGAGGGCAGTTTTTCATAGAAAACTGCAAAATAAAAAAGAACTGGCAAAAAGAGTCACCCAAGCTGCTTTCTGTTGAAGTAATTCCTATCCTAGGGGACTTCCAGTGCCAACATTTTCAGAGGGTGGGGAGATCAAGGGGAATTGGGGAACAGTGTAAGGTAGAGGCGGATCTCCCTCAGAATGTTCATACCTTTTCTAGGAAAGTTAATCTGAGGACCCCTCAAACTCTGACAAGGCACAGCAACTTGTCGCAGGCTCCTTAGTTGCTGCTGGAAGAAGTACGGAATCCAGGAGCTATGGGTGACAAACGAGGATGAACCAAAGCTCACTCTCCTGATCGTTAATTATACATTGTGTTAGGTGCTGGAGCTCAGCTGTGTTTTGTGGCAGCACATTTGTGTTTTGGAAAATACTGGTGTGTTGGAAATAAAGAAGAAAAATAAAAGCCCTCACTCTCTTCCTCCCCTCCCAGTTCTCTGGAAGCCTCCAGAGGTTGCCCAGCCAGCTTTCTTTGGAGTTACCTTCTTAGCCATACAGGATTCTCTTTACTTGTTACGGTGGAAAACCTCTTGAATTCCAGAGAAGCTATCAGAGTCAGCAGAATCGAAACCGTGAGACCCTGAGATTGTGCCCCTTGCCTACTCTCCTCCTATCAACTGCTTATTCGTAGAGCCTTCTTATCCACACATTTCCTGTCCTCCACCTCCCCGACAGTCTTCAGCTCTGGAGTTTATTTTCCTTTACTAAGATTTAGTGCTTGCCTTTAGGGGAAAGATAGCTCATAGCCGTATGCATCTGAATTGTTCTCTAGACTGAGTAATTTTGGTGAACTTTTAAACAGCCACCTATCTGTAAAGAACTGGGCAATAACTTTTTTTTTTTTTTCAATGAGCCAAAATAAGTTTTGGTGTTTTTGTGATCCTGAGGTTTTAAACACAGTCTCTAAAGTCTTTTTACTCCAGGGGGTACATTAATGTCACTGCATTGCCTGTGATGAAATGTTGATTGTATTGTTCACATAAAGAATATCTTTCCTAAATGATGACCAAACATAACTTTTGTCAGTTTTCTTGAGAAAACAGGTTTTTGGCAATGATCATAAGAAAAAAAAAACCACTATATATATAAGGCTATATTTTGCAGCTCCAAATCTGCTGAGTTGACATAACTGGAAGTTTCTACAAAGAATTAGCCCTGGAAGAGATGCTTGCAGTTGGTTGGGAAGACGTGAGGCTGATGTAGATCAAGATCAGGTCGCTTTTGATACCATTAGAGTTCATTTTAAATCGTGCTCAGATCTTAATATTTATCCCTTGATTTGCTCTATTAAACCAGTGTAGCCAGCTCCTTATGCCCAGTAATAACTTAGGCCTCTTATAAGCTTTCTTTCTACTCTTGAGATCTGTATTTATACTGCAGTTATGGTTTTTTCCCTTCATTTTTTTTGCTTTCCAAGTATTTGGTAGTTGTCAAGATGCTTTACAGAAAAATGATTTGGGCTTGAGCTTGGAATAATTATTTTAGTGCTAGATTTCCCAGGCAAACCTAGGTTGCTTTTCCACACAATTCTCCTGACCCTCAGATGTATTAACTCTCACCTTCATTCAGTCCCAAGATGGTTGGACCAGGAGCTGGAATCCAGTGAAAGGCCGGTCATTTTAGCATCAGAAATTCCATGGGAGATAAGTTTCAGCAGGGAGCTGTGGAATCACAAGCATTTGGCCTCTGGGACTGCACCATCCTTTTTGATCAAAAGAACCTGGGACTGTGAGTGTGCATCATGAGACATCTCATCATTAATACCTTTGGCCTCTGAATCCCAAATGGTGAA